>NC_139515.1:9355737-9753237 GCF_947247035.1 Vipera ursinii | reverse complement strand
CCAGCAGGACAGGCTTTGCAATCTAAAGTAGGAGAAAAGAGTTAAGATTTTTTTTTTAAAAAAACCCAAAACCCTTGATTTTTTATTAGACACCATAAGAACAACAACAAAAATCCAGTCTGTATACACTTGGGTGTAAAGATCTCCCTAGAGAGATAATCAAAAATTTCAAGATGGTGATCACAAGCAGGCAGTCAAAGAGCTCTGACCTTTTTCACATGAGCCACACAGATCACGTGGTTGTGGGGGTATCTTGACACAGACCTTCATGGATGATCCTGCTTGGGTTATTCAGGCCAGTTAACTTTCAGTTACCACAGCATTCTTCATCCCAGAAACCATGATGTTTCCCTTGCATGAAGACCTTGTAAGTACCACAACTGCAGTGGCTGAACTTCATGGAAGCCAAACTCTGAACTGTTTGTGCATTACTTGAAAAGTCAAGAACTGTGGGGTCCTTAGTGCTCTGTGAGCTTGGTGGTGATCTTGCAGACGTTTCATGACTCAAACCAAAATAGACACACTGGAGCAGAAACCACCCTATGTTAATCTGCCTTAGATGATCTAAAGCAGACACGTCAAACACAAGGCCCGGGGGCCAGATCCGGCCCACAAAGTGGTTTCATGTGGCCCGCGAAGCCATCCTGGAAAAAGTGAGGGAACGGCCCCCACTGCCTTGGCCCTGGCCGAGAGATCCTCCTTCTGCCAGAGACCCTCAGATCTGTCCCACTCCTGCCCAGGCCCCCATAGGCACCCTTGATGCGAACGATGTAGAGCTGGCCACGCCCACCCAGTAGGCCATACGCACTCTAGCCATGCCCACCCAGTAGGCCACACCCACCCAGGCCACACCCACCCGGCCCCCTGAGGGCAACCGCAATGCTGATGCGGCCCTCAATGAAATTGAGTTTGACACCCCTGATCTAAAGGAAGTTGACGCTAAAGCCTCCAGTGCTTAAGGGCCAGAGAAAGACACTTAAGAAGGACCCACCTCAATGAATCAATCACCTAAAAGTTTGTACCTTCAGACTTGCAAGAATCTCTTAATGTAGCCTTACAATAAAGTTGACTTAGTTCATCTAGTCTAGTTTCCTGTCTGTTTTGCCTCTGATTAAAAGAGTTTTCCTATTTTTAAGAAACACAAAATCTTTCCTTCCCATATATTTTTATTAATTTTTTTATAGTCACAAATGCTTAGTATTTTATCAGCAACTTATTGTCTGGGTTCCAACATTATTATTTTATTATTATTATTATTATTATTATTATTATTATTATTATTATTATTATTATTATTATTATTATTATTATTATTATCATTATTTAACTTACTAATACATGTTAAATTCCTTTCTCTCATTTTTCTAGCCATTGATAAAAGGAATCCCATGTTCTAAAGTATACTGAATCTTCTTTCTCTTTCATTTCCAATGTCAATCTATCCATTTCTGCACAATCTAAAAAATAATAATAATTAACCCTTCCTCCGCTGGTAAATCTTAATTTTTCCAATGCTGAGCGAATACAATTCTTGCTGCAGTTAATACATGTAATATTAGCTAGATACACTCTTTCTCATAGCTTCCTACAATTATGCCTGACAAAAATAATTCTGGCTTAAAATCTATATGTTTTTTTAGTCATTTTTCTCTAACCATATGTGTATTCTTGACCAGACTCTTTTGGCTTTGTGGCATGTCCACCAAAGTTGGTAATAAGTGCCTGGTTTAAGAGATACAAAACCTTTCAAGATCCATGTTGTATATCACAGTTTTGCGTTCACAGAGATGAGGACGCGTGGGTGCCATCAACAAAACGGCAAACAAAAGCGAAGGCTTCTATTGCTAATCCAGAGTTTCCATCCCGGTCAGTTTCTCATACCTTGAGTTCCATCAGTAAACATCCCTGGTGGACAAGGAACACAGAAAGATGATCCGTTATTGTAAAAACCAGGGTTGCAAGGCGGACATTCCTTCCGTTCTCCGGAAGGAGGTAGCTTGACCGCTTCAGAGACGTCCTCCTGGCAGATCTTGGGCTCCACCCATTTGTACATGAGCTGGGTCTGAAAATAAGAAGACACAGAATCAAACTAAGACTGTTGACCCGGAATTAGGGGACAGCATAGGAAGTATCAACTGTGAATATGTGCAGATGGCTCTGCTGTCTGTGGGCACTTGCAGAATCATAGACACAGGGCCATGAAAGGACAGCAAGGAAAACACGCAATATCCTAACCCACCCAGGAATATACGGTGTCTTACAGAAACACCCAAAAGGGAACATTTTTAGCGACTTCTGCTTTTTCGTTTCTTATCTATAGTGTGCCAGCCTTACAGGGTGAAGTCTTTATATTATGTGTGTCAGCTTTCCTGGGTGGATTGCTTATGTAATCAAAAAGGTATAAAAACAGGGATTTTTCTGACATTTGGAGTTTTCTCCCTTTTAGAGGAGCCCGTCTTTGTTCAGCTGAATAAAAATGTAAAGCTGGAAGGCAACCTTTGGTTTCCTGTGTTCTGTTCCAGCCTACGACCGGCCCTGTTTGTGTGTCAGGGACAACCCCTTTTTCCATTTTACAGTCAATAGGCTGGAAAAACCCAACCCAAATTTATTTACGGTTCAAACAAAAAAGCAACAGAATATTTCCTTCAATAAATGAATCAAAATATCAAACAAGAGTCAACAAACAAGAGTTAAACAGAAGTAGCAAGAACAGACCAGGATTACCTTAGAATGTATCCAAATGGTTGCCTTCAGCAACCAGCCCTGCCCACTCCTTCCCCTTTTATTATCAGTCCCAAGGCCTGGCTTCTCACTGCCTTCTCCTCCTCTCACTGAGTTGCCTCATTGATTTTTCTCTGCTCTGCTCTGCTGGATTGCCTTCTGCTTCTAGCGTCTCTGAACAGATTCAGCTGTGACTCTTCTGAGTCTGACACCTCGTACTCACACAGCTGAGCCTCATGAGGAACATGACTGAAGGGACCAGGCTGAGAGTCCTGCAATGCATCAGAGCCTCCCTCTGATACCAAAGGCTCTCCAAACCCCTCCTCCTCCTCAGATTCATCGGACTCAGCTGCTGGGAGCACAGGCTGACACTGAATCACAACATCCTGTATTTTTTTTTATCAAGCAGCACCTCAGAACCTGCACAGCAAGACTGATACTTAAGAAAATCAACTATTAGGTAGGTACGGCTGGAACAGAAAAGAAAGTGACAGAAAGAAGCAACCGAACAGAAACTGTAAACCAAGAGTAGGCCTGGAGAAGACACAATGAAGTTAGCAACTGAGGCAAATGCCAAGTGAGTTACATTCCAGTGCTGATCACTATCAAGATACCTGTCAGGTCCCCAAATCCTTATGGCTTCGCTTGCATATATCCTCTTGTGCTTTTGTTTTGGGGGCCTGCCACTTTGCTGGGGAGAAGGTGGGATATTTGCTTTCGCTTGGGACAACTTTCACTTTCTGCTTTTCCTCTTCTGCCTCCATCCACTTGAGAAAGGAATGTGTCTCCCTTGTCAGGGAGATGGGTTACAGACAAAAGAAACTGGAGAAGACCTTGAGATGCACGCCAACTAGGCCAGTTGCCCGCACATCGTTGCCACCTGTGGATCGGCTGGATTTCAAATGGACATTATGACTTTAGTGAGAGGAGGAATATTGCTGGTTTAACTACTGTACCGTTTGAGCGGGATTTTCCCCAGATCTCGCTTTGACTTCCCTACTGTCACTAACCCCTTAATAAAAGTTTCCTTTTGAGACAATGCCTGTTTCAAGAGTTCTGCTTTCTTGGGTGGTTAGCTGAGGTGGGCCCTTACAATACCACTATGTGTCAATGGTGCTGAAGAAGTGTCTGGATGTTGAACATTCCCACACAATATTTAACCAGTATCTGTCAGATAGGTTAGTGTAGTCAACATTTGATGGGAGAGTGGGAACCTTTTTACTTGGAGCTACCAAAACCAAAGCAGGAAGGGGGAACAGAGTGAGTAAGGACTAAGTTACAGTATACTTGAAAAGTATGCTTGAAAACATCATGGAAACCTAATGCTGAACTGTTTGTGCATTACTTGAAAAATCAAGAACTGTGATGCTCTTTGAGCCTGGTGGTTTTCCTGCAGACGTTTCATGACCCAAGTAGGTAACGTCTTCAGTGCTAGAGGGAAGTGAGGTTTGCAGAGACGAGGAGAAGGAAAGAAAGAGGGGACAGAGGCAGAAGAGGAGGCAAAAAAAGGAGGAGGAGGAGGAGGAGGAGGAGGAGGAGGAGGAGGAGGATAGAGGAGGGAAAAGAAGAAGAAAAGGAGAACTCTGGAGTTCTTGGTGCTCTCTGAGCTTGATTGTTTTCTTGCAGACATTTCACAACCCAACTAGGTAACATCATCAGTGTTAGAAAAGGAGTGAGGTTTGCAGAGAGAAGGAGAAGGGAAGAAGAAGAAGAAGAAGAAGAAGAAGAAGAAGAAGAAGAAGAAGAAGAAGAAGAAGAAGAAGAAGAAGAAGAAGAAGAGGAGGAGGAGGAGGAGGAGGAGGAGGAGGAGGAGGAGGAGGAGGAGGAGGAGGAGGAGGAGGAGGAGGAGGAGGGGGACTCCTCTCGCATCCTTGGTGGTCTCTGAGCTTGGTGGGTTTCTTGCAGACGTTTCATGACCCAACTAGGTAACATCATCAGTGCTAGAAGGGAGTAGGGTTTGGTCCTTTCTAACACTGAAGAGATGACATAGTTGAGTCATGAAACATCTGCAAAAGAACAACCGAGTTCAGAGAGCAGCAAGGACCCCACTGTCCAACCCTGAGCTACAAATATTCTCTTCTATTGATAACATCACGGCATGGATTGGCTTTCTGCCATTACACTTGAAACCGGATCTGTGGTAACTACAGGGTGCTTGAAGCCATTTTACTCTTCTACAGGACAAAGGCCGAGTTCAGCCCAGCCACTGAAGCAACTCCTTGGTGAAAGGAGAAGCAGCATTCAGACATTCATGCGTGAAGACTTCTTACGCGTGACCCACTGCGACGGATTGGGAAGATTTAGGATTAGGAGCCGGGGGAGAGAGGCAACTCACTTTTCCTTCCCAGTCACACGGAGTATGGATCTGGAAAAAGTCTTTATTTGAGCAAGGAAGGCGTTCCAGACATTGGCCTGACCCTTCATCTGAAAGTAAAAGATGAGAAGCGTAAGACCCAGCTTGCCTGGCAGACATGAGGCCTAAACCAGGGCTTTTCAACCTTTTCACCCATTGTACCACTTTTAGGATACGGCAACATCCGAGGACCACCAGTCGCCTAGCAAGGTGTCAAAAACTTGAGGACCAAAAAAAAAAGGAAAAAAGTGAAATACAGGTAGTCCTCGACTTACAACAGTTGGCTTAGTGACTGTTCGAAGTTACAATGGCACTGAAAAAAGTGCCCCCCAAGCCACGGCCAAGCAAGACACCTGCCTACCCGCCCAGCGGCGCTCTTCCTCCTGTCTGAGGTTTTCATTGTTGTGAGCATTTCTGTTGAGGATTGGCAGTGGGGGTGGGGTGGGGGGGTGTTTGGTTTTTATCCCCCCTCCAATCTGCTGGGTGGTTGCAGCAGGTTTTGGTCACTTCACATGACCCTGGGACACTGTGACCGTCATAAATATGAATCAGTTGCCAAGCATCTGAATGTAAATCACAAGACCCTGGAGATGCTGCAACATTCCAGCTGATCGGCGCTTCTCCTGGGCTAAGCAGAAGTGCCAGGATCAGCACTGAGCTCCAGCTGGAGCCTGGTGCTGATCCTGGCACTTCTGCTGAGCCCTGACAGCCCTGCAGCTCCAGCCGTCTCTCGCTCAGTCTTGTGTGGTGCTGCCACCGGTTCAGCTCATTCCCCTCCCCTGCTACTTTTCTAGGAGGGTCGCGTACCACCTGCCAGGTGCCAATGTACCACAGGTGGTACCCGTACCACTGGTTGAAAACCCCTGACCTAAACTACTGAAGGCAGGGGGTTTTTTCTATCTTCCATGTGGGGAGAACCAAGAGACAGAATAACAGCTGGAAGAGACCTCAGAGGTCTTCTAGACCAGTGATGGCGAACCTTTTAGAGACCAAGTGCCCAAACTGCAACCCAAAACCCACTTATGTATCCTTGGGTGCCGGGTGGGCATGGCCCATTGGGTGAGCGTGGCCCATTGGGTGGGAGTGGCCAATTGGGTGGAGATGGCCCATTGGGTGGGCGTGGTTGCGGTGGTAATGGCAGACTGGATGGGACTAAACAGTTCAATCAATCAATTCCAACTTTACGAGATCTTTTTTTTCCCCATGAGAAGTTGAAATTGATTGATTGATTGAACCTTTTTTTTGCACATGGCAGCGGAGGCCTAAAGCGAAAAGGTTTTATAAAACCCAACTGAAAGCCTAGGACTGGGGCGATGTCGCACATGCCCACAGAGAGGGCTGTGTGTGCCACATGTGGCACGCATGCCATAGGTTCACCACCATGGTTCTAGACCAACCCCCTGCTCAAAAAGGAGAACATATGCCTTTCCAGACAAGTGGTTGTCCAATCTCTTCTTGCAAATCTCCAGTGATGGAGCATCCACAACCTCTGGAGGCAAGTTGTTCCACTGGTTAATTGTTCTCACAGACAGGAAATTTCTCCTTAGAGAAGGGCGATCTGACTATTCGGGGCGAGGGTGCCCCGCCCCTCCTCACAATGTTCACCTGGGGAGTAGGATTTAAGAAGGTGACATGGGGGAGGGGCTTTTGTCAGGAAGAAGTGTTTCATTTTTCTAGCCACACACTTGCCATTACCGACATCTTACTGCCTTGCTTTGCCTTGCCTAGCCTGGCCGTGTGTGACTTCGCAGCAACACAGCTCTGCTTCGAGTTGTGCTGCACTCCCAGTGAACTCTCCGTACGTCAAGGATGCCCCGTGACCGGTGGCAGGATTCACCCGGTTCGCACCACTTCAGCAGAACCGGTAGCTATTTTTTATTTTTATTTTTTTGTCGCCCAGGCCCAGAATGGACTTCCAGAAGCGGCATCCGCGCAGAGAACTGGTTCTTCACCTATTTGAATCCCACCACTGCCACTGCAGTGAACTGTGGGAATTTGGGGGGGATGGAGGGAAGTTGGATCAATAAAAAGGAGTCAATCCTTCACTTCAGCTGCGTTGCTTCCGTGCCCAGTCCTGAGTCATAACAAGCGCTGCCTTTGCAACAAGCCGGTGTCTAAATCTTTCAATCAAGCTTCAATGTTTCCTGCCTTTGAGTGAACACCTTAATCTGAACTGGGACATTCGGTTCTCCTTGGAGAAGGGAAAAGTACCTGAATAGTGTGTTGCTTCAGGACACTTGGTGCATTCCCGAGCCCCTTTTTCTGAGTAGGTATTTCTTGGACAGATTTCACACATGGAGGAACCTGATTTGTTGCTAAAAGTGCCCGGCTTGCAGGGAAAGCATTCAGACGTGTAGGCCACCCCTGCAAAACAGAAAGCACAGACAGAGCCCATGTAGCAAATGCAAAACCACCCGGAAGCAGATTCCAATTGCAAGAATGAAGCTGGGTGCCTGGGGGTGTTTTGGAGGGCATAGTGCTGGATTGGAGCAATATTATCCTAATTTCAATCCCTATTTTGCTACAAAATTCATACAAAATCCAAAATTCTCTGGAGCCAGCAGAGATGGCTAAATTGACTGTATTGATTAAATAAAACAATAAGGTAAGGGTAAAGGTTCCCCCGCACATGCGTGCTAGTCGTTTCCGACTCTAGGGGCCGGTGCTCATCTCCGTTTCAAAGCCGAAGAGCCAGCGCTTGTCCGAGGACGTCTCCGTGGTCATGTGGCCGGCATGACTAGACGCCAAAGGCGCACGGAACGCTGTTACCTTCCCACCGTAGTGGTCCCTATTTTTCTACTTGCATTTTTACGTGCTTTCGAACTGCTAGGTTGGCAGAAGCTGGGATGAGTAACAGGCGCTCACTCTGCTACGCGGCACTCGGGATTCGACCCGCCAAACTGCCGACCTTCTGATCGACAAGCTCAGCGTCCTAACCCACTGAGCCACCACGTCCCTTAAATAAAACAATACAAATACCTTTATTACTATGTGGAAACCACTTCTGGACTTTAAGCTTGAGGTGAAAAAAAAATGAAATTTTCATTTTGGGCTTTACCGATTAGATAGAGTTGATGTTATGGCTAGTTTATATTATTTTGTAAAAGAAAAGTAAAAGTAAAGGTTTGATGTTAATGTGCTATTTTACTGCACCAAAGGAAGTCAGAAGTCAATGCCTCTTTTTTCTTCTTTCCCTCACTTTTCTATTCCCTTTTCCCTTCCCTATCTTTTCCGCTATTTACTTTTGTATTTTCATTGTATTGTACATTACAACTAATAAAAACCTTATATGCTAAAAAAAATCCAAAATTCTATTTACCTAGAACATTCTTGGATTAGCCAAAGGTTTATTACAGTGTCTGTTAACCTGACAGGAGCAGGTTAAATTATTTGGTTTTGGGAGAGGTGCATGCTCAAGTAAGCCCTTATAATTTTCTATGTAAGATTTCAAAAGTGGCTTGCTGTTGCCTCCTTCTTAGGGCTGAGAGGGTGTGGCTGGCCCAAGGTCACCCAGCTGATTTTCATGCCTAAGGCAGAACTAGAACTCCCACTTTTCCAGTTTTTAGCTCGGTGCCTTACGTAAAACTGCATACGGTATTTGATATTATCCCTTTCAAATCCAAGGCTTCTTGCAATGCTTTTAATAGACGGATTGGACCTATTGTGCATCAGACAGAGTCTTCCTGGAGTTGGACAGTCACAAGAACTCCGATAAATAAATATATAATAAAGCAAAAAAAGATTATTTGGGACATCAAGCAAAATTCTTTCCCTCTTCGTATACACTCTTGCTACTGTGCTAAGTTTAAGAAAGCCAGAACCTCTTTGCAGTGGTAGGCAGTTTTTCTTTAATTTATTGTAAACAGTGGAGGATGCATTTAAAAACCGAACACAAATAACATACTGACTTTGTTTAAAACGTGTACGTACTATTAAGCGTACGTACTCACCTGTCTTAGACTAAAACAGCTAAAGAATAAAGTTCGGTGAATTCCTCTGACACCTAATGATGCACGTCTTTTCCTGCCCTCAGTGCCAACTTTCAAGTCACTCAAAAACTTGGCAAGAAGTTTTCAAAAGGGATTGAGGAGGGAAGAAAAGAAATTACTGGGAGACAGCCATGCAGAAAGTGCAGCTCCAGGCCTTTACCTCTTTTAAAGACATCTTTAAAAAAAAACACTTGGGGTGATCCACTTTGTCAATTGCGATCAACAAGTTTGCAGATCGCTCCCATATTTTTGGGCACTTGCCCAACCTACAAATTGCACATAATTTAAAAGCTACATTTTTCCCACCCAGTGCACTTCTTTTCTTCTTGCTGTTTTCTACAAAAAAGCAACTGTTTTTGCTTAATGATATTATTCTACCTATTGTTCTATAAATCATGGGTTGTCCTCATGAAGGTGTTGCTTCAGTGTGAATTTTGGTTGTTCACTGGCCCAAGTTTTTAATCAACAAAGCTACTGTTTTTCCCTGTGGATTCACTTCTATCCAGCAGGTGTCACTGTTTTCCTAGTAATTAACTCAGGCACAAAACTGCTGCACTAACCCAGCTTGTATACATCATCATCATCGTCATCGTCATCATCATCGTTATCGTTGTTGTTGTTGTTGTTGTTGTTGTTGTTGTTGTTATTATTATTATTATTATTATTATTATTATTATTATTATTATTATTATTACTTTTATTCATTAAACATGAAACTCAGTCAACTGAACTCAAATTGACAAATTTCCTAGTAACTAACTCAGGCACAAAACTGCTGCACTAACCCAGCTAGTATATGATTTATGATTTATGATTTATGATTTATGATTTATGATTTATGATTTATGATTTATGATTTATGATTTATGATTTATGATTTATGATTTATGATTTATGATTTATGATTTATGATTTATGATTTATGATTGTTGTTGTTAATATTATTATTATTATTATTAAACTTTTATTCATTAAACATGAAACTCAGTTAACTGAACACTCAAATTGACAAATTTCCTAGTAACTAACTCAGGCACAAAACTGCTGCACTAACCCAGCTAGTATACATCATCATCATCATCATCATCATCATTATATTATTATTATTATTATTATTATTATTATTATTATTATTATTATTATTATTATTATTATTATTATTATTATTTTAAGTGCCACTGCAAATATTTATTTATATTTCCTATTTCTTAACCTCCCAGCTCCCTCAGAGAGATATAAGAATGGGAAAGTAAGAAAAAGAAATCAGAAACTTCGCGTTTTCATGTTAAGTCTTCCCCTATACATCCCCCATTCCAGCTGCAAATATGAAGATTCTCACAAGCTGAGTTTAATTTCTGCAGTCTGCAGGAACATCGCAGACTGCAAATGGTCACCTTCAATTGTGATGTTTTTCACAAGGACGGGCTTCACCACCTGCGACCCCATCAGTATCCCGGTTGTTCTCCAGTACAAGATATTAGTTCCTGACTTCAGCGTTACCTGGGAAGAAAGGAACAGCAGTATATAGATATACAGACAGTCCTCAACTTACAACATTTCATTTAGCGACCGTTCGAAGTTGCAACAGCACTGACAAAAGTAACTTACGACCGTTTTTCACAGTTACATCCTTTGCAGCGTCCCCAGGGTCACATGATCAAAATTCCGACACTTGGCAACTGGCTCGTATTTATGACGGTCGCAGTGTCCCCAGGTCCTTTTGAGACCTTCTGACAAGCAAGGTCCATGGGGAAACCAGATTCACTTAACAACCGGGTTACTCACTTAAGCACTGCAGTGATTCGCTTAACAAATGTGGCAAGAAAGGCCGTAAGATGGGGCAAAGCTCCCTTAAGGACTGCCTCGCTTAGCAACAGAAACTTTGGGCTCAATTGTGGATGCAAAGTGAGTAGCTGCACCAGGCTGCCTTTAATGCAAACTAAGCATGGAAGAGACTGGATGTAAGAGAAAGAAGTTAAGATACAATTCAAGGTTATTTTCCTGGCAAGTATAAATCTCTGACTAGCTAAATGCTCGTAGAAGGAAATATTTTTTAAAAAATAGAGCAGATTGGTGTGAAGTGATGAGTGCCCACATCTTGTTTTGCTGAAGTGCCTTGAAGGAATTGGCTAACTAATGGTAGAGCCAAACACAGTGACAATCCAGTTTTAAAGCACATACACAATACAATTGTTCCACCCCCACCTCAAAGCACAGAGAAAAGGTGTTCCTTTCTTAAAGGTAAGCCTCGCCCTGTTTACTCAGCTCAAAAATGTTTCAGTGTGCGATAAGGCATTGGTGTGCAACTAAAAAGGGACTATCTCGTTCATTCAAGCATTTTAGGCAACGTTTCCCTCTGCAGTTCTGAAAAGTACACACACACGCGCACACACAAAATCTCAGAACAGAACCCCTTTCTCTTTTACTGTGAATAAGGAAATTTGGACTTCTCTAGGAGACTGCTTATAAAGACTAAAGCAGCTCTCCCTTAAATGCTGTTTTAATCGATCAATGGCATCATTCAAAGGCACGGGTTATTTTTTTAAAAAATAAAAAATAAAAAACTAAGCCACTAAGTCACAAAATGAACTGGCCATCTTGTGGCTTAGTGCAATGCATAAGCCTGGTCAATGAATGACTTCTTCAGTCCAGGTGAACCAGCAGAGGTGAGACTATTCATAGAATAACAGAGCTGGGAGGGACCTTGGAGGTCTTCTAGTCCAATCCCCTACTCAACCATTTCAGACAAACAGCTCTCCAGTCTCTTCTTGAAACCTCCAGTGATGGAGCACTCACAACTTCTGGAGGCATGCTGTTCCAGTGGTTAATTGTCAGGAAATGTCACCCAATCTCTTACTGCCCTCAATTCAGTGGTGGGATTCAAACATGTTAAGAACTCGTTCTCTGGGTGGATGCTGCTTCCGGAAGTCCATTCTGGGCCTGGGCAACAAAAATTAGCTACCGGTTCTGCCGAACTGGTGCGAACCGACTGAATCCCACCACTGCCTCAATTCCTTTGGAGAATAGGTCAACCTATTCGCTATGCACTAAGATTAGCCAAGTTGTGATTAATAGATTTTGACAAGTTTACTGGTAGTTACACAGAACCCAGGAAAGAAAGAAAAAAAAAAGGAAGGATGAATAATATAGAAAAACATAAGCTTTTGGGCTGCCGAACTCCATTATTCAGCCATGAGATAATAGAGACCCACAAAAGGTTTTAAGATCAAAATAATTTGAGTTCAGAACATCTGACCACAAAATTTGTCACTGGGAAAACTCTGAAATATTTTCAAGCCAGGGCACAAATGGTCAGATCCAGACATAAATCATTTTCATCTAGGAATATAGGCTGGACCTCTTTGGGATGTTATGAGCTCAACATAAGTTTGTCTAAAAAAAAAGTCTTGCTTTGAAAGACCAACAACTTTCAACTAAAGCCACACAAAGTTGCACTTACAGAATAAGAACCCCATTCTCCATTATCTGTTAATTTCACCCATTTATCACTGGTGGAGTCCATCTCTTGACACTGGTCGTTTTGAATCTGATGATTAAACAAAATAATAAGAGTTACCAGGCTGTCGATCAAGGCAAACAAACAATTAGAATTTATGCAACCTTCACTTGCAGTTTCATAATCCTTGCCCTGTCATAAAGTAAGCCAAGGGTGTGTCCTCACACTATTACAGAATCTGAGAAATTATGGGGGACAAGTGGGAACATAATAGAACCAAGTTTGCATAAAACATTGTGTTGTCCTTCTTCCTAGGTGAGATCACAAAAAGGTTGCGTGCCTATTCTAAGCCAAGCTTTGCTAAATACTGTGAGATTTCTTTGCTGAGTGGCAGCCTTTGTGACTTTAAGATTCATGTGAGGTTTGAACCTGGGTCACACTGCAGGAGCCTGAAAATCACTTTACAATACACACTAAGATCCTTGACTGACATTATTCAGTAGACAAGCTAGTAACCAGTTTGACTGGCTTGGGAGAGACAATACACTAAGCTGGCTTGGGAGAGAAACTATGCTAAGTTACGGCATCCATGTGTAACACTTTTGCCTGTGTCATTGAACAAGGATAAATGTGTGTTGAAAGACAGTGGGCTTCTAACTGCAAATGGCAAAATATAATAATTAATGTCAGGCAGCAATGTGGATTTCACAAACACAAGGCTGGAATTGGTAGAGCATCACAACCCTAACCCTAATCACTGAAGTTATATAAACTATATTTTTAACCTTTTCCATGGACCCTCTTGTGTGTGCCCACGTACACTCCCAATGACTTTTCTCCTTCAGATCAGATCACTACTGAGGGCCATGTAGGATGGATGTTGCAATACATGAACTATGGGTTTTGTAACCCTAAGGAGATATTGGACAGTCATTTGTCTGAAATGGTGTAGGCCAGGGTCTCCTGCTTGAGCAGGGGGTTGGATTAGAAGACCACCCAAGGTCCCGTCCACTTTTGTTATTCTGTTATTCAAGTATTAGGAAGTCCATCCTACGTGGCCCTCACTACACAACTTGACTCAGAATCTCCATGATGAGTCTCTTCAGATGTTTGAAGAGGAACGTCTACAGGTCCCAAGCTGATATTTTCAGTGGCTTGGTCTGCTTAAGAAAAGCAAATACTGAAAGGTTCTTGATTCAAAGACTCAGAACACTACAAGATTCCCATTTAAAAATGATGGACAAGTTCCCTTATAGGTATCACAGCCAGGTACGTGCAAAATAAGGACAGTAATCATTGCCCCAATGGACAGGCCCAATATTCTCTTGTACGTAAGTCAAAGTCCACATCTCTTTGAGAGTACAGGATTAGAGAATATTTTTTTCCAGACACGAAAGGAAATGCTGCATTTACTTTTAAAGCGGTAAAATATGGACTAGGGCAGGGCTAGGCAACCTTGGCTCTTTTATGACTCGTGGGCTTCAACTCCCAGAATTCCTAAGCCAGCCATGCTGAGGGGAAAGGGAGAGGTTTCCAAGCTGAGCCATGCCGGCTCAGGAATTCCGGAAGTTGAAGTCCACGAGTCATAAAAGAGCCAAGGTTGCCTACCCCTGGCCTAGGTCTAGGCCGCTTTATGACTTGTGGACTTCAACTCCCAGAATTCCTGAGCCAGCCATGCTGAGGGGAAAGGGAGAGGTTTCCAAGCTGAGCCGTGCTGGCTCAGGAATTCTGGGAGTTGAAGTCCACGAGTCATAAAACAGCCAAGGTTGCCTACCCCTGGACTAGTGAATTGCTCTCCCTGTACTTTTAGGTTTTTACTTCTGCCTTTCTGTAATTTTAGGCATTATTCCTTGTTCTACAGCAGGGGTGTCAAACTGCTGGCCTGCGGGCCGGATGCGTCATGGTGAAACCGCGCCCACCCCATTGCCGGCAATGGGGGGGAAAAATCACAATACGTCACGACACGTCACATGACATTGCAAGTTTGACACCCCTGTTCAGGAATTCTGGGAGTTGAAGTCCAGAGTCATAAAAGACCCAAGGTTGCCTACCCCTGGACTGGGGCTTATCTGAAGGACTCTTTCTCCTGAGATGAGACAGAATTTCATTCTATGCCAATGTCTCTTTTAGTCACGATTTCATTACGCCAAAAAGGTCTGGATTGCCACAAGTCACCTAGCGCCAACACAGCATGCTGCGCAAACGTTATCCTGGCTATTCTTTTGACCAGAAACTAAAGCTAGCTGCTGCTCATGAAATGTAGAGCAGAACGGCTGGAAAGCTACTATGAAGGTTTTGATCAAAAAACGTTCTGAGCTCGGAGCGACTTTAGGGCTCCGATAATGGGACTGTGCTTCTGTTTTTCTGCCGGGAGAAAAGAAAAGAAAAAATCAATCAGCACCAGACCAGCTGCTTGTTGCATCAGGGAGCAAATTTGTGTTCTGTAGCAGAATCACTGGTGGTGTCTTTCTTTAGAAGTGAAGAAACTGGAAGCAGAGATATGACAGCCATTTTCGACAGGGAAGTGCAATGTCTCATCCGCCAAAGGTGGGAGCTGGCACAAGTCCCGCTGAGGGAAGGAGCATCATCATCATCATCACCATGATGTTGGAAGGGACCTTGGAGGTAATCTAGTCCAACCCCCTGCTCATGCAGGAAACCCTATACCATTTCAGACAAATGGCTGTCCAGTCTCTTCTTAAAAACCTCCAGTGTTGGAGCATTCACAGCTTCTGGAGGCAGGTTGTTCCACTGGTTAATTGTTCTCACTGTCAGGAAGTTTCTCCTTAGTTCTAGGTTGCTTCTCTCCTTGATTAGTTTCCATCCGTTGCTTCTTGTCTTGTCTTCGGGCGCTTTGCAGAATAGCTTGACTCCCTCTTCTTTGTGGCAGCCCCTGAGATATTGGAACACTGCTATCATGTCCCCCCTCGTCCTTCTCTTCATTAAACTAGACATACCCAATTCCAGCAACCGTTCCCTATATGTTTTAGCCTCCAGTCCCCTGATCATCTTTGTTGCTCTTCTCTGTGCTCTTTCTAGAGTCTCAGCATCTTTTTTACATCGTGGTGACCAAAACTGGATGCAGTATTCCAGGTGTGGCCTTACCGAAGCATTGTAAAGTGGTATTAGTACTTCACGTGATCTTGATTCTATCCCTCTGTTAATGCAGCCTAGCACTGTGTTGGCTTTTTTGGCAGCTGCAGCACACTGCTGGCTCATATTGAAGTGATTGTCCACTAGGACTCCAATATCCCTCTCACAGTTAGTACTATTGAGCAAGGTACCCCCTATACCAGGGGTAGGCAACCCTGGCTCTTTTATGTCTCATGGACTTCAACTCCCAGAATTCCTGAGCCACCATGGCTCAGCTTGGAAACCTCTCCCTTTTCCCTCAGCATGGCCGGCTCAGGAATTCTGGGAGTTGAAGTCCACCAGTCATAAAAGAGCCAAGGTTGCCTACCCCTGCCCTATACTATAAGTGTGCATTTGGTTTTTCCTGCCTAAATGTAGAACCTTAGTTTTTCCACCATTGAATTTCATTTTGTTAGATAGCACCCAGTGTTCCAATCTGTCCAGATCCTCCTGTATCTTAAGCCTTCGGTTGGCAGGATTATTTGGCCAGGTTACCCTGTCTGTATCTCTTGAGTGTCTCCAACCATTCTGCAAATGTTAATTAAGGCTGAATGCCCAATGTGGCAGCCACCCTTTGGGGATCTGAGTTGGCCACGACAGTGATTCATGCCTGGCACAAAAGGAAAGAAGGAGGTGAGGCCAAGACTTCGGTTTTGGTTGCACCGTCTATCCAGGTCCGTGTCAGCCGTCACAATTTTGCTTGGCACGCAAGGAAGAATTGAGAATTTCAGGCCCTTGAGGATTTCGTGACGCGCAGAAACATCAACCTGGATTCTACATAACTGAGCAAGAAGACAAACCTGGATTGCAGGAACTAATCTGGGTTTGGTCAACGGGACCAGAGGTTTTCTCTTGCAAGCTTTTGGACTCCTGCTGGAGCCACATTTCAGGGAACTTCTCTCTAGCACTGCTCCAGCACGAGGCCCCCAGCTCAGAGTCCGATGGGCTCCACAAGTCCAAAAGCTCGGAAGACAAAATCCCTGGTCCCAGTGACCAACCCAGATTGGATCCTGCAACGTTATCCTGGGACACATAGATTTACCTTCATTCGTGAGAAACATGGATTGTCTTAGAAAGAAGACAAAGTTTTTGTCTCCTTTGGACGTTGACTTGAGATTAGTACTGCCCTTCTATGCTCTAAAATGCTGTAGGTCTTTGGAAGCCAAACTGGTGAGCTGATGGCTTGTCTCTTGATAGAGAGGAGACAGTGGTGGGATTCAAATATGTGAACAACTGGTTCTCTGTGTGGATGCCGTTTCTGGAAGTCCGTTCTGGGCTTGGGCAATGAAAACATTAGCTACTGGTTCTGCTGAACTGGTGCAAACCGGCTGAATCCCACCGCTGAGAGGAGATCCAGAAAAATCAATCTTACCACATCTCCTCTGGAGCTGATCTCATCCCATCTCTTGGGACAATCGTCTCTCCCTCTGGATGGTAAGGTCTACTGTGCCTTCCCTCCATCCCTTCACCCTCCACCATCTCTTGGCAGATAGTTTTAACACCCCTCCTGTGCACTGTTTGGTCAGAACTTAACACTTTCCATCCCAGTGAGAAGCGACAATCATAAGGGAAAGGTATGAAGGTAGAGATGCTACATGCACCAAGCATCTAGAAGGACATCATCGTAGAGACATTCCCCAATGCTGCAAAGTTAATGCAGGACTACCAAGAATGAGACCAGAAGAGGCTGTGAGGAAGCGATCCTAGATCAAAGCATCTGCTAAACACCAAGTAGAGGGCACATGTATATGGCTTGCAGCTGTAGGAAAAAAATGAAGATTTGGAGTCTGGAGGTTCTTTGACACACAGCCATGGGCTCTACCATTTGAGCTGAAAAGGCACCAAACCTAGACCTCAAATGACGCAATGAAATGGGTGAAAAATCTAATGAATGCAGATGGTCTTCTACAGTTGTCAAACAAGCAATAGCACTACCACTTAGACTTATATACCGCTCCATAATGTTTTGCAGCACTCTCTGGGCCATTTACAGAGTCGGCATATAGCCCCCAACAATATGGGTCCTGATTTTACTGACCTTGGAAGGATGAAAGGTTGAGTCAACATTGAGCCGGTCAGGATCGAACTCCTGCCAGTGGGTAGAATTTAGCCTGCAATACTGCATTTTGACCACTGCACCATCCCGGCTCAATCTCTGAGTGGGCCATTTTTGCCCAGCCAAGTCAAACACTCACAAATCTAGTCACTATATCCCTTCTGACATTCAGTAAGTTAACATTTACTGAAGAAGACAGTAAGTCACGTTCAGTAACGTGACAAGTTTATGGTGATTTTACTGAAAATTCCAGGACCATGGAAGAAGGGGGGGGGGGCGAAAGGCAATGGAAAATCACTTCCATATTGCTGCCAAAAAATGACCTACCCAGTTCAACCCTAACCTCTAAACTATCTCAACCTGATCATGAGGCACAAAAGGAACCAAGCCAAAGACTTCAACCAGAGCACCCAAAATCATGTGAATTTACCCTCAAAGAGCTGAAGTCTAGAATGTCTGCCTTAACAAGGTTACAAGTTGCATTAGTCATTAGGTGGGCCACCTTTCCATTAGCAAAGCCAGTTTGGTGGGCATCAAAGTCTGAGAGACCTTGGACAACTGCAGCCAATCAGATCTGGCACCTCTGAGTCAAATAAGGAGGTCTGCCTTATTGTGGGGAAGAATCATGTCTTTGTAAGCCCTAAAGAAAACACAGCTGAGAATGCCAAGAAACTATCTTAAAATTATCCTCTGTTTGGAATATCGTGCCTTAGTTTCCACCGACTCTAAGGTTGATATAGTGCACAAGTTTCCCTTACAAAGAATTCAAAGAAGATGTTGTTATCAATATACTGATACTCGAAGAAGACAGAACCAGATTTCTTCAGGTGGACCGTGTAGATTAAAGAGACGGTGCAGTCATCCCTATTGGACTCAATGTAATTCCCACGAGGGGTCCAGGAAGATCTGGAAAAATATAAAGAGAAACAAGCTTTATTCTATACCCGCCAGGCATCTTGAGTTTAGATTTATGACAAACTGTTAACGTGTAGGCTCTTTAATTATTTATTTATTTAGCGCATGACAATAGGCAGTTTTTTAATAAACTGCTAGAATTTGGGAAGAGCTCCCTTTTTTTAAACAAGGCAATCGAAAAGATTTTTCATGGATTCATTTTCTTTTTTGATACTGTCCATGGGGTTTTCTTGGCCAAGGATATTGGAGAGGGTTGCCATTTCCTTCTCCAGTCAAAGCTATGGTGTGTTTTTCCCCCCCAATAGGAATGGCTGAGCGCTGAAAAAAAAATGGATGCTTTCCAATTGTGGCACTGGAGAAGATTCCTGAAAGTCCCTCGGACTGCGAGGAGATCCAATGAGTCAATCCTGAAGGAAATCAACCCGGACTCTCCTTTGGAAGGGCAGATCCTGAAGCCGAAGAGAGAACTCCTTGGAGAAGACCCTGATGTTGGGGAAAGATGGAAGGCAAAAGGAGAAGGGGACGGCAGAAGAGGAGATGGTTAGATAGGGTCATTGATGCCATGAATTTGGGCAAACTCCAGGAGATGGTGGTGGGACAGGCCCCCTGTCCTCCAGGGCAGGGCTTTTCGACCTTTTCACCCATTGTACCACTTTTAGGACATGGCAACATCCGAGGACCACCGGTCGCCTAGCAAGGTGTCAAAAACTTGATGACCAAAAAAAAAAAAGGAAAGGAAAAAAGTGATGAAGTACAGGTAGTCCTCGACTTACAACAGTTCGCTTAGTGACTGTTTGAAGTTACAATGGCACTGAAAAAAGTGCCCCCCAAGCCACGGCCGAGCAAGACATCTGCCTGCCCGCCTGGCAGCGCTCTTCCTCCTGTCTGAGGTTTTTATCATTGTGAGCATTTCTGTTGAGGATTGGCAGCGGGGGGTGGGGGTGTTTGGTTTTTATTCCCCCCATCTGCTGGGTGGTTGCAGCAGGTTTTGGTCACTTCACATGACCCTGGGACGCTGTGACCGTCATAAATATGAACCAGTTGCCAAGCATCTGAATGTAAATCACAAGACCCTGGAGATGCTGCAACATTCCAGCTGATCGGCACTTCTTCTAGGCTCAGTAGAAGCGCCGGGATCAGTGCCGAGCTCCAGCTGGAGTCTAGCGCTGATCCTGGTGCTTCTGCTGAGCCCTGACAGCCCTGCAGCTCCAGCCGTCTCTCGCTCAGGCTTGTGCGGTGCTGCCAGCGGTTCAGCTCATTCCCCTCCCCCGCTACCACTTTTCTAGGATGGTCGCGTACCATCTGCCAGGAGCCAATGTACCACAGGTGGTACCCGTACCACTGCTTGAAAAGCCCTGCTCCAGGGGCTCCGGGAGTTTGCCCAAATTCAAGTTCATGACACTACCTTCCTTTGCTAGAGATGCTTGAATAAAGGCTGGATGATGACCCTCAGTCAGGAATGTGTAGATCCCTGCATTGGACAGAGATCAGAGCAGCTACTTTCCAATTCTTCCTGACTCTTGCATTCAATGATTTTTGTAATACATCCTCATGCTCTCTTACTGATCGCTAGGAGAATCTTGGCCTTCTGAATGCTAAACCTACACCAGATTATTGCCAGGTAGGTGGGTGCCTGTTTACATTCTCTAACTGGCATCTTCTGGCTACTATTGGAGCCTTGACATACACAAGGAGAAGAGGGACTAGCTCTCAATGAGGTCCTGGAGACCAGAAGACCCATAAGATTCTTACTTGGCACAGCTGTCGGCTTTACTCTCGGCCGAGCCAAGTATGCTGTCCATGTACGTTGCTACATTAGAGAATCCCGCCGGCAGGTCATCCCATTCATCAAACTTGATCCCACTTCCCAACGAGTAAGTCCCTTCAGCACATTTACTGCAGACCTGGTTCTTCATTTCCAGATATTCCCCAGAAGCACAAGAGAAAGCTGAGAAGAAAAACATTTACAAATCATTAGTGGCAAAAGGCAAGTCGTTCACTGGACGTTCTAACAACATTTTTTTTTTTAAAAAAAGCATTGATCGCACTATTCGCTTACAACAATGGTAGCAGCAATTTGGGGAATTGCACTAAATTGCTCCATAGACCTGTGAGAAGAATCCAGAGAAAGAAATAATATTTGGGGAAATATTAAAAAGGCAGAATATATTTCCCCAAAGGATTTTAAAGGCAGAAACCAACGCCCCCAGGCCAAGTCTCTCTGCCCCAGACAGAAACCAGGTCTGCAAAAATGCAGATGTGATAATCTTGTCGGAAAGATTGGAGTCAGGAAGCTGGCATTAGAAAGACAAAGATCCCTAGAATCAACAATCCCTCACACTGAAAAAAAATCCAACAGTCATCAGCCCCAGCTCCAGGAAAGCAGGATTTGATCTCTGGGACATAAATAGGATTAACCCACCAACATCAGAATACCAGAAAGGCATATTCAGACTCGGGTCAAAGCTCATGCCACAGGAACAACTCCAAACAAAAGCTCAAGAAGGTATAAAAACCCACCACACCCTACTACATGTGGTCAGCTTTCCCAGAGCCACGCTTCTGTCTAGCTCTCCTCTTTGATAAACTGCAACCTTTTTTCTAAAGCAGTCTCCATTTTGATTATTCCCAGCTTGGACTGGACCCTGATGAAGATTTTTTTTCCTTCAACAGACCTATCCACCCGTTTTTTGCATTCAGGGACCTTCATGTTTTAACTATGTATGGTAGGGAATGGTTAGGGTGAGGAGTGGCTGGTTGCAGACCCCACGTTCTCTTCTTACTTCAAAGTCACTGAAAGTGAAACAGCAACGCAGTGAATTTGTTACATGGGACAAACATTTTCCTGCTGAGGTTTGGTGTTGTTGTTTTTTCAACAGTTTGGGTAGTAACTTGTTGCCTGTTGTGTGGCTGAAGTTGTGAACTTTGCCACCAAAACCTCTCAAGGCAACCAGAGAGGGATCATAACATCTGGCTAGAGATATGTGGCCCCTGTAGCTGGTTTATATAAAAGGTGGCTTGCTTCTTGAAGCTCAAAATAAATATATAATTTGGTATGTTTAACCAGAATTTATTCCTTGTGTTCTAACACTGCAGGGGAGGGGGAGAAGAAGGAAGGACAGGGAAGGGAAGGGAAGGGAGGGGAAGGGAAGGGAAGGGAAGGGAAGGGAAGGGAAGGGAAGGGAAGGGAAGGGAAGGGAAGGGAAGGGAAGGGAAGGAAGGAAGGAAGGAAGGAAGGAAGGAAGGAAGGAAGGAAGGAAGGAAGGAAGGAAGGAAGGAAGGAAGGAAGGATCCAACCAACATTCTTTAGGTCATCTTCTGATTTTCTACTCATAATTCATCTACAAGATAACACACAATTTCCATAATGGTCTTTTCTTTGCAATGTTTATCTGTGATGGGCCTCTTACCAGGAGGAACTACCTAGGAGTGGAAAATATGCCTTCTGACCAAACTTGTCTTTCAGGTTTGACCACAATGCACACATTCTCCTAACTCATTCCTGACCTGCAGCAGAGAGGCACAGAATTTTTATATATACATTCAGCTGAACATGCAATGAATTAGAACCAAGGTTGGTTTTAGGCCATTGATAAAGTTCTCTGCTGCTTCATTAACATCCTTTGATCGCTTAGCTTAGCCTATTCTTTCCATAATCCAGGGCTGTGTGTTTGTTGCCTTAATAGTACATGTGTCCATAAGGAGGAATTGCTCTGAGAATGCCAGCTGTTGCCTGGTTTAATCAGCAGCCGATTGCCACTAATAGCAAAAGAATCACTTTGGATATCTGGAATCACTGGAAGACTTGATTTGTAACTAAATTTGTTATTCTCTCAGACTCCTCAGCAAGACTTCACACAGTGCAATTAGCTGGGCCACTGGGTTAGCACGGTGTGGTGAATACGCCTTCTGGGCTTCTGATGACTGCCTGGGGAGACCAAGAATACACACCTGGTTCCCAGGTGAGTTTGCATCAGAGATACACCTGATCGTGGTTGCTAAGCTGCCTTTCATGAAAACGTAATCTCATGTTATTTCTCTTCTCCCTGGAAAAAACAAACTCTCAAAACTTCCCAAAAGCTTCAGCTTCCCCCAAAAGGAGAGTGCTGGAAATGTTGCTGGAATTTCATAGAATATAAACAGTAAGATCTGTTTTCCATATTGATGGATTGACGATAATGATATTATCCATTCAACTGTGTCCCAACTCTTGGCGATTCTGTGAGTCAGCTCTCTCCACATCTTCCAATCTTGCACTGCTTCTCTGACTTGTTCGATGCCAGGGGTAGGCAACCTTGGCTCTTTTATGACTCGTGGACTTCAGCTCCCAGAATTCCTCAGCCAGCATGGCTCAGCTTGGAAACCTCTCCCTTTCCCCTCAGCGTGGCTGGCTCAGGAATTCTGGGGGTTGAAGTCCACGAGTCATAAAAGAGCCAAGGTCGCCTACCCCTGTTCTATGCTCTGGCTGATGTCAGCTTTGATGGTTGATTGACTGATTATGGGCGATCAAGTCATTATTGGCTTTCTCCATGCTGATCTCTCTCTCGAATCTCGTCATTCTGGTTTTGCAACAGGCAACACCAGCTGCCTGCAATTAGTGCAGGTTCGCATCCCACCAGGCTCAAGGTTGACTCAGCCTTCCATCCTTCCGAGGTAGGTAAAATGAGGACCCAGATTGTTGGGGGCAATTAAGCTGACTTTGTAATAATGCCGCTTGGGGGGGAGGGCGAAAGCCCTAATAAGCAGGCATATACATAGAATGAAGGCTACTGCTAAGCTTGTAAGCCGCCCTGAGTCTTTGGAGAAGGGCGGGATATAAATGTAATAAAAATAAAAATTAAAAATAAACTCCCATAGCCCCTGAAGCTGAATCTTTTTCAATATAGTATGTTCTAAAATAGAATTCTGCAACCTATATCAATCATGAAAAGTACGGGGTATACTTTGGTCCAGTGGTGGCATTCAGATATGTGAACAACCAGTTCTCTGTGTGGATGCCGCTTCCGGAAGTCCATTCTGGGCCTGAGCAACAAAAAAATTAGCTACCAGTTCTGGTCCTGTAAAATGACAATCAGCAGAACATCCACCCTGAATGATGTTTAATTATTGAAGTAGTGCTGTAGCTTTCCCCATTCTTGTACAAAATGAAAATCTTAGCCATTTTATTCACCATCCAACATCGGGTTGACTCCTTTCTTTACATACTTAGTCCAGTCAACCACTAACTCAGCCAAATATTATTAATGTCTCCGAGGACTCTGAGTGAAAAATCACTTTTTTTCAAATATCTCTAGGAAGTAATGGAGGGCCCATGAACCCTTGTGCAGGAGAGTACTGGAATTTTTTTACAACTGCCAGTGAGATACAGAAAGCACAGCTCCACAGCACACAGTCCTTTCAGCGGTTCCAAGAAGACTATTTGTACTACTCAGGTGACGCTGAGGACACAGGTAAACCTCCAAGTGGCCTCAACAGCTCTCCAAAGGAATGCAAATGACCAGCTGTCTACAAGGAATGTAAATCTTTCCTTCCCCCACCATTCAGTCAGAAGTGAAGAAGTTTCTTGCATGAGAAACGAAACATCTTCAAAAAAAACCAAGAAAGTCCAGTTGCCTCTTAAAAGACCACCTTTGGGACAGCCATGACCTGGATGACTTGAGAGCCTCAATCGACATTTTCCTTGAAGTCGTTTCACTTCTCAGAAGCTTCTTCAGTTCTGACTGAATGGTGGAGGATGGAAGGATTTATATTCCTTGTAGTCTTTTAGCTGTTAGCACTCTTTCTGCGAATGGTTGAGGCCGGTTTGAAGCCACAAATAAATCTCCAAGTGGCTGCAATGACTCACAAAAAGAGTAAGTATAAGAGTAAGTATATATCCTTCCATCCGCCACCATTCAGTCAGAACTGACAAAGCGTCTTGGATGAGAAGCAAAATATCTTCAGAAACAAAACAAAAAAAGTCTAGTTGCCTCTTGGAAAAGCACCTTTGGATTAATCTTATGTACTTCTTTGTGAAGGACTCAACAGAGATTATTCCAGAAAGAATTCTAAAAGCCTTAATTAGGCCACTTATTGTTTATGGTATAGCAGAGAAACTTAAATTAATACTAGTCAGTCCAGGCAATTTTATCCAATTCCCAAAGAAGAAGATGATGATGATGATGATGATGATGATGATGATGATGATGATGATGATAATAATAATAATAATAATAATAATAATAATAATAATAATAATAATAATAATAATGAGGAGGAGGAGGAGGAGGAGGAGAAGAAGAAGAAGAAGAAGAAGAAGAAGAAGAAGAAGAAGAAGAAGAAGAAGAAGAAGAAGAAGAAGAAGAAGAAGAAGAAGAAGAAGAAGAAGAAGAAGAAGAAGTTGGAAGGGACCTTGGAGGTCATCTAGTCCAACCCCCTGCTCAGGCAGGAATCCCTACACCATTTCAGGCAAATGGCTGTCCAGTCTCTTCTTAAAAACTTCCAGTGTTGGAGCATTCACCACTTCTGGAGGCAGGTTGTTCCACTGGTTAATTGTTCTGTCAGTAAGTTTCTCCTTAGTTCTAGGTTGCTTCTCTCCTTGACTAGTTTCCATCCATTGCTTCTTGTCCTGCTTTCAGGTGCTTTGGAGAATAGCTTGACTCCTTCTTCTCTGTGGCAGCCCCTGAGATATTGGAACACTGCTATCATGTCACCCCTCACCCTTCTCTTCGTTAAACTACACATACCCAATTCCAGCAACCGTTCCCTATATGTTTTAGCCTCCAGTCCCCCAATCATCTTTGTTGCCCTTCTCTGTACCCTTTCTAGAGTCTCAACAACTTTTCTACATTGTGGTGACCAAAACTGGATGCAGTATTCCAGGTGTGGCCTTACCAAGGCATTGTAAAGTGGTATTAGTACTTCACGTGATCTTGATTCTATCCCTCTGTTAATGCAGCCTAGCACTGTGTTGGCTTTTTTGGCAGCTGCAGCACACTGCTGGCTCATATTGAAGTGATTGTCTACTAGGACTCCGAGATCCCTGTCACAGTTACTACTATTGAGCAAGGTACCACCTATACTATACCTGTGCATTTGATTTTTCCTGCCTAAATGTAGAACCTTACTTTTTTCACCATTCAATTTCATTTTGTTAGATAGCACCCAGTGTTCGAGTCTGTCCAGATCCTTCTGTATCTTAAGCCTGTCTTCTGGAGAGTTGGCTATTCCTGCCAGCTTGGTGTCGTCTGCAAATTTGATGAGTTCCCCATCTATCCCCTCATCCAAATCATTAATGAAGATATTGAAGAGCACTGGGCCCAGAACAGAGCCCTGGGGCACCCCACTACACACTGCCCATCTATCTGAAAAACAAGCATTTTAACTTGGGAACAATGCTGACACTTTCCTGCTAAATTATGATCAGACTGGGCAAGGAAAATACCCAGCAAAATCGTTAAGCCCCATTAACCACAAATGCTTTTGCTCTACTAAAATATTAGCAATACATAACTACATCAAAAGAAATTGCATTTCCCTCCTGTGCTGGTAGAAAAACCACACTGGGCACCTAATTGCACATTTATATCCTTCCACCTTTCACTTAAAATATCAAGGTGGTTAAGAGTCTTCTTATTTGAAGGATCATTCACAAGAAAGATATACTTCAGTTTGGAGGAGATGGATAGATTATATTCAGAATAAATATGGGACTAAAAAGTTCCATTTAGCTTATGAGTAGATTTTAGAGGGATATTGTTATTAATTTTAGTGTTAGTACTTTGTATGTATCTATGTTAAAGGGGAGTTAAAGCACATTATGAATTTGGTTAATTTTATATTATGGATAATTTTTAGTTAGAATATGATTATTATATCTATAACCGTGTATTTAGCTCTGGGAAGTGGGGGGGAAGGGGGGTGGTTTGGGGTGGGTGGGTTTTGGGGATATGTATTGTAAAATCTTTTTTTGTAAAATTCTTTAATAAAAAAAAAAGAGTAAACCACAGAACAGTGTGAGGCAAAAACTCCACTAACAACTGGCAACAGGCAGCCCGATAAGAACAATAACATTTATAACCGAAAAACAATTAATAAAAGAGGAAACAGATCAAAAACCTGAAAGAAGTCTGTGAAACAGGACCAGTGGTGGGATTCAGCCAGTTCATACCAGTTCGGCAGAACCGGTAGCTAATTTTTTGTTGCCCAGGCCCAGAATAGACTTCCGGAAGTGGCATCCACACAGAGAACCGGTTGTTCACATATTTGAATCCCACCACTGAACAGGGCCCATAATGAAGAAAACATGTAGGGCTCCAGACACAGATACTTAGGTTAGCAATAGCACTAAGACTTATATACCACATCCTGGTGCTTCACAGCCCTCTCTGAGTGGTTTACAGAGTCAGCCTGTTACCCCCCACCACCAAAATCTGGGTCCTCATTTTACCGACCTCAGAAGGACGGAAGGTTAAGTCAACCTGGAGCCGGTCAGGATCGAACTCCAGGTTGTGGGCAGAGTCAGCCTGCGATGCTGCAGTTTAGCCACCATGCTTCTTAAGGTTAAGAGTTCCCATGCTTAGGGGCCACTACAGTCTGCTAAATCAGGGGTCCCCAACCGCCGGTCCATGGACTGGTACTGGGCTGCGGCATGCCAGAAATTAGTCTGCACAAACAAGCAAAGCCCCATCTGCAGGATGCAGGCAGCACACAAAAACACGCACCCTCCGGTCTGCGGAAAAACCTCTCTCCACGTAACTGGTCCCTGGTGCCCAGAAGGTTGGGGACCTCTATGCTAGACGTCTTCCCAACCTCAGATACTAAACAGACAATTCGTACCATCCCTCTAAAGGGCTCTTTTTGAGATCAGACCTTGTCAGCTTCATGGTATCAACCAGATAGGAATCACAACCAGGCGAGCTGATTCTGCTTCATTGCAAAGCTGCATTAACAAAATGTAGCTTTCTAAATATAATCTAAAAGTACAAATGTCCCACTGTCTCTTTTACCACCTGAGAAACTTTCTCCAAGGTGATTCCCACGTGATCCCATTCAATTCTGCTACAGCTAGCCCCTGACATACAACAGTTCATTGAGTGACCGTTCAAAGTTACCACAGCACTGAAAAGAGTGACTTATGACCGTTTTTCACACTTACAACCGTTGCAGCCATCCCCCGTGGTCACGTGGTCAAAATTCGGACGCTTGGCAACTGACTTGCATGTATGACGGTCGCAGTGTCCCGGAGTCACGTGATCTCCTTTTTGCGACCTTCTGGCAAGCTGAATTCACTTAAGAGTCACGTTATCACTTTAACAACTGCCGTGATTCACTTAGCGACTGCGGCAAGAAAGGTCGTAAAATGGGGCAAAACTCCCTTAACAAATATTTTACTTAGCAACAGAAACGTTGGGCTCATAAGTTGAGGACTGCCTGTATCTATACAGTATAGTCAGAAGTTTCCATCATGAAAAGAACAGGTTTTTTTTTAATTCAAATGTTTTGGCCCTAAAATGCTTCTTAGAATTTTATTATCAGGACTAATGGGGAAAGTCTTCACCAGGCTGTTTCCCTCTAGATGTGATAACTGATTATCTGTCAACGCTGCTGACATCGGATGTTCTTGCTTTGAGAACACTGGAGATGCAGCCATTTCCCTTCTTATGTTTTACTCTTAGAGTTAAGAGTTAGATGATAGTGGGGGGAAGAGGAGGAATGTGCGCGAGAGTTCAGTTAGACATAACAATGCTGTACTAGTGTGAGAACTTAGGTTATTGAAATAAGAGATGATAAGAAATGGCAGATTGGAGAACTGGAGGGAAAGCCTGCATTTCAAACTAATTGGAGAATGTGATTTATGACTGTTAATTAAAGGGAGGGAATTGTGCTTTGATGCTTTGTGCTCAGGGGAGGGGAATTCAGGTTTTGGCTTCGGCTGTGTACGTGCTGATGCTATGCTTCTCGAATAAAGATTCTTTAAGGTAAAACAATGCCTCGAGGTTCTTTGAAGAGTTTCATCTGTCGGAACCATGACATTATCCTTACAGGATGTTGTATCCTCAGTCTGAACACTTCAGGTCTTCCAACATCCCTCTGCATGTACAGGTAGTCCTCAACATACGACCACAATCGAGCCCAAAATTTATGCTGCTAAGTGAGACAGCTGTCAAGTGAATTTTGCCCCATTTTACGACCTTCCTTGCCACAGCTGTTAAGTGAAACATTGCAGTTGTTAAGTTAGTCACACGGTCGTTAAGCGAAGCTGGCTTCCCCCCTTGAGTTTGCTGGTCAGAAGGTCACAAAAGAGGATCACCTGACCCTGGGACACTACAACCGTCATAAATATGAGTCAGTTGCCAAGCCTCTGAATTTTGATCGTAGGTTCACAGGCACGCCGCAATAGTCGTAAGTGTGCCATTGTAACTTCAAATGGTCACTAAACAAACTGTTCAAAGTTGAGGACTATGGGTACGGATTCAGAATCCATCCATCACGCATCCTCCACGTGATCCCATTGTAAATCTGGCCCCGTTTCTAAGTTCAGCTTTGTATTTTTATTTTTACACGAACATAGCCTGTAAACAGAAGCGAAAAGGACTGGCAAGGTCCGTAAGAGATTCGCGACCTCGTTATTATTACTACTCTTAAATTTTTAATTTAAAAAAAAATCAATTATTTTTTTTCCTAATTTATTATTATCTTTAATTTTTAAATATGGAAAGACTTACTGCATTCTTTCCCTCTGACAGGATCAGGCAAGCTAGAACACTCGGCTCCTGGATTTGGGATTGCAACTCTCCATCTGGATCCGCTGCTGTCACATTCGGTGTACTCAAAATGGTAGTCTGCCTGCAAGAAATAATTTAAAAAAAAAACCAAAGTTTTTTTGCCCCTTAAATAAGTTTTTCATTTAGGTCAGGTTAGATTTACGAGACTCGGTCACAAAATTACCTTGTTAAGAGCCTCCTGAAGGATGGCCAAGGACTATATATCCACCTATTCAACTGCTGTTTTTTCTGCCACATCCACAACACAATCGAACAGGGCCGCTGCTTTTTACAAGTCAACACACTAACATTTGTTATTCAACAACTTCGGCTTAGATCTTGGTACTGGATCAACGGGTGAAGAAAAGAAGAGCAGATTTCGAAAAGGGGTTGGCAGAAAAAAAACAACATAATTGACGTATGGCTCTTTTCACAGGAATCTCAGAGATACAACTCAAATCCGGGTTGCAACCTACCAAGCCTCTGACTTTATCCAATGCCTGCAGTAAGATTGAGGTTTTAGGTCAGAGTCAAAAGGTGAATATCTCTATTAAAAATCCACCTACTGCTTTAGCCTTTTATATATCTTCATTTCTCTCTCTGTCTCTGTGTGCGTGTGCATGTGCGTGTGCGTGTGTGTGAGAGAGAGAGAGAGGAAAGAATTAATGTGTGTTCTATCTATAATCTATCTCTCTATCATCTATCTCTCTATCATCTATAGTATCCATCTATCATATATCTATCCATCTAGAAAACTGATATTTTCAAAGTATTCCAGAAAGCCTGTCCTAACCATTTTTGCTAGGCTCAACTACAAAGGTTAATAGCAACATAGCAAAGAAAGTAAAATATATACAGTATATATGTGCGTAATTCTTTGACCTCTGCCATTTTCTTTTACCTTTGCCTCCATACACCCTGATCCTCCACACATCCTGATAGTGAAAAGGCATCTGTTTTCCAACAATGGACACAGTTAAAAATGTTTTAAGATTCCTCAAGCGATGAGGCACAGAGATACAGTAGGAGGTACTGAGCAGGGTTTATTTTTTTTTATTTTATTTTAATTCCATTTATATCCTGCCCTTCTCCAAAGACTCAGGGCGGCTTACAAGCTTAGCAGTAGCCTTCATTCTATGTATATGCCTGCTTATTAGGGCTTTCACACACACCCCCAAGCGGCATTATTACAAAGTCAGCTTAATTGTCCCCAACAATCTGGGTCCTCATTTTACCTCCCTCGGAAGGATGGAAGGCTGAGTCAACCTTGAGCCTGGTGGGACTCGAACCTGCACTAATTGCAGGCAGCTGGTGTTACTTAAGGAGGCATTAGCCCACTGCTCCACCAAGGCTCCACCAAGGTTAATATTATAATGGTGATTTTTTTTTTCAAAGTGAAGGGGATTTCCAGACTAGGGCACTGGGAACCATTTCAGCTTTACGGCTGTTTAGTCACTTCATGTTTTTTTTTTATTTTTTATTTTTATTTTTTTAATCCCATTTATATCCCACCCTTCTTCGAAGACTCAGGGCGGCTTACAATCTAAGAAGCACAAATCAATGTGCTTAGCGATAGCCTTCATTCTATGTATATATGCCTGCTTATTAGGGCTTTCGCGCCCCCCCCCAAGCGGCATTATGACAAAGTCAGCTTATTGCCCCCAACAATCTGGGTCCTCATTTGACACTGGTGGCTTAGCTGAGGTTAGTCTGAAGACACCCCAAAGGTGGTCTTTTTATCAAAAGTGAGACAACTCTGCAGAGTCTGTGGGTGATATGTTCCCTCACAAGCAGGAACTCTAGCTTCACACCCACACCCACAGACATTTATGCAACCTTCTCCTTCTTTCCTGCCTCCCCCTAAGGAGGTCTAGTCACTGTCGCATTATTTTTAGAGTTTCAGGATAGCAGGAAAAGAAGATGCTCACAAATCAGGCTGAAGATTCTTAGCAAGACTGCGGAATGGAAATGATGGGAGATGCAGAATTATTCATGATCGCTACCTATTTGGCTGGCCTAATTGCCTAGGTGAGTTATATTAGACATAATCCTTTCGCAGAATGCACGGTGGTGGCTGATTCATTTAGCCTTCATCCGTCAACCGCTCAGTGTGAGCGGCTGCAGTGCAAATCATTCTCTTTCTAATTGTCATGATTCATTTGTGCCCTGTGGTTCCAATCCGTTTTGCCTGCCAAATGCAAAGGGGGTTTTACTCATCTTTACTCTTCTCTATTTCCCCTAATTATGGTCTGTAAATGCGTAAAGCCGAGTTGTCCGCGAGGGAGACTTTCAAAATGCCACCAAGACGGGAGCTACAACAATGCAAATCAAAGCTGCCACCATGATTTGTCTGACCTCTTTCCCCTTTGATGGAAAGCCTCTTCCAAAGGCAGGTGATCACTTCATGGACCCATTCATATACTCTCTCTTTCTTGCATAATACAGACATGGTTTATCTGCAGGAAAAGAAGAGGCAGAGCCTGGAGGCGGCATCAAGAGAGGACTCAGCCTACAATCATTAAAAGGTAACGGTAAAGGTTCCCCCGCACATGCGTACTAGTCATTTCCAACTCTAGGGGCCGGTGCTCATCTCCGTTTCAAAGCCAAAGAGCCAGCGCTTGTCCGAGGACGTCTCCGTGGTCATGTGGCCGGCATGACTAGATGCCGTAGTGGTCCCTATTTTTCTACTTGCATTTTTACGTGCTTTCGAACTGCTAGGTTGGCAGAAGCTGGGACGAGTAACAGGCGCTCACTCTGCTACACGTCACTTGGGATTCGACCTGCCAAACTGCCGACCTTCTGATCGACAAGCTCAGTGTCCTAACCCACTGAGCCAATGTCTAAGTCCAAATGCCTGGCTGGGGAATTCTGAGAGTGGATGTCCACACATCTTACAGTTGCCTGCCTAGCTTGGCAAACTCCACACTAAGGTGCATTACAGTATCAGAGCTATTGAGATCCCAGGTCTACATTCTGGAGCAGACTACTTATGACACAAAAGTGGACATTCAGTTGGACTTCTGAATATATCTCCCCTTGAAAGCCATGCAATACAGATGGTTGACTTCTGCCTCCACTCCCACTTGGCTTCAAACGATACCATTTTGTGCCCTAAAATATTTGTGCAAGCCTGAGGCTCAATAAGCAATTCTTACAAAGCACCGCTAGCTAACAAGGACCACAGTTAAGCAAAAACACCTGGCAGAGATACAGTTCTTTCATCAACCCCTGATCAAAAATTTCTGGCAATCGGAGGCAACCATGTTTGTTCATGTTTGTTCACTATATAACACCAACACAGAAATTGATCACTCGATGACCTCAAAAATGCAGCAACGAGAGAGCTCTTTCAGGTAGGACAACAATGCTGAAATCGGGATGGTGCTCCTGAGTAGCCAGGAGGAAAAACCAAACCCATCGAAACTGTAAAATTGCTCTCCTTTAGCCCCAACACAATTTTCACATCAAAACCTAAATAAGAAGAAGAAGAAGAAGAAGAAGAAGAAGAAGAAGAAGAAGAAGAAGAAGAAGAAGAAGAAGAAGAAGAAGAAGAAGAAGAAGAAGAAGAAGAAGAAGAAGTTGGAAGGGACCTTGGAGGTCATCTAGTCCAACCCCCTGCTAAGGCAGGAAACCCTACACTATTTCAGGCAAATGGCTGTCCAGTCTCTTCTTAAAAACTTCCAGTGTTGGAGAATTCACCACTTCTGGAGGCAGGTTGTTCCACTGGTTAATTGTTCTAACTGTCAGGAAGTTTCTCCTTAGTTCTAGGTTGCTTCTCTCCTTGACTAGTTTCCATCCATTGCTTCTTGTCCTGCTTTCAGGTGCTTTGGAGAATAGCTTGACTCCCTCTTCTTTGTGGCGGCCCCTGAGATATTGGAAGACTGCTATCATGTCACCCCTCACCCTTCTCTTCATTAAACTACACATACCCAATTCCAGCAACCGTTCCCTATATGTTTTAGCCTCCAGTCTCTTCCAATCATCTTTGTTGCTCTTCTCTGTACCCTTTCTAGAGTCTCGACATCTTTTTTACATCGTGGTGACCAAAACTGGATGCAGTATTCCAGGTGTGGCCTTACCAAAGCATTGTAAAGTGGTATTAGTACTTCACGTGATCTTGATTCTATCCCTCTGTTAATGCAGCCTAGCATTGTGTTGGCTTTTTTTGCAGCTGCAGCACACTGTTGGCTCATATTTAAGTGATTGTCCACTAGGACTCCAAGATCTCTCTCACAGTTACTACTATCGAGCAAGGTACCACCTATACTATACCTGTGCATTTGATTTTTCCTGCCTAAATGTAGAACCTTACTTTTTCACAATTGAATTTCATTTTGTTAGATAGTGCCCAGTGTTTGAGTCTGTCCAGATCCTCCTGTATCTTAAGCCTATCTTCTGGAGTATTGGCTATTCCTGCCAGCTTGGTGTCATCTGCGAATTTGATGAGTTCCCCATCTATCACCTCATCCAAATCATTGATGAAGATGTTGAAGAGCACTGGGCCCAGAACAGAGCCCTGGGGCAGCCCACTACATACTACACACTTCCTTCTATGTAGATGCAATTCCATTGAGGACCACACACTGAATACGGCCTGTCAGCCAGCTACGAATCCAAATCATATAGACATTCACGATAACCCTAATAATCCCCTCCAGCAGCTGAAGAACAGGACTCATTAGCAGAGTACAATAACTCTACATTTCAAGAAACACCCATTAGTCATGTCTCCTCATTCTAGGAGGATGTTAAGGCAAGGTGTTGTGGTTTTCCTTGGCTGTCAAAAGGGACCATTGTGTGCTCTCTCATTAAAGTCTGGATGGTTTTTTTGCAGAGCAAATGATATGAGTAACCAGATTCTGAAAGGTTGGATCCATCCACAATGACAATAAAGATATTCTATTCTATTCTATTCTATTCTATTCTATTCTATTCTATTCTATTCTGTTCTGTTCTGTTCTGTTCTGTTCTGTTCTGTTCTGTTCTGTTCTGTTCTGTTCTGATCTTTTCTATTCTGCATTCTATTCTGTTCTGTTCTATTCTATTCTATTCTATTCTGTTCTGTTCTGTTCTGTTCTGTTCTGTTCTAATCTTTTCTATTCTGCATTCTATTCTGTTCTATTCTATTCTATTCTATTCTATTCTATTCCATTCCATTCCATTTCATTCCATTCCATTCCATTCCATTCCATTCCATTCCATTCCATTCCATCCCATCCCATCCCACATTGTGTTCTATTCTATTTGATTTTATTCTATTCCATCACTAATGTACAATTGTGGTAAAAAAAAAACCTGATGCCTTAAGAAGGATCACACTACCCACATTCACCCACACTACCAAATGATTCACTACTGAAGTTACCAACCCAACCTCCTATAAGAGAAGCTGCGTAAAAACATTATTTAGGAGAGCACAAACACACCGCAGCAATCCTGAATACCAGAAAAAAGGAACAGCCTGGCTACGCAACACCTTCCAACGAAGCAGATACACGTGCCACTTTATCAAAGAGTGCCTGGCCACTCAACCCACTGCAGCACAAACAACACAAGTTATGAAAAGGACAACACTGCCCTACATCAAAAACCTCTCAGAAATAGAAGTATTATTATAACTAGACAGTTAAGATTTGTAATCAGAATTTTGTATCTTGGTATGAAAAGGGAAATAAGAATATGCTAAGAACTTTGAATAAGGGATGCTTTTGGTTGCCCAAATATAACTTGTTTTGAAATTATAAATGATTGGGCTACTTTGAACATGGATGGGAAAAACTAAAAGTGAAAAAAAGTGAAAATAGGATATGGATTAAATAAATGGAAACTGAGTGCAAATGCAATTAAGATATGCTTTGGTTAGAAAAGATATTTTAAACTGATATTATTGACATTATTAGAAAAATGTAACAAATGTTGATATGCAATGGTATATTAACAATAATAAAAATGGTGTTTGCTTAGTGTGGAAAAATGGTTAATACTAGAAGAAGAGGAGATGTACTGGAGGGTGTAATATTGGACTTAGTTGGAAGAAGTTTATATGTACCACAGAATCACTAATGGACTCAGTCATCACATTGTCTATTGGGCACTTGTTTGTGAAAATAGAAAATTAATAAAACATTTATTTTTTAAAAAACCTTCTCAGAAACAAGCCCATAGACTATTACAACCACACAGCATGACAATAGCACTAAAAGTTCTCCAAAACATTCTAAGTAAACCAAAAGATCCAGTAGCCCAAGAAGACAAAAAGAAAAAAGAGTCATCTACACATTCAATACAAGGATTAAAGGTAAAGGTTCCCCCACACATGCATGCTAGTCGTTTCTGACTCTAGGGGCCGGTGCTTATCTCCGTTTCAAAGCCGAAGACCCAGCGCTTGTCCGAGGACATCTCCGTGGTCATGTGGCCGGCATGACTAGACGCCAAAGGCGCACGGAACGCTGTTACCTTCCCACCGTTGTGGTCCCTATTTTTCTACTTGCATTTTTACGTGCCTTCGAACTGCTAGGTTGGCAGAAGCTGGGACGAGTAACAGGCGCTCACTCTGTTACGCGGCACTCGGGATTCGACCCGCCAAACTGCCGACCTTATGATCGACAAGCTCAGCGTCCTAACCCAATGAGCCACCGCGTCCCTTTTAATACAAGGATTACACAAATGTTATTTTGCCGCCAGTTTCCGTCTGCACCTCTTTCACCAAACTGATTCAAGGATGGGTTATTCAGAGTAGTATTGTTCTCGCACCTTATTTCCCAAGACCAAGTTGCATATTTGTTTTGCTTTCACCATTCCTATTTGCCCTTCTTCAAGGTTATCTCCGGATTCCTCTCTAGTCCACCAAACTGGGTTTCTCAGGCTATTTGGGACCCTGTTTCCCATGTAAACAAATTTATTTTTAAAAATTGCTATCTTTGTGAAATTCCACCTGGAATAAAAGAACAGCCATGGATTTTCATTGTTGATAATACTGAATCTATTTTCAGGGTAATTTGTTCTGTTATTTTGATGAATGGATGTACGACATACACTTCTACCTGTAAGGAAAAGGGGGGGAAACCATCACAGTGCACAAAAAGATTCATAGACAGCTGCACCACCAACGTGTCTGAAATTATGAGAAGTTGAGGAGGCATGCAATGAGAAGCATTGTTCTTTCACACTGTTCGTTAATGATGATTCTGTGTTTACAGAAACACAATGCACCAGCCGCGCCATCTGCACAGAAGGCTAGATGACTGGAATCTTGTTTAGACACTTCTTCTTTTACACTTTGAACATTAGAGGGAACAGTTGGTAGATCTCCCCCACAAACATGTCACCAACCTCCACAAACTAAACAGAAGGTCTTGCAGACTCTAGCAGAAAACGATCTGAATTTGACTGCACACACGGAAAACTTCAGTACAGGTTTCCTAAATTTGACAACAAAATGCTCTCTAGTTATCAAATAGTTGTTCATTCTGGGAGTTGAAGTCTTCGTAACCTTAAGATATCTGGACTTTAACCCACAGAATTCCTCAGCCAGCATGTTGAGGTCCACATATCTTGATTTTGCTTGGGATGAGAAACACCAGTCTCTAAACCAGATAAGAAGCCAATTCCATTATATATTTACTCCTCTGGCTTTAAAAAAAAATGTGGCTTTTATCTCCATATTTCTTCATGACTGAAATAGATTTAGATTTAAATACACAATCAGCATTTTGTTTACGGTACTTCTAATTCATCAAATGTTGGGCAACCAGTCATGAGGGATCAAGTGAGTGTCTTTGCAGATGTAAAGAAGAACTTTTAATGTGCTACTTCTAATCTCCTAGAACTTGATGGGACCTACTGATAAATAAATAAGGTAAGTACCCAATGTAATTTTAAGATACTGTAAATAAGTATGTAATATAAGTTTGAAGACAAATAAGTATCCAATTTAAGTTTATCTAAGTTTTAAGATAAATATATAAGTTTTAAGATAAATATCTAATGTATATTTTAAGTTACCTAGGTATCTAAATTTTAAGATAAATAATTACCGCATCTACATTTTAAGAAAAATAAGTAGCTAATGTACATTTTAAAATAAAAAGTAGTATCTAAGTTTTAAGATAAATAAGTATCTAAATGTAAGTTTTAAAATAAGTATCTCATATAGGTTTTAAGATAAGTATCGAATTAAGTTTTAAGATCAAAAAGTATCTAATGTACATTTTAAGATAAGTCTCTAATGTAAGTTTATTTTCTTAAAACACGCTACTCTATCTTGCAATTGCTTTAGGGCTTTGTCCATTCCATTTTCCCCGAAGAATTAATTATATTAATGAATTATATGGTCCTGTTCATTAAGTCTCCACACATACTGCTTAATCCATGACAAGCAAAATGACAAGAAAAATGTTGGCACTTATCTGTAATAAATGATTAAACAAAGTCCTCCTTAATCACAAATAGACAATCATAAGGGTTTTTTCCTTCAAGTGGTGGGATTCAAATATGTGAACAACCGGTTCTCTGCGTGGATGCTGCTTCCGGAAGTCCATTCTGGGTGAACCGGCTGAATCCCACCACTGGTTTCCCCCCCCCTCCCTTATTTCTGGAGGCTTCTCGTGTAGATAGATAGCTTGGTCTAATCTGGCTGGAAACCGGGAGACAGTGAGTTCTAGTCTCATCTTAGGCAAGAAAGCCGGCTGGGTGACTTTGGGCCAGCCCCTCTGTCTTTCTCTCAGCCCAATTTACTACACAGGGCGCTTTTTCTGGGAATATAGGAGGAAGAAAGAGATACGTTTTCTGCCTTGAGCTGTTTATTAAAATAATAAAGACGGGTATAAATACTAAATAAAAATAAATGCAGATGGATAGATAGATAGATAGATAGATAGATAGATAGATAGATAGATAGATAGATAGATAGATAGAGATAGATAGATAGATAGATAGATAGATAGATAGATAGATAGATAGATAGACAGATAGATAGATAGATAGATGGGTGGGTGGGTGGGTGGGTGGGTGGATGGATGGATGGATGGATGGATGGATGGATGATGGATGGATGGATGGATGGATGCATGGATGAATGAATGGATGGATAAATGGATGGATGCATGGATGGCTGGATGGATGGATGGATGGATGGATGGATAGATAGATAGATAGATAGATAGATAGATAGATAGATAGATAGATGGTAGATAGATAGATGGATGGATGGATGGATGGATGGATGGATGGATGGATGGACAGATAAATAGATAGATAGATAGATAGATAGATAGATAGATAGATAGATAGATAGATAGATAGATGGATGGATGGATGGATGGATGGATGGATGGATGGATGGATGGATGGATGGATGGACGGATGAACAGATAAATAGATAGATAGATAGATAGATAGATAGATAGATAGATAGATAGATAGATAGATGGATAGATAGATGGATAGATGGATGGATGGATGGATGGATGGATGGATGGATGGATGGATGGATAAATAGATAGACAGACAGACAGACAGATAACAGAAATGAGAGAGAGAGAGAGAGAGAGAGAGAGAGAGAGATGCAAAAAGTACATTTTGAAAGAAGATAGGTTGGTAAATATTTAAAATAAACATTTGCGCTATACTTTTTTTTTCATTCTCAGATTCCTCACTTGCTGAAGAAGCCACACGACTGAAAATTACTTTCTTCTATACTCCCTCCTAACAAAATGAATCCCTTTTGTCCTGGCAAACCTAGCTGAAAATTAAATTGCAATTCTTCCAAAGCCACAGAGAAACTGAGGCCTCAAAGGGTTCCTGGCTGAGTGCCAGCTAATATCACATGCAAAACGTGCATTATAAAAGTGTGCCAGAGCAGCAGCAGAGATGCATTCCTAACCTAGCATGGACCTTATTTCTGTCTCCACAGCTGGCAATGAAATGTCAAATTTTCTGTCTGCAAATGTGTATCTTCCCATTTGTGGCCTTTCGACACAGAGGAAAGCAAGTCCCATGTGATTAAACCCCTCCTCTCTTAATAATCTCTACAAGAATCCCATGTCTTCCTCAAGGCTTAGCTAAATTTAAGACCGCATTCATCCACTGCAAAAAAAATGTAATTGCATTTTTGGCACAATAGATGCTGGGAGGGGGTCTTTTATCAGAAACTTGATGTGTGAGGCTTAGCCTTAATTTCCTCCAGCAATCTATTCGCCACACGTCACTTACCTGCTCAGAATTTGCGGTGCACGTCGTTGCGGACATAAGTTGAGTCAGAACTGATTTTTCAACAATTTTGACGGCGGTCGTTAAGCAAATCATCCCAGTCATTAAACACATCACCAGAGTGATTAAGCAAATCACACAGCCATTAAGCAAATCCAGCTTCCCCGACGGATATTTTTGGCAGAAAATAGGCAGAAACGGTTGCAAATCATGATCACACGACCACGGGATGCTGCAACCAATCATAAATGTGAGCCGGCTTTGCAAATTACACCAAACTGCAAACACATGACTTTAGAGTTGGTGCGACAATCACAAGAGCACGTATAGGTCATAAATCGCTTTTTCCGAGGCTGTCATAAAACAAATTATGTTAGTATTGAACAAATGGTCATAAGTCAACGACCACCTAAATAAACTAACCTGAATCTTAAATCAGTAAAGCAGAGAGAAAAAAACAGGAAAATTTTCTCCCGTGTTCAGACACCCCTTGACAATTATATGTACGATCTATATAAAACATACATGATGCTGTTCTTTTCTACTTCAACTCTTTACACATCTATGCAATCCTAGGCTGCATCAACAGAGGGACAGAACAAAGACCACGTGAAGCGTTAGTACCACTTTACAATGCCTTGGTAAGGCCACACTTGGAATACTGCATCCAGTTTTGGTCACCACGATGTAAAAAAGATGTTGAGACTCTGGAAAGAGTAGAGAGAAGAGCAACAAAGATGATTAGGGGACTGGAGGCTAAAACATATAAGGAACGGCTGCTGGAATTGGGTATGTGGTGGGCCAATTTCAATGTATACATGGTTGTACTTTGACAATAAAGGTTCATTCATTCATATGTCTAGTTTAATGAAGAGAAGGGCTAGGGATGACCTGATATTAGTGTTCCAATGTCTCAGGGGTTGCCACAAAGAAGAGGGAGTCAAGCTATTCCCCAAAGCACCTGAAGGCAGGACAAGAAGCAACAGATGGAAACTAATCAAGGAGAGAAGCAACCTAGAACTAAAGAGAAACTTCCTGGCAGTTAGAACAATTAACCAGTGGATCAACCTGCCTCCAGAAGTGGTGAATGCTCCAACACTGGAAGTTTTTAAGAAGAGACTGGACAGCCATTTGTCTGAAATGGTATAGGGTTTCCTGCCTGAGCAGGGGGTTAGACTAGATGACCTCCAAGGTCCCTTCCAACATTATTATTGTTATTGTTATTGTTATTACTACTACTACTACTACTACTATTACCACCTTTGGAAAAAGGGCAGAGAAGAGCAACTGAGATGATTAAAGGCCTGGAGACTAAAATGTATGAAGAACAGTTGCAGGAATTGGTATGGCCAGTCTAGAGAAAAGAAAGACTGGAGGGACACGATAGCAGGTCTTCCAATATTTCAGGGCCTGCCACAAAGAAGAGGAGGTCCACCTATTTTCCAAAGCACCAGAAGGCAGGATAAGAACAATGGATGGAAACTAATCAAGGAGAGAAGCAACCGAGAGTTAAGGAGAAGCTTCCTGACAGTGAGGACAATCAATCAACGGAACGACTTGCCTCCAAAAGTTGTGGGTGCTCCATCACTGGAGGCTTTTAAGAAGAGACTGGACAGTCACTTGTCTGAAATGGTATAGGTGCTTGAGCAGAGGAATGGACTAGAAGACCTCTAACCTTCAACTCTATTCTGGATGATTGAATCCTGCCCTGTCTTACTCGCAACAAGAAAGTGTAGGAAGACAGCACCTCCCCCACTTCCCAGAGAAGGAAATAGTTTGGGGGATATTAGGAAAAAGCAGAATAATAGTAATAATTGAAAATCTTAGGCAGAAACCACCACCACCCCAAGTCTCTCCACCCCAAGCTGAAGCCAGGTCTGTAGTAATGCAGATTTGATAATCATTTCGGAAAGACTGGAGCCAGGAAGCTTGGAGTTGATGGGATTAGAACAGACATGTCAAACTCACAACGTCAAGTGATGTTGCGCGAGGTATCGGAACTGTTTCCCCATTGCCGGCAATGGGGTGGGCATGGTTTCGGTGTGATGCATCTGGCCCATGGGCCAGCAGTTTGACACCCCTGGATTAGAAAGACAAAGATCCCTAGAACCAACAAACCCTCCCCCATCCAACACAGGACATAGCCATCAGCCACAGCCCCAGGGAAGCAGGACATGACCTTTAGGACATAACAGGATTAACCCACCACCATCAGAATACCAAAAGGACCTGCTCAAAAGCTCAGGTCAAAGTTCATGCCACAGAAACAACTCCGAACACAAAAGCCCAAGAAGGTCTAAAAACCCACCACTCCCAGACGACATGTGGTCAGCTGCTCCAGAGCCACACGTCTTGTAGTTTCTGCTCTTCAATAAACTACAACCTTCTTTCTGAAGCAGTCTCCATTTCGTTTATTCCCGGCTTGGACTGGACCCTGATGAAGATTTTTTCTTTCAACAAGATAGTATCCGACACAATACTAGCTACTATTTTATAGCTGAAATAATACACCTTTGCCTGTATTAAGAGATGCTTTCTCTGCTTGTTGCAGTAATTAATTCAGCTGTCTCTGCCTTGCTGCTTAGAGGGCATTTGAGGCAGGTCAAGAGTGAACACACACGGCCAAGGTGAGCAAGGTCTCTTTATTTCACTCTCCAGGGCTTGCTGGTGTAGCAAGATCCAGATTGTGACACCCGTGAGCAGAAAACAGCCCTTGCCATCCTTCTTCTCCTAGGCAGCACCGGGGAACCTGTCCAAGGTTAATGTGGTCTAGACAGGGAAAGAAAAACAACAAGAGGGATGCAAATGCACATACCAAACAGCAGATTGTCAAATCCTGCTAATTCAGCATCTTAAAGCACAAATTACAAGGCTACCTCACTTTTCCATTCACGATCTGAGCAAGTGCTGCTGAAAAAAATATTAATGTTTCGGCTGCAGCTGCATCAACTCTTCGCTATAATCTTGGGAACCTCTTCTATTCCGGCCCAGAATCTGTGAAAAGACTCCAAGATCCATTTAAATTGTGCCTCTGTGGAGCTTAAGGCAGTACAGGAGATGCTGATTTAATGACTGCTTGTTCAGCAACTGTTTGACCTTATGATGCCTCTGAATGGGTGGGACTTATGATCCGTCCTCATGGCCAATACAACTTCCCATGGTCACATGATCAGAAATTGTGACTTTCACTATTGGTTTCTGACAAGCAAAGTCACTGGGCAAGCCAGCAGGAAGTCAGACGTTGCAGACACATGAGGTCCTCACTTAATGAACTATGTGCTCTTCGCTTAATGATGGCCGTTAGGACTACCAGGGCTAAGCAACACAGTCACACAGAGTTATTTTTTTACTTATGACTGCATCTCTTAACAACGGAGTTTCCGGTCCCAGTTAGCAATAACTAAGTGAGGACTAAGCAAGTATTCATTTGATTGAAGTACTGGCAATGGACAGGAGGGGAAATTGTGAATCCAACAAGATCACCTAGGCCAGGGGTGTCAAACTCAATTTCATTGAGGGCCACATCAGCATGGTGGTTGCCCTCAGGGGGCCGGGTGGGTATGGCCAGGATGGGCGTGGCCTACTGAGTAGGCATGGCTAGAGTGCGTATGGCCTACTGGGTGGGCGTGGCCAGCTCTACATCATTCGCATCAAGGGTGCCTAGGGGGGCCTGGGCAGGAGTGGGACAGATCTGAGGGTCTCTGGCAGAAGGAGGGTCTCTGAGCCAGGGCCAAGGGAGTGGGGGCCGTTCCCTCACTGTTTCCGGGATGGCTTCGCGGGCCGCATGAAACCACTTCGCAGGCTGGATCCGGGCCCCGGGCCTTGTGTTTGACATGTCTGACCTAGGCTAATTTTTCAGGACAGTCACCATTAGCCCTTCAGGTCAGGAAACAGACACCACAAGAGCTTCCAGATGTCTACGAGGATTCTCAGTCATTCAGGTCATGGTAGTCCCAATGGTGTTTTTTTCAAAAGGCAACTGGGCTTTGTTTTTCTAACCAAGTCCAGTTGCCTTTTGAAAAAGAATCTCTGGGACAACGGCTGCTAGAATTCTATTTATTGTTAAAGGGGATGATAACAGAATCCAGAACGCCTCCCCCTCTCCCCCCCATGCCAAAGAGAATCAAGGTGGAACAATCTTGAGTTTCTTCCTGACTGCCTTCTCCTTTCTAGGATGAAAGTTGTATTTATGTAGAAGCTCCTTCCAGGCTGTTATTTGAATCCTTAACCCAGCATTTGAAGCACTCGAGTAGTTTACTACAGAACACACTAAAAAAAAATACAATTTCAATAAAAACTAAGTATTTTGAACCCACTAGAGAAAAAAATTCTGGAGATTCCCTGAGTCTATGAAAGGTTCAAAACATAAAGTCAAAACTCTCCATATATAGTTTGAAAACCTCTATTCCTGTGGTGGCGAATCTATGGCCCAGTCCTAGGCCTTTAGCTGGGTTTTATAAAACCTTTGCGCTTTAGGCCTCCGCCACCGTGTGCAAAAAAAAAAGGTTCAATCAATCAATCAATTTCAACTTGGGGGGAAAAAAAGATCTCGCAAAGTTGGAATTAATAGATTGAACTTGTTGTGATTCAGGGTCAGCCTGTGGGTTCGGCAGTTGGGTTGGACGATTCAGAGGAGGAGGAGGGGGTGTTGGAGAGCCTGCAGAGAACAGCCCTGATGCTTCGCAGAGCCCTCAGCCAGGCCCCTCCCATCTGGTCACTACGCAGACCCAGCTGTGTGAGCCTGACAGCGTGGATGAAGATGACCCACAGCTGGCCCTGTTCAAGGACGCCCGACGCAGGAGGCAGTCAATCAGGAGTAAACAGAGGAAGGCAATGGGACACCTCGGAAGGAGGCAGAGAGAAGCCACGCCCTGAACTGTTTAAAAGGGGAATGTGTGGGAGGGCTGGGTTGCTGAAGGCAACCGTTTGAATAGCTCCTGTTTCATGGTTCGTGTTTTTGTTTGGCTCTGTTTGCTCTGTTTTATGTCAATAAATTTGGCAGGCTTAGTTCCAGCCTCTTGCCTTTTTGTAAAGGGGTTGTCCCTGCCTTTTCTGCAGGGCTGGTAGTAGGCTGGTACAGAACAGAACTTTTTAGTTCCACCCAGTCTGCCATTACCACCGTAAACACGCCCACCCAATGGACCACCTCCACCCAATTGGCCACCCCCACCCAATGGGCCACGCCCACCCAATGGGCCACGCCCACCCGGCACCCAACTATACATAAGTGGGTTTTGGGTTGCAGTTTGGGCACTCTGTCTCTAAAAGGTTCGCCATCACTGCTCTATTCCAAGTGTCCAACAGTTACTCTGAAGATGTCACAAGCATGAGGCTGAACCGTTTTGACCTCACAGTATCTCCCCAAAGGTTGGGGCATCATCTTAACACTTCTGGGAAGGTTCAACCAACCTCTTTCGGTTCCAAAACAACTTCTCCCCATTCAAAAATGTTTTGTGAGCTCCTAGAAATGAATTATGCTACTCAATATTCATCTGTGCAAATCGTAATCTTCAGGAGGAGTCTGGGAGCACATTTTCTGATTAACACATTTTATTACAAGATATAAGCTTTGATTAACCGATGCATAGTGCAGATGGACTGATGTAGGGTTTAAAACGGGCTCAGGAGAATGGAGAGAGGGGGAAAAAGAGTGGTTGTGCCAATGCAGGTTGCAGTGAGGCAGATCAAAAATAACTAATCCACTTTACCACTGCAATAGGTTAAAAATCCATTGGGTTTGTTGAAACCTTTTGAGATAACCTGAAACCTTCTGATATGTGTGAATTCAGCAATCTCTTGCTCCATAGTGCTATTAAAGTCTCTATTTTCTAAAATGGTCAATTTGAGAGTCGCAATAGACTAGCCCAGGGGTAGGCAACCTTGGCTCTTTTATGACTCGTGGACTTTAACTCCCAGAATTCCTGAACCAGCATGGCTCAGTTTGGAAACCTTTCCCTTTTCCCTCAGCATGACTGGCTCAGGAATTATGGGAGTTGAAGTCCACAAGTCATAAAGCGGCCTAGGCCAGGGGTAGGCAACCTTGGCTCTTTCATGACTCGTGGACTTCAACTCCCCGAATTCCTGAGCCAGCCACGCTGAGCAGAAATGGAAAGGTTTCCATACTGAGCCGTGTTGGCTCAGGAATTCTGGGAGTTGAAGTCCACGAGTCAAGGTTGCCTACCCCTGGGCTAGCCTGTGAGGTTTAAATGCTCCAATATGACTTTGTCCTTGTTTTTACTTCCTATTAAATCAGAGAACCTTCCAGGACTTCCAACAACAGCCATCTTCTGCTTAAAGAAGGGTCTCCAGAGCTTTTGCAAAGTCTTTTTGGAACTTGAAGAAGACTTGAGGCCACTGAACAGAAGTAGAGACAGACAGAATTCTGTTTAGATCCTTCATAGCAACTCAAGGAGTGAAAATGATGGCTTAGAAGAGCGCAGAAATAAGAGAAGACGAGATGGATGATCAAGCATCAGAAGATCAGGAAGCATCTTCTCACTAGGAACCTCAATGCGACATATTAAGATTTAAGAATTCCCTTCCAGTGAATAATTTATATTTTTTTATCCTACTCTACCTTTTACAAAGAGAGGAGCTTGTAGTGTGCTGACAATAACTTATAAATGTCTCTTGAACTTTGATTTTTCTTTAGCTGGGAGAAGGAGTGAAGGCACCACTGTTCAAGTTGGCTTTGGGGGAACCAAGTGGTCAGGATTGTCTGCAAGGCATGATTCAAAAATATGAAGGTAGCAGCTGAATTGATACAACAGAAGCAGATGTGACCCCCATAAACAGGCTGACTTAATTCTACAAGCCACCATCTTGACATTTTTCATGACAACTTGTGGATGCCCTGAACATGGTGCTGATGTGAATAAGGCGGGTTCTTCAGCTTTTTTTTTATTTCCACATTCCACAGGAAAGCCAGAATGGTTTTGCAGTCTTAATATTTCTGGATCTCATTACATCTTTACCTGTTTGATTTGTATCAATTTCTTTTTGAAAGATACTTCGAAATGACAACGGATGAACATCATGAAGTACTGTCGGGAATGGTGTAGGGCAGGGGTCTGACAGCTGAGCACAGCACAAGACGTTGTGGGCTGTCCCCTGACACCACTGGATGACCTCGCCAGGGCTCACTGCCTTGGAAGAGTGAGGAAAATTCTCAGGGATGACTCACACCCTGGACGATATCTCTTTATTCTCCTACCATCGGGTAGGAGATATAGGAGTATAGCCAGCCGCACCAACAGGCTGAAGAACAGCTTCTATCCATGGGCTGTCAGGCTCTTGAACGGGAAATAACTTTATGTATGATTGACTTGCGAGGCCGGTGTCTTGTGCAATTAGCTCACATGGTGTAATAAGATGGAGGGTTTGTGTCACTGTGAGTTAGGGGTGGGGGCACGAAGGGAGGCTCAGCCAATCCCAATGTATACATGGTTGTACTTTGACAATAAAGGTTCATTCATTCATTCAAACTCGGCCCTTTTATGACCCATGGATTTCAACTCCCACAACTCCTCAACCAGCATGCCTGGCTGAGGAATTCTGGGAGTTGGTCCATGAGTCATAAAAGGACCGAGTTTGAAGACCCCTGGCATAGGGTCTCCTGCGTGAGTAGAGGATTGGACTAGAAGATCTCCAAGGGCCCTTCCAACTCTGTTATTCTGTTAAATATAGTTTTCCCTTAACGTTAATCAGAAAGCATTGAAACTGAACAGTTAATGTGGATTAGGAGTAACTCAGCTTTCAATGTAATGCATGAAAGCTCTCAATCCAAAGATAGTAAGAAATGTAATTTTGTGTGTCAATATGGTATATCGAGATTCAAAAGACACAGCAAGAATTGCTTAATGGAAGTAAGAATTTACAATGGTTAGGGTACCTGCAAATTACTAGAAGAATAAAAAGAGATCTTGAGGGAAAAAAGGAAAATTTGAGAAAGATGACAAAAAAAATCTGAAACATGTCCAGCTTAAGATAATCAACCGGGACACATCTATAAATTGCATTTGAAATAAAGTCACGGAAACAGAACAATTTTTTTTTAAAAAAAGTGACAAAATGGATGCAAAATTCCAAAGAAGCAATTGAATGGGAAAAATAATGGAAAAATCATTTTAAAAAATCACCCCTAGCTAGAATTTGAGAGAAAATTAGCACAAAATGTTATATAGATGGGATGTAACCCTGTCAGTGATAAACCACATGAACAAATTCTAAAATAAGAAAGGTTGGAAATGCAATATTAAAGAAAGAACACTCCAGCACACATGGTGTTTGTTTAAAAACAACCAAGGCTAGTGGAAGGGAATAGATCAAACCATTAATAAAAAAATGAGTGAAAAACACAAATATTTTTAAAGTACTAGGAATAATTCCAGAGAGGATAAACAACAAGTATCACAATCTACTAAGAAAAATCAGCAAAAACCAATTTGGCACAAGATTAGAAAAAAGAAAACCTGCCAAGAACACAAGAATGGATGGCGAAAAATGGAGACTATGTAGAGATGGCAAAACTAATTGTATTTATCCGTAATTTATGGATATGGAAGCCATTCTAGCTTGAATGTAGTTAAGCCTACATTCAAGCTAGAATGGCTTCCATATCCATAAATTACAAAGCAAGACGCATTTAGATGTTTCAGTACAATGTATAACGAAGAGTTAAAAGATCAATTTTTAAAAATAGACAAAAACACTTCAAAAACCTAAGCAAGAAAAGTACAAACATTTCAAATGTGATTAGTATCTACGGACAATGGAAGAGAAAGGAAAAATGAGTTGTCTAAGCGTTTTTTTCCTTGTGATGTTCTTTGTGGTTTTAAAATTCATTTTGATCTGTCATTTTTCTGTATCTGCCTGCTTTGTTCTTCACTGTCAGCTTGGAGAATACAGGACATTAAAGTAAAAAAAAAAAGAACTCTTGTCTTTGATTCATTAACTTGCTATCATGAATTACAGTTACAGGTTAGAGAAACCTTGTGTTCTCATTCTTCTTTCTCTCTTTTTATTTTTTTTTCAGGAAATGTTCAACAAAGGTGTGAAAATGCAGATATGGGAAAAACTGCCCAAGGTTTTATGTTTGTAATCATGAGAACATCAAATGGCTGTTTCAAGCAGGACCACTGGAGACATGGAGAAACACACCGGGACTACATGAAAGCCTATGTAAATAAGATCATGTGAGGTGTTAATACCACTTTATAATGCTTTGGTAAGGCCACACTTGGAATACTGCATCCAGTTTTGGTCGCCAGGATATAAAAAAGATGTTGAAACTCTGGAAAGAGAAGAGCAACCAAGATGATCAGAGGACTGGAGGCTAAAACATATAGAGAATGGTTGCCGGAACTTGGTATGTCTAGTTTAATGAAGAGAAGGACGAGAGGGGACATGATAGCAGTCTTCCAATATCTCAGGGGCTTCCCCAAAGAAGAGGGAGTCAAGCTATTCTCCAAAGCACCTGAAGGCAGGACAAGAAGCAACGGATGGAAACTAATCAAGGAGAGAAGCAACCTAGAACTAAGGAGAAACTTCCTGACAGTTAGGACAATTAACCAGTGGAACAATTTGCCTCTAGAAGTTGTGAATGCTCCAACACTGGAAGTTTTTAAGAAGAGATTGGACAACCATTTGTCTGAAATGGTGTAGGGTTTCCTGCCTGAGCAGGGGGTTGCACTAGAAGACCGCCAAGGTCCCTTTCATCATCATCATCATTATCATCATTATTATTAAACATTATTCTAGTGGCATGAGTTGGACCCACACTTAGGGGGAGTGTCAGTGGCTCTCACCTTAACACTATGATGCCAAGGATGAAGGTGGGAAAAATTAAATGTTTAAATAAAGATGTGTCAATTTCATACAAGGCATTTATGTGGCATTAAAGAGCCCGGTTGGATGTTAAAGTTACTTCTTGAGGTGATCATATACTCACAGAAAAGCAAGCTTTGTGCTGAACACCCCCTAGGTACTTTTTCCAAGAGGTAACTGGACTTTCTTGTGTGTGTTTTTTTCCTCTGAAGACATTCCTCTTCTCATCCAAGAAGCTCCTTCCGTTCTGACCGAGACTGAACTGAAGAACCTTCTTGGATGAGGAGCGAAAGGTTTTCAAAGAAATAAATCAAGGCAGTCCAGTTGCCTTTTGAGGGGGGGGGGGAAGGCGCCTTTGGCTGAACACTTCTTTTTCCTTTTTGCTTAAAAGCTGCAAAAAAAAAGAAGTTTATTTTACTTCGGTCTTGCTGGATATTAACCCAAGGTTAAAAAAAGAGAGAGAGAGATAATACAACATTACTTTCTCAAGATGAAAAACCAGAGCTTGGTTCCCCGCTACTGAAGTTCAGAGTCTCCTAAAAGGGTTTCCATCACCCTCCTCTCCGTCTTTGCCACTAATTAAGATATCGACCATCCGGAAAACTGAAGGTCACAATTAATGCACTTCCGGCTACATTTTTTAGCAAGTCAACATCTTCTCCGTCCAAATAATCTTGGACCCTTTTTTTTTTTGCACTGAAAAGAAGAAGCAGAAAGAACATTCAACCTTTTAAAAGTATAGTCTCTAAAATTGGGCAGTTGTTTGATCCCGGCAAAAGACGTGGGTGCTTCAAAGTGTTGCAAATAAAACTACACAGGCAGTCCTCGACTTATGAACGTCACTGAGCCCAGAATTATGGTTCTCAGCCATTGCGATCGTTAAGCAGGCCACCCTGCGACCAGACCCAACTTTACTACATTTTATGCAGGGGTCGTTAAGTGAATGCATTATATCCAATGATACAATGCCATTTGCCAGAAACCAGAACTAAAGGCCAGAGCCCAGAATCACTCTGTGAGGGATATGGCCAGTTTCTAAACAGGACATGTAGATAAAAATTAAATAAACTGGCAAAAAAAATGTCCAAAATCATAGTCACAGGACTGTGGGGCACCGGAAACAGTCATAAAGAAAAGCCAGTTGGCCAGCACCCAAAATGGGATCACATCTGAGACTCTAGAAAGAGTACAGAGAAGAGCAACAAAGATGATCAGGGGACTGGAGGCTAAAACATATAAGGAACAGTTGCTGGAATTGGGTATGTCTAGTTTAATGAAGAGAAGGTTGAGGGGTGACATGATAGCAGCCTTCCAATGTCTCAGGGGTTGTCACAAAGAAGAGGGAGTCAAGCTATTCTCCAAAGCACCTGAAGCCAGGACAAGAAGCAATTGATGGAAACCAATCAAGGAGAGAAGCAACCTAGGACTAAGGAGAAACTTCCTGACAGTTAGAACAATTGACCAGTGGAACCACCTGCCTCCAGAAGTGGTGAATGCTCCAACACTGGAAGTTTTTAAGAAGAGACTGGACAGCCATTTGTCTGAAAAGGTATAGGGTTTCCTGCCTGAGCAGGGAGTTGGACTAGATGACCTCCAAGGTCCCTTCCAACTTTATTATTATTATTATGACTGCAGGGATGCATGCAACCCCATCTTAACTTCGAAATCTGGTCCTAAAGTTCCTTGTTTGTGAATCTTGTTCTAAGTTTGTTGTAACTTCAGTCATAAATGCTCATAGGTCAAGGACCACCTGGAACCACATTCCTACATCCTCCACCTTCGCAAGCTGAATCCACGGCACACTCTACGTCTCAACTCCACCTGCTATCTATTTCTGCACCGCCATCCAGCCCAAACATTCATTTACTTCAAGGTGGCCAACAGGTGTCTCATTTTATGAAGCCAAAGCAGCTTTTTACCTCTGATACCTATGACGTGATTTTGAGTAGCCATCATACAAAGCAAGGCTATTTCAGTCAGACCAGAAGAGAGTCGGGATGCCTAAGCATCGTCTATAATATTCTACTCCGGGCTCAGAAATCTTATCAGCTTCCTTGAGCTGCAGTGATTTCCTTCCTCAATTTCCTGCAACCGATTTTTAAATCCCAAATACTTTCCGCCCCGACGACCACGGCAGGCAGTGTATAATCTCATTACATTATTTTTTTTTCCAATTCCCACAAGGGATGCGTTCCAAACATTCACCCTAATCAAGAAGGAAAATCCTTGATAAGGTTCATTAAGCTATGCATTTGATTTCAATATCTGAAAGCAATGGTTTGAGCGTAAAGCATCTGCGTGTTGGATACAAACACATTTCTTTCCAAAGGAACGCATATCTAAGAGCCAAATGTTCAATCAAGCAATCAGGATAAAGCTGGAAGGGGACCTCGGAGGTCTTCTAGTCCAACCCCCTGCACAAGCAAGAGACCCTATGCCAATTCAGACAAGTGGCTGTCCGGTCTCTTCTTAAAAGCCTGCAGTGATGAAGCACCCGCAACTTCTGAAGGCAAGTTGTTCCACTGGCTATTTCTTCTCGCTGTTAGGAAATTTCTCCTTAATTCCAGGTTGCTTCCCTCCTTGGTTAGTTTCCATCCATTCTTTCTTGTCTTGCCTTTAGGTGCTTTGGAAAATGGGTTGACCCCCCCCTCTTCTTTGTGAAAGCCCCTCAAATATTGGAAGACCTGCTATCATGTCACCCCTAGTCTTTCTTTTCTCTAGACTAGCCAAACCCAATTCCTGCAACTGTTCTTCATACGTTTTAGTCTCCAGGCTTTTAATCATCTTAGTTGCTCTTCTCTGCACTTTTCCCAAACTCTGAACCTCTTTTATGTAATGCAGTGACCAAAACTGGATGCAGTATTGCAGGTGTGGCCTTACTAAGGTTTTATAAGGATTGATTGATTTATTTTATTTATTTAATTGAATTTCTATACCACCCTTCTCCCGAAGGACTCAGAGCGGTGTACAGGGCAATAAAAGCACTACGTACAAAAGTTAAAAGTAAGATTAAATTAATTAAACCCTAACAATAAATAATTAAAAATACCCCAAACCCTTAAACCAGGCCGGCCTGTACAAATAAATAGGTTTTCAGATCACGGCGGAAAAAGCGAAGGTCGGGAGCCATCCGGAGCTCAATTGATGTTGTCCTTGGATATACTGTACATATATAAATCGGGAGAGTCTAACTTTATACCATGAAATTTACAATCTTCCTCACCAGAAGCTTGTTGTATTTCTCCTGTGGTTTTTTTTTTTTTGAACAGATGGCTAACTGTATTTTGGCATCTTCTGCTTGTTATGAAGTTCTGCAAAGTCTCTCCCCTGCCGTTTAGCTCCAGACTTGTTCCGTAAAACACAGGATTATAATTTGGAGGGAATGACTGAACAAATGTCTTTAAAATCTCTTGCTTAATACAAAGATCACTTTGCAGAAACCAAATCCTAATTACAACGGCAAGAAGCAGCCGTTTTGAGTCTAAAAATTTTCTTTCAACGCCCACATTAAAGTTTCGTCCCTGTTGCTTCAGTTAACGGCAGAAAGTTGAGTTTGTACAAAGGGAGAGAAGAAAGAAAGGAGACATGTGGTGGGTGACAGGAATAAAATTATCAAAAAATGTAAATTAATCTGAAATCTAAGAAGCAGTTGCCCTCATGTGCCCCATCTCGAAAGACTGCTAAGCTCTCTAGATTGGAAACGAAACGTAGAAATCCATGATTATTTATTTTTTTTTGAGACAAGACGCATTAAATATACAAGATTACCTTGCCGATCTTTTCTTTACATTAAACAGACACTATTCATTCGCCTTTTTAAAATTAACCCAGAGCTGTATTTGTTAAGCATGATATCTCGCTTCTCCTTTATGTGCTCCAAGTAGCATATATTCATGCCAACTTAACTGAGCTGTGAATCAAGTCGGATTTAATCAAAATCATTCATGCTGAGCCGCTGTCTGTAGCCGCGTGGGGACAGTCATTTTGCAGACTTCTCCCTTTTTCAGAGAAGCTTCTTCCGTGCTAGCAGATTAGCCATCTGTAATGTAACCCATCCGTAATGGGACCACGTTAACCAAATGCAGAGATCTCATTATCCTGTTGAGCTAATTGGAAAGGAGATGGCCCTTAGCGAAAGGGATTGTTTCCCTTTGGCGCTGATAATTAAGTAAAACCAATTTCTCATTAATAACACATAGAGGCACAGATGCTGCTCTTTGTCTAAGCGAACCAGACACAAAACCCAGTTTTTAAGTACATGGAAAGAACATCTTTGTCACGGTTCCGACAGATGAAACTCTTCAAAGAACTTCAAGGCCTTGCTTACCTTAAAGAATGTTTATTTGAGAAGCATAGCATCGGCACTAACATAATCGAAGCCAAAAACTGGATTTCCCCTCCCCTGAGCACATAGTATCAAAGCACAATTCCCTCCTCCAATTAACAGTCATAAATCACATTCTCCAATTAGTTTGAAATGCAGGCTCTCCCTCCAGTTCTCCAGCCCGCCAATTCTTATCATCTCTCATTTCAATAACCTTAGTTCTCACACTAGGTCCAGTATTATTATGTCTAACTAAACTCTCATGCACATTCCTGCCCCCAGCATCATCTACTCTAAAACATAGGAAGAAAATGTTTGCATTTCTGTTGTCAAATAAAAAACTGTTGTCAAATAAAAAACATCCAATTTTAGCAGCGTTGACAATCTTTTTTTCAGTCCCCACAGGAACATAAAGGTACTTCTTGAGACACAAGCATTTGTTTAGTGACTGTTCCATATTACGATGGCACTAAAAAAAGTGACTTACAATCAGTCCTTGCACTTATGACGGTCTCAGCATCCCCACGGTCACATGCTCAAAATCCGAGCACTTGGCATGTATTTACAATGGTTGTAGCCTCCCAAGGTCACGCGAACATTCTTTGTGACTTTCCCAGGAAGCTTCTGACAAGCAAAGTTATTAGGGAACCCATCTTTGCTGAACCACCATGTGATTCGCTTAATGGCTGCGGCAAAAAAAGTCATAAAATTGGGCACGCCTCACTTAACTGTCTTTACTTAGCAACAGAAACCCTGGCCCCAATTGTGATCACAAAGGGTCCCCCATCCTTCTTAACAAAGTTCCTCTGAAATTACTAAGAAATTACTCAGATGAGTAACGAAACATCTCAGTTTTAATAAACTTGGGTCCAGCTGCCATAATTTAACCTTTTTAGATACTTTTGGCCTCGATGATTGAGTCTTCATATTGCATTTCATTCTAGGGAGAAACCCTTGCAGTCAGTATGGCAAGAGTTAGTACATGCCAACAATCTCTCTGACTCTCTGCCTAACTCTAAAAATTTCATATTGACTGAAGAAGTCACTTGGATGAGTAAGGAAACGTCTGTTTTAATAAACTTTAGTCCAGTTGCCATGATTTAACCTGTTTAGATATCCCTCTGAATTACAACTGAATGACAGAATAACAGAATGACAGAGTTGGAAGGGACCTTGGACGTCTTCTAGTCAAACCCGGTTGCTGGAATTGGGTATGCCTAGTTTAATGAAGAGAAGGACGAGGGGTGACACGATAGCCATGTTCCAATTTCTCAGGGGCTGCCCCTAAGAAGAGGGAGTCAAGCTATTCTCCAAACCACCACAAAGCAGGACAAGAAGCAACGGATGGAAACTAATCAAGGAGAGAAGCAACCTAGAACTAAGGAGAAACTTCCTGACAGTGAGAACAATCTATCAGTGGAACCACCTGCCTCCAGAAGCGGTGAGTGCTCCAACACTGGAAGTTTTTAAGAAGAGACTGGAAAACCATTTGTCTGAAATGGTATAGGCTTTCCTGCCTGAGTAGGGGTTTGGACTAGATGACCTCCAAGGTGCCTTCCAACTTTATTATTATTATTATTATTATTATTATTATTATTATTATTATTATTATTATTATTATTATTATTATTATTATTTATCATCATCATCATCATCCCCCGGCTCAAGCAGGAGACCATTCTGGATAAATGATTGTCCAATCTCTTCTTGACAACCTCCAGTGATGGAGCAACCACATCTTCTGGAGAAAAGCTGTTTCAATGATTAACTTCTTCTCAGTGTCAGGAAATTTCTCCCTAGTTCTAGGTTGGATCTTCCTCTGATAAGTTTCCATCCATGGTTTCCTCTCTCTCCCTTGCCAATGCTTCTAACCAAGCTCCTGCACTTCCTCTATGTGACCAAGCCACAATTCAACCTTGGTGCATCAAATCTACTCCAATCAACGAATCTCCCTAGAGCAGACATGTCAAACACAAGGCCCGGGGGCCGGATCCAGCCCGCAAAGTGGTTTCATGTGGCCCACAAAGCCGTCCTGGAAACAGTGAGGGAAAGGCCCCCACTGCCTTGGCCCTGGCCCAGAGACCCTCCTTCTGCCAGAGACCCTCAGATCTGTCCCACTCCTGCCCAGGCCCCCATAGGCACCCTTGATGCGAACGATGTAGAGTTGGCCACGCCCACCCAGTAGGCCATACACACTCTAGCCACGCCCACCCAGTAGGCCACGCCCACCCTGGCCATACCCACCCAGCCCCCTGAGGGCAACTGCCATGCTGATGCGGCCCTCAATGAAATTGAGTTTGACACCCCTGCCCTAGAGGATTATTGGCTATTATTAAAAATAATTTGCAGGCAAGTTGCAATAAATAAATAAATAAATCCAACTCTGCATTATCTTCTGAGCATCAAAGGAAGGCCACCTCAGATCGGAGGCGGGGGAGGGAGGGGGATGTCCTTGGCTTGCCCCTTGCAATATCAGCAGAAATGGAAGCCAGCAAAAGTTGCAGCTTCTGAAAAGCTGGAAAAAAAAAGAAGAATCCTAGCTGCTGGCCAGAACAACATCAAATGTTATTCTATTTTAAAATAAAGTGTTACCGGTTAGATCTTTGCTAACAACTATGATCGGCAATTTCACTTTTTAAAAAATCACCAGCATCTCAAATTCGAAAACAGGAAACTTGGCTTTAAGGGAAAAAAAATGAGCCTTTTATGATAAGATATGCAAAATATTGGCAATTCTGTCATGGTAGAAAGCATAAAACGTTCTCAGGGGATTTGTAAATAGCCTTTCTTGAAAGTAACTTTCTGTTAATAAACAGTAGTTTTTTAAAAGAAAACTTTCTTGACTGCGGCCATTATCTTTAAGGGGAAAAAAAACAGATATAAAAATTAAATGAGTTTTGTTTTTAATAAAGGAAAAGCTTTATTAAAAAGAAAAAAAATCACCATGTTTTTATTTGTCCTTCAAAGTCACCAGCACAACAGCAATTCCTGAAAATATCAGAATTCAGATCTCAAAATACTTTTGACTTCTGTTAGTCTGGTTTCAGCATCAAACATCTACTTAAATGGAATTTATGCTCTAATCCATGGGTCTTCAAACTTGGCCCTTTTATGACTTGTGGACTTCAACTCCCAGAATTCCTCAGCCTGGCACAGGCTGAGGAATTCTGGGAGTTGAAGTCCACAAGTCATAAAAGGGCCAAGTTTGAAGGCCCCTGCTCTAATCGATATAAAATCAGAATGTGGCTCTTCACTCATTTCCCACTTGATCCATAGTCAATTTATAAAGCTTGTTTACCGTTACATTGTGTGTTTTTTTATTTGGTTTTGCAACCGAGGTCTCTAAAATGCTAACATGCTGAAAAATGTTAACTCTATTCTAAAGACTGTCCTACTTCCAAAACCAAAAACGACAGCAGGGCCAATAGATCAACTGCAATTAGGCAAAATGCAAAGCAAATCAGTTGTAATTGTGTTTGCAAAACTGCCTGTCTCCAGGGTAAGTCTTCCTAATTGGACATCTCCATCAAAGAACCTTGGTGAGCTGAAGAGAGCCTGGACCAATGCCAAGAATTGTCATTCTGGCCATCTAAAGAAATTCACTATACTGTATAGGACAACCTGTATCTAAGAAAGGAGCCTTGGTGGAGCAGTGGGCTAATGCCTCCTTAAGTAACACCAGCTGCCTGCAATTAGTGCAGGTTCGAGTCCCACCAGGCTCAAGGTTGACTCAGCCTTCCATCCTTCCGAGGTAGGTAAAATGAGGACCCAGATTGTTGGGGGCAATAAGCTGACTTTGTAATAATGCCGCTTATGCCGCGAAAGCCCTAATAAGCAGGCATATACATAGAATGAAGGCTACTGCTAAGCTTGTAAGCCGCCCTGAGTCTTCGGAGAAGGGCGGGATATAAATAGAATTAAAATAAAAAAATAATAATAATAATTCTCGCTTACCATTTCCAGTTAAAAGCTCAACAATGATTATACTTTGATTACAACTTGCCTCTCGGAGTTTTGGGTGCTCCATCACTGGAGATTTTCAAGACTGGACAACCATTGGACGGGGTGGTCTAAGGTCTTCTGTCTTGAGCAGGGGGTTGGACTAGAAGACCTCTAAGGTCCCCTTCCAGTCCTAGGATTCTATGTTCCATGTTTTAACAATAAACTAGAAAAGGATTGGGGTTATAATCCTCATTCTCAGGGCTGCAACTAGAAAGGAACATCCGAAAGGCTCTAAAGTTACAAACAAAAGAGGTGACTTGAAACCAGATGGAGCCAGGAGCATCCGTGGAAGGAGTCATAAAGTCGGGATGTGACTACACCATCAAGATCCAGCCTCTTTCGAGTCCCCGTGGATGCCCGTCCTCCCTAGCAAAAGATCCACACAACAATAGTGTTCTGTACCAGCCTGCTACCGGCCCTGCAAAAAAGGCAGGGACAACCCCTTTACAAACGGCAAGAGGCTGGAATAAAGCCTGCCAAATTTATTAACATAAAACAGACACCAACCATGAAACAGGAGCTATGAAACAGGAACTATTCAAGCGGTTGCCTTCAGCAAACCAGCCCTCCCACGCATTCCCCCTTATATACAGTTCAGGGCGTGGCTTCTCTCTGCCTCCTTCCGAGGAGCCCCATTGCCTTCCTCTGTTTACTCCTGATTGACTGCCTCCTGCGTCGGGCGTCCTTGAACAGGGCCAGCTGTGGGTCATCTTCATCCACGCTGTCAGGCTCACACAGCTGGGTCTGCGTCGTGACCAGATGAGAGGGGCCTGGCTGGGGGCTCTCATCAAGCTCTTCAACACCCCCCTCCTCCTCCTCCTCTGAGTCGTCCGACCCAACTGCCGAACCCACAGGCTGACCCTGAATCACAACAAATAGTGTCCTTTCTATCCATAGTAATAATGAGTTCGCTGTTCCCACTGATGCAATTCACTTCTCCCGGGTTATTAATATTGTATGATGCTGACGTTAACATAGCAAGCATTGTAGATGAGTGGTATAAAAATGTCAATAAGTAAAAATAAACAGATACTGATACATGCCCGATGGAATGTATCTGCTGAACAGACAAACTAGACTTTTAAGGTAAGAAGTCAAGGGAAATAGATCAGATATTCAGGTAGTCCTCCACTTACGACCACAACGGAGCCCCAAATTGATGTTGCTTAGTGAAACGTTTTGTTCCGTGAGTTTGCCCCATTTTGACGACCTTTCTTGCCACAGTTGTTCAGTGAATCGTTGCATTTGTTAAATTACTAACTTGGTCATTAAGTGAATCTGACTTCCCCATTGATTTTTCTGGTCAAAAGGTCGGAAAAGGAGACCACATGCCCCCCCCCCGGCCGCCGGACACTGCAACCGTCATCAATATGAGTCCGTTCCCAAACGTCTGAATTTTGATCCCATGACCAGGGGGATGCTGCAACGGTCATAAGTGTGAAAAACTATCATGACACTTTTTTTCAGAGCTGTTGCAATTTTCAACGGTCATTAAATGAACTGTTATAAGTCGAGGACTACCTGAAAAGACCAATCACATTGGGAAGTCTATTGACGTTCTTTCCTGGAAGCCCATCAAGTCCGGGGTAGGTTTCCAAGACTGAAGCCATTCAGAGAGACAGATGGAACATGAGATAAGAGAACAAGAACTTGGGAAAAAATGGGATTGTTTTGATCTTGCTTGGAAAAAGAGAGAGGCGACAGCTGTGTTTGTACAAAGGAGCTGACCTAGTTAGACGTTGCCCTGGTTATGGATGGATTTTCCTTCAACAATGTCGGCTGGCGACCCCCAGGGGGATGGCCTTCTCTGTGGGGGCACCTGCCCTGTGGAATCAGCTTCCCCTGGAGCTCCAGATGACCCCAGACCTCCGGTCCTTTCGTCGTGACCTTAAGACATTTCTTTTCCAACAGGCCGGCCTGGACTGATGATAAGGGGTTTTTAATATGGTTTTAAGGTTTTATTGTTGTAGTTGGGGCTATAGATATAGTTTAATTTTTAATATTTGTATTTTTATTTGTACTTTACTGTTGTTAGCTGCCCTGAGTCCTTCGGGAGATAGGGCGGCATATAAGTCCCATTAAATAAATAAATAAATAAATAAATAAATAAATAAATAAATAAATAAATAAATAAATAAACAAACAAACAAACAAACAAACAAACTGCAGGGCACAATCTCTGGGCTCTGGAAAAGCATAGAAACTCTTGGGTCTAGATGTCTATGGAGATTCTCAGTCATCCAGGTCATGTGCTTTTTCAGGAAGAAGCTGAGCTTCCTTGTTTTTCTTTGAAGACGTTTGGTCATGGTTCCGACAGATGAAACTCTCCAAAGAACTTCGAGGCATTGTTTACCTTAAAAAATCTTGATTTGAGTAGCATAGCATCGGCACTAACATAATCGAAGCCAAAAACTGAGTTCCCTTCCCCTGAGCACATAGTATCAAAGCACAGTTCCCTCCTCCCATTTATAGTCATAAATCACATTCCCCAATTAGCTTGAAGCGGCAGGCTTCCTCTCCAGCTCCGCAGCCCGCCAATTCTTTATCATCTCTCATTTCAATAACCTTGGTTCTCACACTAGGTTCAGCATTGTTATGTCTAGCTAGATTCTCCTGCACCATCCCCCTCCCTCCCCAGCATCATCTAACTCTAAAAGCAAAAAAGAAGAAAATGGCTGCCTCTCCATCTGTTGTCAATGCAAAAACATCCGATGTTAGCAGCCTTGACCCCTTTCACTTCTCATCCTTCCACTCCCAGTCAGAGCTGAATGAGATGAGAAGCAAAAGGTCTTCAAAGATAAACAAGAAAGTCCAGTTGCCTCCTGCAAAAGCATCTTTGGGACCTTGGGTCTAGATCAGGGATGGCAAACCTTTTAGAGACCGAGTGCCCCAAAACCGCCTTACACCGTCCCCGCCCACCCGCAGGGCCACCCACCACCTCCCAGGCCCACCACAGCAGATCACCCACCTGGCCCAGCAGTGCCATGGTGGCCGCGGCCTCCGCCTGCGCCCTGCAGCATCATCTGCATGCGATGGGGCGTGAGGACGGAGTCTTGTCCCCACTGCCCAGCTGCCATGTTGTTGGCTGCACTGCTCCGCATGGGCCATGCCCAGGGTCGACTCTCCTCTGGGGGTGCTGCTGGTGAGGAGGGGGCCACGGGGGAAGGCGAGGCTGGGGCAACAGTGTGCGTGCCCACAGAGAGGGCACTCGTGAGTGCTGCCTCTGGCACGCGTGCCATAGGTTCGCCACCACTGGTCTAGATTGTGGTGTTCACTTGAAAATTCTCCACTTATCCCATGACCAAGTCCCCGATGCTATGGGAATAGGAACCATTTGTAAGGATGTAGAGCACTTCGGAGGCTGGAGGTGAAAAAGAAGCTTTGCCGCATGCATCTTCCAACTGCACAAGGCAATTGCGTCTCTTCCTATGCAATCACACGTGATCCTGGGGAAAAAGTGTGTTTGTTTGGAGTCTTGGTAGACACATGCTACAAAGCCATCGGCTCTGAAGCATCTTTTCACTTCCTAATCCAAAATATGGCAAAGTGCAGCCCACTTTAGGGATGACCGTTTGCATGACCATTTATGGTCCCACCACTGATGGAGAAGAAGCGGATGAGGGTTATGATCAGGTTCAGTTTAAGTAGACAGATAATGCAAGCAAGATACTCTGTTTATGGCTGGAAACTGGAATGGCAAAGATGGAAATATTATGGAGGAAAACAGAGTTTTATGGCTTGGGAAACAGACGTGAAGAGGAGAAGGACTGAACTGGTTTTGCCAATCCAATTACTGCCAACTCATTCTTCAAATGATGCATGTAATCATGGACGTCACCCAACACAGTACATAGAAATTAAATTGATTGTATTATTGGTATCAGCAACAACAGCAGAGACATAACCAGGAGCCAACTATGGAACACATCATGAACTGCTTACGTGCAGCTCCCAGGTCAAAGCAAAACAAAGCCAGCCAGCGGTCATCCTATGATCTTGAACAGATACCCATCATTTTAATCTCTGGAATCTTCTACGTTTGCCTTAGAATTCAGAAAAGGAGTAAAAAAAAAGGATAGCCTATATACTGTAATTTTGGAGCAAATCTGAATAACTTGAGGAACAGTAAGAGCAAAGCAATTTGTATTAAATCAAGGTGAAGGGCAGAAAGTTAGGGAAATAGGAGAACTTTGAGGGTGATTAGAGACAAGGTCTGGATGCATCGGCTTGTTACAAGCCAGTATAACATGTTATTCTTAGAACAAATGAAACAACTCACAAGTTTGATTAGAGACTTTGACTTTCCTAATACAACAGCAATTGATAATCTGCATCTTTATCTACACTTACTCAAATGCCGGTTTAATCCTTACCTATGCCGCAGTGCCAGGGTTTCCCCTTCCCATGCCAAGCCAGCCTACAAAGCAGACAGATGGTAATCCTTGCCAGGCTTCTGAGTAGTTTACCAGCTCCAGCAAGCAAAGGAGCAAAACATTTCCAATGGGTAAACACTCCCTGGTTCTGTGTAAACACTCGCTAGTTTTTGGACCAGAAAGACTCTGTATAAAATTCATTAAATGTCTGTCTGTCTGTCTGTCTCTGTCTCTCTCTCTCTATGTCTCTCTCCCTCTAGCTATCTCTATCATCTATCTGTCTATCTCTGTCTATTGTCTGTCTGTCTCTCTATCTCTAACATCTATCTCTATTATCTATCTATCTCTATCATCTGTCTGTCCATCTATATCTATTGTCTGTCTGTCTGTCTGTCTCTAACATCTATCTCTATTATCTATCTATCTCTATCATCTGTTTGTCTGTCTATCTATCTCTAACATCTATCTCTATTATCTATCTATCTCTATCATCTGTCTATCTATCCATCTATCTCTATCGTCTGTCTGTCTCTATCATCTATATCTATTTGTCTATCACTACCATCTGTCTATCTATCTCTATCATCTGTCTATCTCTATTAATCTATCTATCTATCTATCTATCTATCTATCTATCTATCTATCTACCTATCTATCTATCTATCTCTATATCTGTCTGTTTGTCTATCAACCTATCTCTATCATCTGTATCTATCTATCACTACCATCTGTCTATCCTGTCTATCTCTATCTCTATCATCTATCTGTCTGTCTGTCTATCTATCTATCTATCTATCTATCTATCTATCTATCTGTCTGTCTGTCTGTCTATCTGTCTATCCATCTATCTATCTCTATCATCTGTATCTATCCATCACTACCATCTGTCTATCTCTATCATCTGTCTATCTCTATCATCTTCTATCTATCTATCTATCTATCTATCTATCTATCTATCTATCTATCTATCTATCTATCTATCATCTGTCTGTCTACCTATCATTTATCTACAATATCTATCTCCCTCCCTCTGTCTATCATCTACCCACTGTCTCTTTCATCTATCATCTATCTTCTCCTCTCTCCTCTCCTCTCCTCTCCTCTCTCACTCACTCACTCACTCACTCACTCACACACACACACACACACACACACACACACACACAGAGAGAGACACAAATTCCCTGCCTGCCAAAACAATTCAGCAACTACTAACTTCAAGGCAAAAACAGACACCATTTCAATAAGTATTGTAAAATGCCTCATTTACTTATGGTGGCATGGATAATTAACTCCCTTTCTCTTTCCAGGGATATTCTCCACCACTTTCCCTTCAGCCAAAAGAGGGGTGGGCTTCTAAGAGCAAAAGGCAGCAGAGGAAAATAAATGGGCTCAACTCCCGCACCAGAGGTAACGGCAGCTAGGAGATTTAAAAGATTCCCCCCCCCCGCCACCCCCTTGATAGCTCTGAACATCTTTACGACTTCCTGACGCTCTAAAATTCTCTCCAGGCTTCCAGTTCTCGAACTTGGCACTTCGAGGCCCTGAAAGAACAGAGCATGAACATTTCCACAGACACACAAAACCAGCCATGGGACTCTGCTGAAATAGGTGTTTGCCTGAGCTGTTCCTTTTTCTGGCAAAGACGAGCACCGAGAGAGACACAAAGAAGGAGGCCTTGGTTTCTGATCATTTGGTAACGGACATCAGTTTGCACTTTGGAAACCAATCTGGGCTAATTCAGGCTCACGGTAATTAGTTTTTCACTGTGGCTGTAATGGGCCGATACACCACGCTGAATTGCTCCTCCTAATTTGCCATTTCTTTTTGCTCCTCAGAAAAAGAGGAAACCAACCTCTGGGTTCACTGTCTTAGATAATGTCCTTCTCAATCAGTGAGCCCAAAATTTTGCAAGTTCTCCCTTCAGCCTTTTCAAACCGCCTAACTCAGGGGTAGGCAACCTTGGCTCTTTTATGACTCGTGGGCTTCAACTCCCAGAATTCCTCAGCCAGCATGCCTGGCTGAAGAATTCTGGGAGTTGAAGTCCACAAGTCGTAAAAGGGCCAAGTTTGAAGACCACTTCAACACTTGTCAGGTTGAAGATGAGTGGAGCTTCAATTCCCAGAATTGCCCAGCCAGCCAAGTAGTTAATCTGCTTCTTCTAAGATCCTGTGTTTCCTCCAAGTTGGAGGAAGAGAGTTGGTCTGAAGAGAACAAGGTTTCTTCAGATGCCTCCTTCAGGACTTCTGGAAATTCCCCTTCCTATAAACAAGCCTTGATAACCTACTTACTAGAGACAAGGGCTGGTCTCCACCCATCCTCTACATCAGCCAGGACCAGCAGAGGTTCAAACATAGTCACCTTCAGTCTGCTGGGTTTGGGTTGCAATTAAAAAAAAAACATCACAGTTTCCACAGCAGCTCCGTGGCTACCATCCTAACTATTTTTTAAACTGACTCTGCAGCTTAGGGCAGGGGTAGGCAACCTTGGCTCTTTTATGACTTGTGGACTTCAACTCCCAGAATTCCTGAGCCAGCATAGCTGACTCAGGAATTCTGGGAGTTGAAGTCCACGAGTCATAAAAGAGCCAAGGTTGCCTACCCCTGGCTTAGGGCACACTGAGCGGCATTCCAAAAAATCTTGGACAACACTTGGAAAATCTGTGCGTCGACAAAATCTCCATCTGTCAGTTGCAAAAAGCCACCCAGCTTGGACCCACATATGGGCTACGCCGATACATTACGGTTTGTCTTCGACTTACAACAGTTCATGTAGTGACTGTTCAAAGTTACGGCACTAAAAAAAGTGACTTACAATCGTTTTCCACACTTACGACCTTTACAGCATCACCACATCATGTGATCAAAATTCAGACACTTGGCAACTGACTCATATTTATGACGGGTCATGTTGATCCTCTTTTGCGACCTTCTGGCAAGCAAAGTCAATGGGGAAGCCGGATTCACTTAACAACCGGGTTACTGCACTTAGCAACTGCAGTGATTCACTTAACAACTGTGGCAAGAAAAGGCATAAAATGGGGCAGAATTCTCAACAAATGTGTCACTTAATGACAGGAATTTGAGGCTCAATTGTGGTCATACGTCGAGGACTACCTGGACGACATCCCAGGTTCTTGGGTGAAACTCAAGGCCTGCACAGGCCAACACCTGTTAAATGTCTGTGGAGATTCTCAGTCATCCAGGTCACAGTTATCCCAAAGATGCTTTTTCACAAGGCAACTGGATTTGTTGTTAACAAGAAAATCCAGTTGCCTCGCAAAAAAGCATCTTTGGGAACACCGGTTAAAGGACAGGCAGCCATGTTTTGTTGTGTAGATAATACCACTGAGATGCAGGCCGACTCCTGAATTTCCTCCAGGGACCTGGGTGACAAAGCCTAGCTGCACAGGGGTAGGCAACCTTGGCTCTTTTATGACTCGTGGACCTCAACTCCCAGAATTCCTGAGCCAGCATGGCTCAGCTTGGAAACCTCTCCCTTTTCCCTCAGCGTGGCTGGCTCAGGAATTCTGGGAGTTGAAGTCCACCAGTCATAAAGCGGCCTAGGCCTAGGCCAGGGGTAGGCAACCTTGGCTTTTTTATGACTGGTGGACTTCAACTCCCAGAATTCCTGAGCCAGCATGGCTCAGCATGGAAACCTCTCCCATTTCTCCTCAGCATGGCTGGCTCAGGAATTCTGGGAGTTGAAGTCCACGAGTCATAAAAGAGCCAAGGTTGCCTACCCCTGGCCTAGCAGATTCGAAGCATCTCACTGGGGAAACAGAGGGGAAAATGTTAACTGAATCCTATTGCAGCTCAGGACGACTTCAGCCTGTCTGACTCAGGGGCTGGAGCCGAGATGATGCACAGAGATGCAGCGAGAAGGGAAAAAAAAAGGCTGCCAGAGCACATTTATGCCCTGGCTGACCTTAAAAGAGAAGGGAGTAAATAATCTGGGGGGGGGGGGGGGAAACAATGCAAAAGGCAGAAACAGGCTTGGAATCCTAACTCAGGCCCACTGCAAAGCTCAGAAAAATATTGTTTTACTCGCAGCCAATAGGAATTGCTCACAGAAAGAGACACACACAAGGAAGTGAAAAAGCTGCCCAAACAAACAGGAAAGAAAACAGCCTAATATTAGACTAACTTGTATCAAATCTATCATCATCATCATCATCATCATCATCATCATCATCATAGCTTAAAGTCTCCAGCCCAGTCCCCAGCAATCTTTGCTGTCTTCCTTTCCATATTCTTGCTGGGTTTTTTTTTCCTGGATGAGGACAATTCTGGCTGAGCCCTCCATTTTTAGTCTTTAAGCATGTTCCTGATACCTTCACGGTGGCCGGAGATGTCTTTGGAAATAAAAGTAAAACGGTTCAGCTTTTGCAGCTTGGCGGCCTTCCAGCTCCTTAAAAATAAATAAGTAAATATCATTTTCAAAAAAAACAAAAAAAAATGAAAGTCTACGTAGGAGCAGAAAGACAGGCCCAGGGGCTAGATTTTTAAAACCTCAGTCTTCTAAGCAAAAGACCATAATGGAATTATGACAGAAGGCAAAGCTGCAACGGAATAACTCAGCATGTCAAAATTAACTGCAAAGTATGTTGCTTCTTCTTCTTCCATCCAAAAAAAGAGGCTTGTTTGTTTGTGAAGTAAGAGTGTCCTATTTTCTCTCCAAAATGTAAAAGAGAAATAAAACCATGCCACTCTCCCTAAAGGTGAAATCCGAAAGATTAGGTACCACAAAAGACAAAGCATCCTATAACCAGACACTTAATAACTTCCTGAATATGCTCAGGAATCTTTAAGCCAAACCTTACAACTGGAAAGGGGTTTTCAGGCCATCAATCCAGATTAAGCATCCTTCACAGTTGTCTCTTCGGCAGGACAAGAGATAAACCAAAAACTCATTGCACCATCCCATCACAAGAAGATGGTGAGTTGGTCCTGCGTTAGGATGAAAGCCTGCTGGGTGACTTTGGGCCAATCAACGGGAGACAGTGAGTTCTAGTCAGTGGTGGGATTCAAATAGGTGAACAACCAGTTCTCTGTGTGGATGCTGCTTCCAGAAGTCCATTCTGGGCCTGGGCAACAAAAAATTAGCTACCGGTTCTGCCGAACTGGTGCGAACTGGCTGATTCCCACCACTGGTTCTAGTTCTGCCTCAGCCATGAGTGACTTTGGGCCAATCACCGGGAGACAGTGAGTTCTAGTTCTGCCTCAGCCATGAATGACTTTGGGCCAATCACCGGGAGACAGTGAGTTCTAGGTCTGCCTCAGCCATGAGTGACTTTGGGCCAATCACCGGGAGACAGTGAGTTCTAGTTCTGCCTCAGCCATGAGTGACTTTGGGCCAATCACCGGGAGACAGTGAGTTCTAGGTCTGCCTCAGCCATGAGTGACTTTGGGCCAATCACCAGGAGACAGTAAGTTCTAGGTCTGCCTCAGCCATGAGTGACTTTGGGCCAATCACCGGGAGACAGTGAGTTCTAGGTCTGCCTCAGCCATGAGTGACTTTGGGCCAATCACCGGGAGACAGTAAGTTCTAGTTCTGCCTCAGCCATGAGTGACTTTGGGCCAATCACCGGGAGACAGTGAGTTCTAGGTCTGCCTCAGCCATGAGTGACTTTGGGCCAATCACCGGGAGACAGTGAGTTCTAGGTCTGCCTCAGCCATGAGTGACTTTGGGCCAATCACCGGGAGACAGTGAGTTCTAGGTCTGCCTCAGCCATGAGTGACTTTGGGCCAATCACCGGGAGACAGTGAGTTCTAGGTCTGCCTCAGCCATGAAAGCCGGCTGGGCAACTTTGGGCCAATCACCAGGAGGCTGTGAGTTCTAGTCCCTCCCTTAGACATGAAAGTAGCAGAGTGACTTTAGAGCAGTCACTGTTTCTCGTCCCAACCCCACCACACAGGATTGTTCTTGTGGGGGGAAAAGCAGAGGAGGAGGAAGTATTAGGTATGTTCGCTGCCTTGAGTTACTCATAAAGAGCTAAAAGTGGGCAAAAAATTAAATTAATAAATTAATTAACCTTAAAGCTACAGTAAGTGTTGCCACTTGTTACGACCAAAAGAGAAAAACACCTTCAAGTCAATCTTGACCCCAGTTGCCTCCATGGGCATAGTCACATCGCTTCCTAGGCAGTTCAGCTAGTCCTCGACGTACAACAGTTCATTTAGTGACTGTTCAAAATTACAGCGACACTGGAAAAAGTGACTTAGGACTGTTTTTTCACACCTATGATCTTTGCAGCATCCCCATGGTCACGTGATCAAAATTAGGATCCTTGGCAATTGACTCACATTTATGACGGTCACAGTGTCCCGAGGCCATGTTGATCCCCTTTTGCGACCTTCTGACAAGCAAAGGCAATGGGGGAAGCCAGATTCACATAACAACCGGGTTACTAACTTAACAACTGCAGTGATTCACTTAACGACTGTGGCAAGAAAGGTCGTAAAAGGAAGTGAAACTCACTTAACAACTGTCTCACTTAACAACATAAATGTTAGGCTCAATTGTGGTCATAAGTTGAGGACTCCCAAGTGCCCTCTTTCACAAAGCTGATCCACTTCCCAAAGGGTCTACTCTAGAATTTCCTTCTGCTTTTCCATGGAGATGCTAAACCAGATTGACCTTTGTTTTATTTCAAGATGCATTAAAGTCAGCAAATGAGGCCACTGACAGAGACGCTGCTACAGAACGAAAAATGCTGAGCTGCACAGGGGAGACAAGGATATTAATCATGGTTAATTTATTCAAATATAACTTTCAAATGTATCGGCCTTAGCTTTTTTCTTTGCTGATGCCATAACAGTTCCATCCTGCCTCTTCCTGTTTTATAATGTGGTCCTAGACAATAAACCAGAGATCAAACCAGTTTCAACCCCAACCCAAAGTTGAAGGTCTAAGCCAGATTTTCTAGCACACACCGACAGTGTGCTAGAAGAGGATCAGAAGTGACAAAGCAAGCAGGTTCTGGTAGCAGAACTTTCTCCCTTCTTCACTTCATCCAGCCAATGAAAATAACCAGCCTAGATCCACAATGGCTGAAGCTCATGAGCAAAAAATTCAAGATGCTCAGCTGTTCCTGGAGCACCTGCCTCTGAATAATTTGCAACAATACAAGGCAACCTCATCATGGGGGAGGACTGAGACAACAAAATTTGAACTGGGGGAGTTGTGATCCCAGCACCCCTGAAGAAATCAGGTTGGAGAACTTTCTTGCAGAAGGGAGATTGCAACCTATAGGCTGCTCAATTAAGGATCGCGGCAGATGTTCATCTTGGATCATGCAGCACAACCAGGTCTGACAACAAGACTATTTCACAAGATACAGCAAGCAAGAGCTGGCACTGCGTTGTAGTTACAGAGCAAATAATTTTAATTCAACCTGACTGTGGATAATTGGCATGGAAGATTTTTTTCTTTCATGCACAAAAAGCACTTGCAAGTGAACAGAACAGAACAGAACAGAACAGAACAGAACAGAATAGAATAGAATAGAATAGAATAGAATAGAATAGAATACCTTATTGCCCAAGTGTGGTTGGACAAGGGACACACAAGGAATTTGTCTCCGGTGCATAAGCCCTCGGTGTACACACACAGAACAACAAAGTGATAGGTCATAGATCATAACTCATAGTTACAGTCATTAACCATAAGATAATGATAAAAAGCAACAAGAGAGAAAATGAGAAGAGAATATTTGATACGCTTCCTTGGATTTTCCAAAGCCAGACAAAACATTTCCCTCTTTCACTTATGTTCTCTACTCCATCGGATTCTAGATCAGTTGAGAACAAGGTCACTGCATCCCAATACAAGGGGCAGGAATCAAATCCTGGTTGGTCCTGGCACGAGGAACTAAGCAGGATGGGATCATCAAACCCAAGACCGAGAAGAAGAAAAATAGATCCCACGGAGGCAAATCCATTCCCTTAATAGAAGAGACAAGCAGGAATCAAACTTTTCTAAACCATATTTTTATGGCATCACCAAGCGAAGAATTTCTTGGAGAAGACTCCAATATTTCCTGGCCATCTCCAGAGACTAAACCGCTCCCGGGCTCATATTTAGTTCTGACAGCTCATCTCTGTGTGCATTTCGATGCTCTTCTGAATGTGAACGGGAAACCCTCTCGATTCTCGGATGCAATCCCAAACTAGCTTTTCAAGGAAGACATTTTGGAAAAGACCAACACTGGAGGTTTTTAAGAAGAGACTGGACAGCCATTTGCCTGAAATGGTATAGGGTTTCCTGCCTGAGCAGGGTGTTGGACTAGATGACCTCCAAGGTCCCTTCCAACATTATTATTATTATTATTATTATTATTATTATTATTATTATTATTATTATTATTATTATTATTATTATGACGACTTTCCCCCACCGCCAACAGGATGGCACCTTCAGACTATCATTTGCATTTCTGAGTCCACAAAAGTCGCATATCCACAACTAAGAAAGAGGGCAGGAATAAAACATGCAAAAAACAACAACAACACAAAACTGCTAGGGATAGTTAGGATTAACTTTGTTTGTAAGAAAGTGGGCTTGTAGGAACGTTGTAGGCATCCAGTCTATTTTCTTCCGTTTCGGCTTCAACAAACTGCAGGTTAACTCACTGTTGCTGTGCAAATAGAGGTATTTAATAAAAGGAAGAAGAATTTGATTACCGTGTGAACTTGACAAATGAGCTCTTTCTAGAACCAACTCTGAATTCTGGTGAAAATATACCAGCCGATCTCGTTCCTGACAAACAGGGGCTTTAATCCCAGGTGCAACACATCTAAGCCAAGAAGATTGCCATCTAATCTCTGCGCTTGCCAGCTAATGCCCTAACACCTTTGTTGGTCCTTCGCAATGCCAAGAGATTGTTGTGGCTGTGGTTGTGGCCAGGAAAGACAAGCAGGCCCCCATCCACCTATCCAGCCCTTCGGGAATCTCTCCAGCTTCAAGCAATCCATCCCAAAGGAACTGTCCAAACCTCCGCAGCTTTTCTCAGCAAGAAATCAGAAGCGCCCAAGCGCCCTTGCCTTAGCCCGGACTGCCTTTTCCAAGCGCCCCGTGTAAGTGAACACCGCTGGGGTTTCCTGGTGGTCTCCTTTCCAGGGTTCACCAGCGAGAGAAAGCCGGCGGAAACTGGAAGAGGAGGAAAAACCCCTCTCCCCCGCCATGCGTGGAGCTCCACCGCCGCTTTCCGGGGAAGTCGAGGAACCCAAAGGCTTTACCCACCCACCCACCCCCACGGCGGAAAGGAATCGGAGCCCCCCTCCCCACCCGGGAGGGGAAGGGAGGAGACCCTGTTTGGCTCGCCCCGGGACCTTTTTTTTTTTTTTTTTTTGCAACCCCGGGGAGGCTGGCAGGCGCCGCGAACGCGCGTGGCTCTCTCTCTCTCTCTCACCTCTCGGCAGGGCGGCAGCTGCAGGCTGGCGGCCACGGCATCGGCCGGGCAGCCCAGCAGGAGCGCCCAGCCGCCCAGCCACCACAGCGCGCCCCGCAGCCGGATCATCGCCCAGGGCAGGCGGGGTCCCCGGCGGAGCTCTCCCCGCGCTCCCGGCGGAGTTTCGCCCGGCCGCCGCCGCCGCCGCCGCTGCTGTTCCGGAGGTTGCTTCCCCCTTGCCTGCAAACGCCCGGCTCCTCTCCGTCGCGTCCCGGGCCTGGCTCAGTCCGCTGCCCTCCCGGCCGGGCAAAAGCCGCTCGCTTGCCAGCTGCTAGGCGGCTGAGCAGCCAGAAGGGAGAAGCCGGCGGAGGGCGGGGCCGCCGGAGGAGGGAGGGAGGGAGGAGGGAGGGAGGGAGGGAGAGAGGAGACCCTGACAGTGCGCAGGCGCGAGTGGTGGGGGAGGCTATTTTATTATTTATTTATTATTTATTTATTAATTTAATTTATATACCGCCCTTCTCCCAGGGGACTCAGGGCGGTGAACAGGGCAATACATAAAAACTAAATACAAAAATTAAAGTTATTAAAACATGATTGAACAATGCCCATCAAATTAATACAAATTTAAAATTAAAGTTCATTTATAAAAAATCCCACCCCGTCCCATCAGGCCAGGCCAGCTTGTTTAAAGAGATGGGTTTTAAGATCGCGCCGGAAGGAGCGGAGATCGGGCGCCATCCGGAGCTCAACCGGAAGATGGTTCCATAAATCCGGGGCACCCACAGAGAAGGCCCTCCCCCCTGGGGGCCACCAGTCGGCATTCTCTGACCGCTGGCACCCTGAGGAGGCCCTCTCTGTGGGAGCGTACTGGGCGGAGGGAAGTTGACGCCGGCTGCAGGTGCTCCCCAAGGTATTCCGGACCCATGCCATGAAGGGCTTTGTAGGTCATTACCAACACTAGTGCTCCCCAGGATCTGGCCCCGCTTGTGACAGCTTGGGGGGGGGAGGGGATGCGCCGGATGCAGGGTGGGGGGGGGGGCTCCAGTCTCTCTGGACTGGACTAGAAGACCTCTAAGGTCTTGGAGCCTTGGTGGAGCAGTGGGCTGATGCCTCTTTAAGTAACACCAGCTGCCTGCAGTTAGTGCAGGTTCGAGTCCCACCAGGCTCAAGGTTGACTCAGCCTTCCATCCTTCCCAGGTAGGTAAAATAAGGACCCAGATTGTTGGGGGCAATAATTTATTTATTTTATTTTATTTTAATTCCATTTATATCCCGCCCTTCTCCGAAGACTCAGGGCGGCTTACAAGCTTAGCAGTAGGCAGCTGGTGTTACTTAAGGAGGCATTAGCCCACTGCTCCACCAAATAAGCTGACTTTGTAATGGGTAGTTGGCCTGGTATATACATGACAGGGTGTGGTGTTTTCCCTGGTGAGCTGAACAACAATGGCAACGTTTATTGAAGGGGCCAGGATGGTTTCTGGTGATATTGTCTGTGTATTGAAGTTTTGGACAAGCAGTGATCCTTGGTGGAGCAGTGGGCTAATGCCTCCTTAAGTAACACCAGCTGCCTGCAATTAGTGCAGGTTTGAGTCCCACCAGGCTCAAGGTTGACTCAGCCTTCCGAGGTAGGTAAAATGAGGACCCAGTTTGTTGAGGGCAATTAAGCTGACTTTGTAATAATGCCGCTTGGGGGTGTGTGAAAGCCCTAATAAGCAGGCATATACATAGAATGAAGGCTACTGCTAAAGTTTGTAAGCCGCCCTGAGTCTTCAGAGAAGGGCGGGATATAAAAATAAATATAATAAATAAAAATAAAAATAAATAAAATAAATAATGCCGCTGGGGGGGAGGCGCGAAAGCCCTAATAAGCAGGCATATACATAGAATGAAGGCTATTGCTAAGCACATTGATTTGTGCTTTAGACTGTAAGCCGCCCTGAGTCTTCGGAGAAGGGTGGGATATAAATGGGATTAATTTTTTTTTTAAAAAAAGGTCCTTTCCAGCTCCATTCTATGCTAGTCAAAGGCTCAGAGGAGGCTGGTACTGATCAAGGGGTGCAGTGTTGATTTTTTTTCATTATTGTGGTCGTAAGTCAAAGACTCCCTGCACCGGGAACCCCAAATAATAATAAACCCCCGGAGCCTAGGACAATTTTATTTGACGATTCATACGGACGTACGACCACCACCCCCACTCCCCATGGAGCCCAAGGTTTCTGTTGCTAAACGAGGCAATTGGGAAGTGAGTTTTGCCCCATTTTACCAGCTTTCTGGCTCCCCCCCCCCCCCGTTGATTGTGCTTGTCGGAAGGTCGCAAAAGGGGATCGCATGATCCCGGGACACTGCAACTGTTGCCAAGATGCTGCAACGGTCATAAGTGGGGAAAACGGTCACAAGCTTTTTTCAGTGCTGCTGTAACTTTAAATGGTCAATAAGCGAACTGTTGTAACTCGAGGACTACCTGTATTTGTAGCTCAGGGTTAAAATAAGGGATCCTTGGTGCTGGTTTTCTTGTAGACGTTTCATGACCCAACTAAGAAACATCATCAGTTCTAACTGAGGTCTGGGCTGGGAATGGTAAATTGACACCACATGCTGAGCCCCAGGAGGGATTATCCCAGATTCCCATGTTCACAAGATACCTTCGAATCCTAAGATGATGATGATGATAATAATAATAATAATAATAATAATAATAATAATAATAATAATAATAATAATAATAATAATAATAATCGGAACATCTTACATTTTAAGGAGATACCTGCTTGATACCTAGGATGCTGGCAGCAACCCGTGTCAACCATTAGTGCCAGTCAATTTGAGTGTTCAGTTGACTGAGTTTCATGCCTTATGAATAAAAGTTATACTATTATTATTATTATTATTATTATTATTATTATTATTATTATTATTATTATTATTGAAACTGCACAATTATGGATGAAACGTGTAACAGTGATACCCATTGTCATCGGGGCACTGGGAACTATGTCCAAAAACTTTGCAAAATACATCAAGAAATTGCAGCTTCCTGCAATAACTCCAGCAAAGTTACAAAAAAACGCTACTCGGAACACCTTACATTTTAAGGAGATACCTGGTTGATACCTAGGATGCTGGCAGCAACCCGTGTCAACCATTAGTGCCAGTCAATTTGAGTGTTCAGTTGACTGTTTCATATTTTGTGAATAAAAGCTTTAAATAATAATAATAATAATAATAATAATAATAATAATAATAATAATAATAATAATAATAATAATAATAAAGTTTGAAGCGACCTTGGTGGTCATCTAGTCCAACCCCCTGCTCAGGCAGGAAACCCTATACCATTTCAGACAGATGGCTGTCTAGTCTCTTCTTAAAAACTTCCAGTGTTGGAGCATTCACCACTTCTGGAGGCAGGTTGTTCCACTGGTTAATTGTTCTAACTGTCAGGAAGTTTCTCCTTAGTTCTAGGTTGCTTCTCTCCTTGATTAGTTTCCATCCGTTGCTTCTTGTTCTGCCTTCAGGCGCTTTGGAGAATAGCTTGACTCCCTCTTCCTTGTGGCAACCCCTGAGATATTGGAAGACTGCTATCCTGTCCCCCCTCGTCCTTCTCTTCATTAAACTAGACATACCCAGTTCCAGCAACTGTTCCTTATGTGTTTTAGCCTCCAGTCCCCTGATCATCTTGGTTGCTCTTCTCTGCACTTTTTAAAAGAGTCTTTTTTACATTGTGGTGACCAAAACTGGATGCAGTATTCCAAGTGTGGCCTTACCAGGGCATTGTAAAATGGTTATTGCCTTGGTAAGATAATACCGGAATCACCAGAGTGGATAGTGCAAAACTTTATTTCCTATCCAGAAAAGCTGCATTTGCAGGATTATTAATTAAACCTGCTTTTCTGAGCCCAGGGCACTATAAAGTAATTGAATAGTCTATGTTTGCTCAAAGTCCCTCCTGCCTCAAGACAACAAACCAAGATTAACACTAATCAAGTTCAGCTTGCTGTGTGGCAACCTAGTTATGCTAACATAGTTCTTAGTTTATGGTTCAGGGTGTTGAGCAGACTTATAAAATTGGATTAATGGAGGGAACCAGGATTTAGTTCACCATGGTTACGGCTCCCATGTGATTCTCATTCTTTGAAATGTTTTGCAGAATATATTTGGATGTTGGCATAAAGTAGAATGTTAGATTTTCAGTGTATGTACAATGAAAATCGAATAGTAAATGAACAGTCTTCGCATGCTCAGCAAGATCTGGCTATAAAGTTAATGTTTGCAAAAACAACTGCAATCCGTCACAAAAGAAATGCTAAATAAACATATATATTTTTCTCTGTGGTGCAATACTGAGAAAAAAAAATAGAAAACGGGATCTTATTTTTAATCACCTTCATAGTCATTCGTCTTAACAATTTCTCCTTTGACTCCCTAGAAAGGTCTTGCAATGTAATAATGTTCACTATTTAAACAAAAGCAGACATTCAAAGAAACCTACTAATATTTCTTAACCTTTCTGGGACTAACATCCATTTAATCAGTGAAACATTATTCTAATATGTTTGAGTCTGTTTGTGACGTACAGCCAATAATATAGAAAAATCTGGGGCTTGTAACAATTTAACTCAGGTTTCCCTGTCAGCAAAATATACACCATGAAATGACTGCTAGTAGTTGCTAACACAGGACCTGGTTAAAACTTGGATGGGGTTCACAGGGACTTCTGAGCTGAAGGCTAAAGTGCAAAATACAAACAAGCATGTAGCTTGAAAGCATTGGTAAACCACTTCCACATAGTTGCCCATAAGTGAAGTGCCTTGAATCTAGCTATTACGGTAATATAATTAATACTTGAATGGATGCATCCTGGAACACTGACCTCTCTTAACTTTTGTTCCATTCAGAAAAGTTAGAGCATACAGTATATTTAGTACAAATACCCAAAGATAAGCATATATATGAAGAGATCTTACACTACTTTGCAAATAAATCTACTCCACTTACTCACATTCCCCCCACCAGTGAATTTATTTATTAGATTTATAGTCCACAATCCAAGAGACTCTTCATATACTGTACATCAACAGCAGTGCAATAAAGTATCTCAGCCAAAAGAATATAAGGACAATTAATCAAAAGCAACACAATCAAAAGTCAGTTCGTGGTGGTGTCAGCTTCTTCTCCCAGAGGCTTTTGGAAATAATTTGTTTTTTCAATAGCTTGCAAAAAGTTAATAAAGTGGGAGCAGGTTGAATTTCTGGAGGAAGTCCATTCCAAAATGGACACGTACCCGGAGAAAAGGGTCATCTACAAGCTTCTGCCCCTCCCCCACTTACCTCATGAACTGTTGAATCTGAGAGGTCTTTAGTGCTTTGCAGTGCTTTTTTTGTCATAGAACGCACCGGAACAGAGTTCTGGCACCTTTTTTCAACGGATTTTCCAAGTTTTAAAAGGAACTCTTGAAAATTTGATGTTTGGTCCACATGGACTTCAATCGCCCTGTCGAGCATGGCAGGTTGGCGGCAAACTCATTAAAACGGTGCATGCGAGCTGGTTGTGTGTCAAATTCGACGGATGCATACTTCATCCGCGCTGGTTGTGATGGCGCTGCTCGGCTTGTGGCACTGCTCGGCTTTTGATTGGTCATGTGGTCGTGTGCTGAGTGCTTACTGCGGACGGCAACCATTATGTTTCATTACACAACTGATGTGTGTAGGTGTGTGTAGAGTGATTGACAACGTGCAAAAGGTAAATAATTTCTTTATTTTAAAAAAACTGTTGGTGAATTGAAAATCTTTTTAAAAATTTTAGTGTAAAAGTGTGATCCCCAATTTTAAGAATGAAAAAAAATTACTAATTACTTCTCAACTGCCGGTCCTGCTAAGAACTGAATGTGTAATTTTTTTAAAATAAAAGATAACAAGATGTCAGTTCCGGCACCTTTTTTCCTACAAAAAAAGCACTGGTGCTTTCTGAGCTTGCTTGTTTTCTTGCAGATGTTACCTAGTCTGGTAATGAAACATCTGCAAGAAAACCAGCAGGTTCAGAGAGCATCAAGGACCCCTCATGTCAACCCTGAGCTACAAATATTCTCCTTGATTAGGTTGAAGTTGGTGGAGACAGGTCTTCTTGCAATATCCTAGTGTCAAAAATAGCACTTGGAAGCTTACTGTGAGCCAGTGAAGAACCCAAAGCACAATAGCAACATTTTGAGATCAACAGATGCTTGCTAACAGCTGCACTGTAGACCAATTGTACCTTCCCAAAGGGTCTACAACAAAGGTAAGTCTGTGCAAAATACATTATACTAGTGGGAGGGCAGTTGGTGAGGAGGTCATGGTGGAGCAGTGGGCTAATGCCTCCTTAAGTAACACCCCTCTTCTTTCTCGCATCCCCTGAGATATTGGGAGACTGCTATCATGACGCCCCAGTCCTTCTTTTTATTAAATTAGGTAAAGGTAAAGGTTCCCCCACACATGTGTGCTAGTCGTTTCCAACTCTAGGGGCCGGTGCTCATCTCCGTTTCAAAGCCGAAGAGCCAGCGCTTGTCCGAGGACGTCTCCGTGGTCATGTGGCCGGCATGACTAGACGCCAAAGGCACACAGAACTCTGTTCCCACCGTACTGGTCCCTATTTTTCTACTTGCATTTTTACGTGCTTTCGAACTGCTAGGTTGGCAGAAGCTGGGACGAGTAACAGGCACTCACTCTGTTACGCAGCACTCGGGATTTGACCCGCCAAACTGCCGACCTTCTGATCAACAAGCTCAGCGTCCTAACCCACTGAGCCACCACGTCCCTTTGAGCCACCGCATCCCTTTTCATTAAATTAGACATACCCAATTCCAGCAACTGTTCCTTATATGTTTTAGCCTCCAGCCCCCTAATCATCCTTGTTGCTCTTCTCTGTACTCTTTCTAGGGTCTCAACATCTTTTTTTTTTACATTGTGGCGACCAAAACTGGATGCAGTATTCCAAGTATGGTCTTTTAAGCACTTGATCCTGTATACAGACAGACTGAGATTGCTAGCTAGCAAGTGTCCAGCTTTCTGTACCATACATGAAAGCACAAAATGGCCAGAGAAGGCAGAGATCATTGACCAAAGGGGTCAAGGACATATATGTCATTTGCAACTGAGACATTTGTGCAAGACAAAAGGAACTGCAACGTATTTGATGGACTGTCCCATTTGCACCAGCAGAGAGGGTTGAAGATTAATTTTCTTACAGATAAAGGAACCTCCGGTGATGGACACCTTCCTGGCAGATTAAGGGCTGTCTGAGAATGGCGTCATCCATTTTTCCCCAGTCAAATTGACAGGTGGCCCATTGCCTCAATGAGACAGACAGGAAGGGCAGATCAGCCCATATAATCTGGAAACCTAATATTTGGACAACACTTCACGCTGTCTCCTTAAGCAAATAACTAACTTATAAAAGTTTGCTCCTGTTCTGCAAATGCTGTGTGTATTCCTCTATAAAAGCAATTTAAACAAAACTCATTTTGTTTATCCGCTGCTTCCTTAAAGCCAAAATAGTTGGAAAGCAAGGGCACCCATTTGGAAAAGCATTTTTGTAAGCTGCCTCTTCTCCACCAGTCAAAATTTACCTTTGTGTCTTAGCAGTGCCCAAGAATTTGTGAAAGTTAAGCTGTTTCTCTTTGAATATAGAAAACTAGTTTTACGAAGAGCACAAATCACATTTAGGCAACAATTGCCGTAATAAAGGTAGAAGGAAGAAGAATGATAGCCAGATGTTCAGACTGGATCTGCATTTTTTTTTGTCCACCTACTGAGACCTTCCCAAGGACCTGGGACAGGCAGATGTTGATGTTTGATGGTGTTAAAGGTACCATTACAGGATGGAAGCTTCTCCAAGTAAAGCTGCCTTTTGCAATTGTCTGATGGGGATTTTGTCAATGCCAATGGTGTCCCAGGGGTGCTCCAGATGTTTTGGGACTGCACCCAAGGCATCTATGAATATCGGTACTACCCTTGCTTGCCTTTGCCGCAGTCAATTCTATTTCTATTTGCAGGTCTTTGTATTTTGAGATTTTCTCCAGTTCTTTCTCTTCTTTTCTGCTGTCTCCAGGCACTGCAACATCCACTATCCAGACTTTTTTTGTCTTTCTTGTCAGTAATTGTTGAGTCCAGGATCTTATGTGGCAGATGCCAGTCAGTTTGAATTCTAAAGTCCCAGCGCAATTTAACTTCTTCATTTTCTATGACTTTCTCTATTTTATCATCCCACCAGATATTTCTTGCAGATCTTCCAATGCACCATTGTTGCTACTTTGTCTTGCCGCTGCTTGTAGTCAGTCTGGATGATCTTCTTGCAGCAGCTTAGCAGGTGGTCCACTGTTTCTTCAGCTTCTTTGCATAGGTGGCAGTTACTGTCTGTTGCTATCTTCTCAATTATGGTTTTGTATGCATTTGTCTATTATTGTTGTTGTTGTTGTTGTTGTTTACTATTATATACACATCAATGTAAAAACCATAGCTGCCAATTTTTTAGCTGGTGTTGGCCTTCATATGCATCAAGTTCTTCCCAACAACCTGTATTGCTGTAGTATATATGCAGATCCAAGCAGCATGGCCTTTTGTAACGGAAATTTTGACAATGGGCATATCTTCTATGTACTGTCCAGGATTTTTTGGTATGGCACCAGTGTGCTGATAACGAAGAAGATGAAGAAGAAGGAGGAGGAGGAGGAGGAGGAGGAGGAGGAGGAGGAGGAGGAGGAGGAGGTTGATCGCACACAATTTGGCCTTTGTTCCACTTAATGAGTCCTTCCCAAAGGCCCTGGGATAGACAGATGCTGTTGTTTAATGATGTCAAAGGTCTTGTCAGCTGTTCTGAGTAAAGCTGCCTTTTGCAATTGACGGATGGGGATTTTGTCAATGCATATGGTTTTCAAGAGGTGCTACCCTGACTCTCAAATCACCCAATCCCATGTGCCATTGTCAGGAGTAGAATTTCTCAGCCATATTAATATTATCTGGTTTGATGGGATTTGCTAACTGTTATTCAGAGGAAAGTGTGGATAAAGCTGGAACATACAGTCCTGTCTTTTGTTATCATTGAGTAACTCCACCTTAAGCTTACATTTCACAAGGCAAACAGACAGCTGATTAACCCTCTTAAAAATAAATGTGCTTGCCACAAAGGCAACACTGAATCATTGAGTAGCCCGTGAGTCAAGTCACCTTTGATATTTACCTGGATACCAGCATTACTTAAATAGTTTCTGGAGATGAATGCAGTATCCAGGGACACTTCAATAAGTCCATTGTGTTGTTATGAAATTTGGAGGCTTTTGAATGGCTCTTTGTTGTGGCATTGTTAATTCTCTGGGGCTGAAATTATGGCCTCTCTGGGCTGGTCCTGCAGCTCCATGATCCTATCCTAGAAAAAAGTCTCCTTCAGCACAATAGAATTTACTCCTTGGAAAAATAACCACACGGCTATAAAAACCATGAGAATTTTAAAAAAAAAAACAACCTCTGTGCGTAGAAGGAATGGTTTATGCACAGACACACACATCCAGGTAGTCCTCAATTTACGAGCCTCAACTGAGCTCAAAGATTTCTGTTGCTAACTGCGACAGTTGTTAAGTGAATTTTGCCCTATTTTACAAGCTCTCCGGCCACGGTCGTTAAGTGGATCACTGCAGTTGACTTTGCTTGTCAGAAGCTCACAAGAGGGGATCATGTGACCCCAGGATACTGCGACCATCATAAATACAAATCGGTCCCCCAGATTTTGATCACGTGACCATGGGCATGCTGCAACGGTCATAAGTGTGAAAAAAACAGTCATAAGTCACTTTTTCCAACGCCACTGTAACTTTGAACAGTTACTACTGTAAATGAACTGCCGTAGGTCAAGGACTACCTGTATAGTTTTAAATGGGCAGAATGGGGTAAGCAACACGTCTCCAAGGTGTTGGGTTAATTTCAACTCTCGCTCTCCTCAGCCAGTCTACAACAGGCCGTAAATGTTTTACCCTCCAGACTCTACTCACTCATCACGAAGAGAAGATAACAATTTATAACATGGCCTAATTAATGTGTTTGCCTCCAGAGAAGTTTTTCCAAGATACCTTTCAAAGCAATCTTCACTGTGTATTTTGCATCCCTGCTGAAACTGTCTGGGCAGATAATAAATGCTGCCTGTTGTGATCGGGTTGCGGCTGGTCTACATCCTTATAACAAGCACATTATCCAGCAAGCATGGAGTGCTCTCTCAACTGGCTAGCAATGCTATTACCTGGACAGGTGAATAGAATAGAATAGAATAGAATAGAATAGAATAGAATAGAATAGAATAGAATAGAATAGAATAGAATAGAATAGAATAGAATAGATAGGAATGGAATGGAATAGAACAGAACAGATTAGAATATTGGAAAATAGAACAGAACAGAATAGGATAGAATATTGGAAAATAGAATAGAATAGAATAGAATAGAATAGAATAGAATAGAATAGAATAGAATAGAATAGAATAGAATAGAATAGAATAGAATATAGAGGAATGGAATGGAATGGAACAGAACAGATTAGAATATTGGAAAATAGAACGGAACGGAGTGGAGTGGAGTGGAGTGGAGTGGAATGGAATGGAATGGAATAGAAGAATAGAATAGAATAGAATAGAATAGAATAGAATAGAATAGAATAGAATAGAATAGAATAGAACAGAACAGAACAGAATAGAATAATTGGAGGGGACCTTATAGCTCATCTAGTCCAATCCCCTGCTTAAGCAGGAGACCCTACATCATTTCTGACAGATGGCAGTCCAGTCTCATCTTGAAATCTTCCGGTGATGAAGCACCCACAACATCTGAAGGCAAACTGTTCCATTGGTTGATTGTTCTCACTGTCAGAAGATTTCTCCTTATTTCTAGGTTGAATCTCTCCTTGACCAGTTTCCATCCATTATTTCTTGTCTGGCCTTCAGGTGCATTGTAAAATAGGTTCACCACCCCCACCCCTCTGTGACAGCCCCTCAGATATTGGAACACTAATATCAGGTCACCCCTCGTCCTTCTCTTCATTAAACTAGACATACCCAATTCCAGCAACCGTTCCTTATATGTTTTAGCCTTCAGTCCCCTAATCATCTTTCTTGCTCTTCTCTGCGCTCTGTCAGTTACAGAAGGCATCTAAAAAGGAGCAGATATCAGCAGGATCTGCTAAACTTAAGAGTTTGCAGAAAGGAAGGCCAATGGAAGGTTCCTTGAAATATCTCTATAGAATTGTGATACTGAGCTGGAGGAAAAAACATTCACGCATTATATGCATGTCCTGCCTCTTCATTACAAATGTTGCCCAAAGCAGCTCATCATCCAAAGTCAAGGGAACCTACTTAAGCCAGAAAATCATAGCATCGGTTTAAAAAAATGTTCAAATCTCTGCTAGCATTCTACTAGTAGCATTTTGCCAAATGTTCCTTGGTTAAGAACGCAACATGTCATGAATGATTATCCGACATAAATGTTACCGGAGTATTGCAGGAATAGGTTACGTCTAGCCAAGTGAAAAGAAGGACCAGGGGTGACATGATAGCAGTGTTTCAATATTTGAGGAGAATTGACTAATTCTCCAAAGCACCAGAAGACAGGAAACAATGGATGGAAACTAACCAAGGAGAGAAGCAACCCAGAACTAAGGAGAAATTTCCTGACAGTGAGAAGAATTAACTGGTGGGGGATCCAACACTGGAGGTTTTTAAGAAGAGATTGGACAGCCATTTGTCTGAAATGGTATATGGACTAGAAGATGCCCAATGTTCTGTACCAGCCTACTACCGGCCCTGCAGAAAAGGCAGGGACAACCCCTTTACAAAAAGGCAAGAGGCTGGAACTAAGCCTGCCAAATTTATTGACATAAAACAGAGCAAAACAAAACACGAACCATGAAACAGGAGCTATTCAAACGGTTGCCTTCAGCAAACCAGCCCTCCCACACATTCCCCTTTTAAACAGTTCAGGGCGTGGCTTCTCTCTGCCTCCTTCTGAGGTGCCCCATTGCCTTCCTCTGTTTACTCCTGATTGACTGCCTCCTGTGTCGGGCGTCCTTGAACAGGGCCAGCTGTGGGTCATCTTCATCCACACTGTCAGGCTCACACAGCTGGGTCTGCGTCGTAACCAGATGGGAGGGGCCTGGCTGAGGGCTCTGCAAAGCATCAGGGCTATCCTCTGCAGGCTCTCCAACACCTCCCTCCTCCTCCTCTGAATCGTCCGACCCAACTGCCGAACCCACAGGCTGACCCTGAATCACAACACCCAAGGTCTTTTCAAACTCCATTATTCTGTTATTCCTGTTGAACCTCAGATCGTAGCTCCTCAATAGACTTCAAGAGTCATGTCCCTGAACTGCTTCAGAATGTTATCTTGTTTTGGACTTAAAAAATTACTCATCTCCCTTGGCCCTAGCCCAGGGGTAGGCAACCTCGGCTCTTTTATGACTCATGGACTTCAACTCCCAGAATTCCTGAGTCAGCATAGCTGGAGTTGAAGTCCATGAGTCATAAAAGAGCCGAGGTTGCCTACCCCTGCCCTAGCCCTAGGAAATAGTTTCTGCATGTCTCTGTCAGGGACCTATTTCTCTACTTTCTACGCTCTCCTAGAACACACACGCACAGCTGTCCTTTGCTTTGCAATGGTGGGACCTGATTAACCATCCTGTTCCTTCCTTGTGGGTTGCAAACTGCAGATTGGGGAGTAATGTGGTAGATCGGTGCACTGCATTTGTTTACCGAAGAGCAGAGTTGGAAGGGATCTTGGAGGTCTTCCAGTCCAACCCCATGCTCAAGCAGGAGAGCCTATACTGTTTGGGAAACTGGTTGTCCAGTCTCTTTTTAAAAGCCTCCAGCGATGGACCACCCACAACTTCTGAAGGCAAGCCTTTCCACTGATTTAATTATTCTCACTGTTAGAAAAATTTCTCCTTAGTTCCAGGTTGCTTCTCTCCTTGATTAGTTTCCATCCGTTGCTTCTTGTCCTGCCTTCAGGCGCTTTCGAGAATAGGTGGACCCCCCCCCTCTTCTTTCTCGCAAACCCCTTGGGTTATGATGGGATGATTTCCCTTGTTAAAAAGCAGTGTGGACCCTTAGACAGTCTGTCCAGTCTGGAGCAACGTTCCTCATTTGTTTGGCAAGCAAACCCAGGTCGCCTGTTTGTGAAATGATTGTTACCAGTGCTTTTTTTGTAAAAGAAAAAGGTGCCGGAACTCACACATGTCATACAACCTGCCTTGCCTACCATACAAGGTTCCATCCAAAAAAGGTCCTGGAACTCCATTCTGAGCGTTCTATGACAAAAAAAAGCCCTGATTGTTACAATAGAAGAACTCAGTGACAGATTAATGCTCAGTGAATGTAATTTTTGCCTGCTCTTTCCAAGGATAAAAGGAGAGGCAAGAAGAGTCTTCAGAGGCTTGGACTCTGTCTGAGATTTGCTTGATTTCTGTTATAAATGAGCTAACAAAATCACCTTCAAGTTGCAAACTGCAGAAAGCTGGGTGATCAGCAGATAATAGTGGTTGTTTTATCTCTCTTGTTTTTCTGGGGTTGGTTTTTTTTTGTTGGGGGAGGGGGAAATGAAGCAAAATTAAAGCGAATAAGAGGATTTGATGCTTCTCTGGGTGCTCAGCTATTATGTTTTCATTGCAGGCCATTGCTAAAAGCCGCCGCCCTAAAAGACTTTAATGAAACACTGAATCATGGACAAAACAAAGCTCCATTCACAAGCCATGTGCAAGCAGAATAAACAGGGGACAATGGAGCCCCATTCATATATAGGGAAGTAAAAGGAAGGAAGGTCTGAAGGCCAGAACATTTGGGCCATCTAAGCAAGGCCAAGTTGATTTGTTCCACGAGAAATGAATAATCATGATTAGGGGGCTGAAGGCTAAAACATACAACGAGTGGTTGTAGGAACTGGGTATGTCTGGTGTATCAAAGAGAAGGACCAGGGGTGACATGGTAGCAGTCTTCCAGTGTTTGAGGAGCTAACCCAAAGAGGAGGGGGTCAACTTATTTTCCAACACACCAGAAGGCAGGACAAGAAGCAACGGATGGAAACTAATCAAGGAGAGAAGCAACCTGGAACTAAGGAGAAACTTCCTGACAGTGAGAACAATTAACCCGTGGAACAGCTTTCCACCAGAAGTGGTGGCTGCTCCAGCACTGGAGGCTTTTAAGAAGAGACTGGATAGCCATTTGTCTGGAATGGTATAGGGTCCCCTGCTTGAGCAGGGGGTTGGTCTAGAAGATCTCCAAGGTCCCCTCTGTTATTCTGCATATTATAGAAAGCATTCATAAAGGATCTTAGCATAGGAGATGCAACTTTCAGTCCATAGCCTAGGATGAGGGGATCTATAGAGGGGTGTCAAAAAAAAAAGAAACAAACCCAAGATGGTGGCTGGAAAAGGCCTTTTTTAAAAGTATGTCATGTTGACTTTGTTAATTCTCCCAGTCCAAAGTGGGATAATTAAATCGCATTCAGTCTTTCACTAGGGTGTTCCAATTGGGACCAATCTTTTTTCTTGGTCCATCTCTCCTACAAGATGCCACTGTTTATGTTCATCATTTGTTAGGTAAATGCATAATGGGCCCCATCTGTTTATAGGTCTACCACAAACAATGGAGCTAATATCTGGTTCCAATCGCTCTCTAAAGCTTTTCAGTATCTACACACAAACTGCTAGGATAGATCCTCAAGAGATTGGGAATTGAATGCCGTGAGTAGGCTTGTGAAAACTAGATTTAATTCTCAGGGTCATCTTCAGGAAACGAAGTAATTCCTATTTAGAAGTGAGCTGGATGAAGATAATGAAGTGAAATTACAGACAAGACAAGATGGAGCTGTCCATTTGGAAGCCAAAACTCCAGAGATATCTTTCTGATGTGAATAGGATTACTAAAAGAGCAGGTCCATAGTTTAAGGCAGGGGTCTTCAAACTTGGCCCTTTTATGACTTGTGGACTTCAACTCCCAGAATTCTTCAGCCAGCATGCTGGCTTAAACCAGATCCCTGGTTTAAGGCTACCTCTGGACTCAATTCTCTGGATTCAGTTTTCTCTCTAGTATCCCAGCTACAAGAGTGCTTTGATCAGCTTCAACTGATCCAGTTACACCCCTTCCTGCAAGATAACACCCTTAAGACTATGGTATATAGACCAAGGGTAGGCAACCTTGGCTCTTTTATGACTCGTGGACTTCAACTCCCAGAATTCCTGAGCCAGCCATGCTGAGGGGAAAGGGAGAGGTTTCCATGCTGAGCCAAGCTGGCTCAGGAATTCTGGGAGTTGAAGTCCACAAGTCATAAAAGAGCCAAGGTTGCCTACCCCTGATATAGACTCTTCAAATATCCCAGCATTGACTGTAACAATGTCCTCTGGAGCTGTCATTGTGTCTAGTCAGAGAAACTTCAGCTAGGACATGACTTGACCATTGGTCCACTCTTAGGAAACCTAGAGACCACAATATATCTGCACCAATTGGTTTCGTGGATTGGCCATTAGCTCTGAAGTCCTCCATGGCTCAGCTGCAGGTGGTTCAAGAGGAGACCTCTTCCTCTATGAAACTCTTCTCCTGGAGATGATCTCAAGGGGTCCCTCTACAGTTGTAGAGAGATCACCTGATACTGACACACTTCTTTGTTGCCAGCCCACAAGTCCGTAAGTCTTAAAGTTGCCAAAGTTGTGCGCGCACACACACACACACACACACACGGCCTAAGGTTTTATGGGCTGATGCTGAGATAGTCAAAGGTAGAAGATCTTGGCAAGATCTTCTGAACTTTCGGAGTATTCTTCATCCTTAAAGGACAGGTTTTGTGTGCCTCACAACCTGCCTTCTGCCTCTTATTTCCTTGGTCGTGATGGCAGAGAGTGACTCATGAAAAGTAATGCATTCAAATGCGATTAATACCCGGCTAATTTTCTGAATGGGGAAAGCGCTGTATATCCACATCCTGCGTTATCGGAAAGCAGCCTGCATTGGCCTGTAACAAGAGCTCTTGAAGGAAAAGCAGGCTTTTATTCTTGATTATTCTTGATACGATTTCATAATTATGCGCTGGAGGATTTAATTCCCTGAAACACCAAAAGGCAAATTGTCCTCTTAACTTCTGATGCAGAATACAATTATACGAGGGAGAATATTCCGCTGAATATGAGAACTGTGCTGGGAATATAAGCTTTAGCAAAATGGGTAGCAATCTCCTTTTAGCAATCTCCTTTTCAGAAATCCATCCTGGCAGCTTAGTACGTAGGAAAAGCTTTTAAAGAGATTGTGCTTCACTTGGAAAAGATGTTTTATTTAATTTCCTCTTCTGTTTGCTATTCCTGACACCTGGTATCAGCTTGCTCCCTCGTGAATTCCCATTTAAATGTAATTCCAATTTTAAGACGTCTCTCACAAGCCTTTGACAGCAAAGATGAAAAAGGAATTTCCTTTATAGGTAACTCACTGTCGGCTGCTATAAAGTAATGGAAGACTTTAAATAAATGCATCAGCCTTACAGATAAACATGATCTGTGGTTCCCATCCGTTCAGAACACTGACTTGCTTATACTGTAAGCTATTTTATTATGCAAAGATTTCCCGGCACTGCCAAGCTGTTACTGAGAAGTTAATATTTAAAGTGAAATAATTCAAAGCATGCAACCAGGGTGTTCTTTTTTTTTTTCTCCTTCCCTTGCTACAAAGGCCCAAGCAGGAATACTACAATCTGTGGCTTCCCTAAAAACTAGAACCTATCAATTGCCAGGGTCATTTGTGTAGAATTTGAGACACAGAATTCATCATTCAGACACAGCTCTGCTCTGGTGCCCGTCAGGAGTGACAAATCCAATGAATCTCATATCTGGCAGCAAGATTGACATCCAGCGATGCTCTAGGACAGGGGTCTTCAAATCTGGCCCTTTTATGACTTGTGGACTTCAACTCCCAGAATTCCACAGCCAGCGTGCCTGGCTGAGGAATTCTGGGAGTTGAAGTCCACAAGTCATAAAAGGGCCAGGTTTGAAGGCCCCTGCTCTAGGAGGTGTGGACTTCAACTCCCAGAATTTCCCAGTCAGCCCTCATATCTTAAAATTGGCAAATTTGAGAACTAGAATCTGAAGCTCCATGCTCTGTTCTTCACCTTCTACATAAGCACAAGTCCACAAATCTTAAAGTTGCTAAGGTTTGATATATGTGTATGTGTTTGGACCATCCTGGTCACCCTCTTTCTTTTTTCCCCCTGTGTCTTCTGGATAACTCTGGCCTCTTGCAATTCTTCATATATTCCTCTAGCCCAGTGGTTGGTCAACCTTAGCTACTTTAAAAATTTGTGGACTTCAAATCCCAGAATTCCCCAGCCAGCATGTCAGTGCTGATTATTCCTACATTTCATTGATTCACATGGACAAAGAATGAGATAGATATGTTAGATAGACAGACAGACAGACAGACAGACAGACAGATAGACAGATAGACAGATAGATAGATAACCTTTATTGTCATTTTTTCCTGTGGGCACAACAGCACGCATTAAAAATGAAATTTAGTTGCTTGCTCTCAAAGTGTACACACACATAACACACATTTAAAACATACTATATACAACATATATATAGACCTACATTCTTACATATAAGTAACATGTAAATATTAATCATTGTCTATCTAAAATGCATAACGGAAGGAGGAAGCTTTAGAGTTCACAAGGTTAATACTGTATGGAACAAAACTGTGACTGAATCTGGATGTTCTGCTTCGGATACCACGAAGCCTCCTCCCAGAAGGTAACAAGGAAAACAGGTCATGAAGAGCATGTGTAGTGTCCCAGACAATCTTAAATGACCCTGCTCAAGCAACACTTGTGTGCCGTGTCCTGGATGGGAGGGAGGGAACTGCCAATGATCTTTTCTGCTGTCCTCACCACTCTCTGCACCGCCTTCCTGTCTGAAGCAGGGATGCTTCCAAACCAGACTGTGATGCTGTATGACAGGATGCTCTCGATCGTCCCCCTGTAGAAAGTGGTCAGGACAGGGGAAGGAAGATGTGCTTTTCTCATGCGACGCAGAAAATGCAGGCGCTGCTGTGCCCGCTTCACTGGTGTCTCACTGTTGAGCAACCAAGCCAGCCTACTTGTTAACTACACACCCAGGAATTTGATGCTGGTAACCATCTCTACCAGAGAACAAGTGGAAGAACGTATGATAAAGTGGGCTAATTTCTTTTGCTTATAATACACAGATTGAACAATGGGAAAATATGCGCCATTTGCACTGTGTTATCATCTTAAAGAGAACTTTTATAAAATGATATATCCCAAAGATATGGGACACAGGAACATTAATCTACAATCTAAAAACGTGCTTAAAATTGAGGTTGAAAAAGTAAACAAGAAGAAGGGTGCAATGTCGCGTGGTTGAACGGAGAGACGGACACTTGAGCTGGGTAGTACTTCTTTATTGAGTCAGAAATGAAACTGGGGCAAAAGGGGTTACCTGGCGTCTCTTTATACCTGCCCAGGTGAATGGTGACCAATAGATTTGAACCTGGGCTTCCCGCCAGTGCAGGTGGCCAATGGATTTAAACCCTGGCTTCCCGCCAGAGCTGACCATGCCCAACGACTCGCTCTATTCAGGCTTTCCCGCCAAAGCGGTTATAGCCTGGAGCTGTCCAGCCCCCTGCTGTGCTGACATTTCCGTGTATGCTTTAAAGGCATACACTACAAAGGGTTATTTTATCATGCATGGTGGATGTGTAAAAAAGCTATAAATTTTTGGATTTAAATGCATACACTGATTCAGAGGATTTTAAAGTTTAATATGCAATTCTTAATATCCAATCTTCATTAAAGATTAATCTCCCAATTAATATCCAGGCAGTCTTCCACTGATGGAGAAACAGTTGGACAAAAAGTCATGGAACTTTGTCTTTGTGTATGACAGCTGCAGCAAAATTATTGTCTGCCCAAAGATGGAAAGATTTGGCAATTCCTGCAATGGAAGAATGATTGGTGAAGATGCTAGAACTTGCTGAGATGGCCAAATTGACTTGCTTGATTAAAGAAATAATCTATGTTTATTGCTGTCTGAAAACCCCCTATGGACTTTTCGTGAAAAACCTGGAACGTATGATTTATGGTTTTGATTAGATAGATTGTAGAAAGAAGAGAGTCATGGTGTCACTTTACAGAAATGAGGTAAGGAATTATTTATTTTATTTATTTTATTTAATTGGATTTATATACCGCCCTTTCCCGCAGGACTCAGGGTGGTTTACAGGGTAATTTAAAACAAGAAATACAAAAGTTAAAAACAATTTAAAATAATTACAACAGTCCCTGAAAAAGTAAAAAACCCCAATTAAAATTAAAATTAAAAATTCAGTACTGGAAGAAAGAGGAACTGCCGACCATAGAAGAGTGGACTTTAAAGGTCTCCGACCTGGCTGAGATGGCGAAGATTTCGGCCTATTTGAAAGATCACTCGCAAGAACGCTATATTATGGAATGGAGAAAATGGATTGAGTTTATCCAGAACAAGTATAGGGTTAAGAAGTTTTATGTAGCATTCGAATAAGTCTTCTTTCGTTTTTTTTTCTTTTTCTATTTTAGTTTTTTATATATATTTAATATTGCTAAGGTTTGTTTTATCCTATATAAGCTAGAGAGTGATGGATTTTAGAATTTATAGTTGTTAGTATATGGTTGTTTATGATTGTTTTTTTATATATATATACCTTGTATTTAGCTCTGGGAAGTCGGGGGGAGGGGGGGAGGGGGGAGAGGTAGGGGGGGAGGGAGAAGGGAGGGGGAGGGGGGATTTTTAAAGAAAAAATTGTATGTTAAAACTTTTCAATAAAAAAAAAAAATTCTCAGCCTGGGCCAGAGAGCTCGAAGAGCCAGGTCTTCAGGTCCCGGCAGAATGAACGGAGGTCGGGGGCAGTCCTAAGCTCCGTGGGCAGCTGGTTCCAGAGGGCAGGCGCACCCACTGAGAAGGCCCTCCCCCTGGGTGTTACCCACCGGCAATTACATGCTAAGAAACCAGGTTTGAGGAAAATGCAGACAGCAAGGCTCTTTGATTGCAATAAATTGAAACTGGAACCAAAACTGAGATTATACCAGTTTCTATGTTTTAGAAATTCCATCCCTAATGTAGTCCTTATTATTCACGCTACTGTATTCATGCTTGAAACTGATTTGAATCCCCTTGAAATATGTTGGGTCTCAAATACAGTAATGTCTCCTCCTCGGTTTGGTTGGTATCTTTCTGTTTGTTCTACAAATGTTTCCCCATCTCTGATAAGGTAAAGGTAAAGGTTCCCCCGCACATGCATGCTAGTCGTTTCCCAACTCTAGGGGCCGGTGCTCATCTCCGTTTCAAAGCCGAAGAGCCAGCGCTTGTCCGAGGACGTCTCCGTGGTCATGTGGCCAGCATGACTAGACGCCAAAGGCGCACGGAACGCTGTTACCTTCCCACCGTAGTGGTCCCTATTTTTCTACTTGCATTTTTACGTGCTTTCGAACTGCTAGGTTGGCAGAAGCTGGGATGAGTAAGAGGCACTCACTCTGTTACGTGGCACTCGGGATTCGACCTGCCAAACTGCTGACCTTCTGATCGACAAGCTCAGCGTCCTAACCCACTGAGCCACCGCGTCCCTCTGATAGGCAGATTTAATTTGGGGCTCTTGGGTCCGAAAGGTTCTGGAACAAATGGAAATTGTTTAATCTAACTAACTGTTGCTTTCTGCCTTTTTTGTAATCAGCTTTTGCACCAGGAAAATCTCACGCAAGCGTGAGAATCATGTCCATGGATGGGATGTACTGAAGCAGGGAATAAGGGAGTGTTCAGGAATGATCGATGTCTTCCTTATGATGCAATGGCTCTGTTGTCTGATTTTCTTTGGCTAACCAAGTTTATAAAGCAATGCTACCCACTTTCTAAGGTGTGGCACTTCTGGACGTAACTCTGCCAGCATTCCAGATTGTTGGCCACCCAGCTGCTTAATTTGATCAAACAAAGTGTTGCTTGATGAAGAAGCCTCCACTTGGGTTATCTGATTAGATAGATATGGTATCTCAAGTTCAAGTTCACGCAAGGGACTGGGACCTTACATTTCTCAAGGCATCAATCCCAACGTACAGCAGAAAAGACTTTGTTTCTCTTTCTTGGAAGTCCAGATTTTCTCAGCCCAGACCTGACAGCTGGAAGGAAGCTACCTCCTACGGTATTAGCAATGTGTTATTTCTCTTCAATCCCCTGAAAGAATTTGGGATGGAAGAAGATGGAATAAGAGAGTCTTAAACACAGTAGGATACAAGATGGGCCTTGATTTTTTCATCCCCAACCAAAACAAAAATCAGAAAGCAAGGGAACGGAACTTATTCACCATCCCTTCTGTGTCATGAACCTGCAGGCAGCAGGATCAATCAATCATAAAGATGTAAACCTGAAAGGGCCTTGCTTTTCAAATAAAACCCTGTGATTGCCAGATACAAATAGTCTGAAGGGTACAAATAGCTCCTGAATAGCTCATTTCGAGTGGCATTCAGGCATGTTTGCAGAAGGAAAGCACCCAATCCAATGCAAGTCGATGGACTTTTATTCTTCTGCCGATAAACCATCCCTAAGAACGAAAAGCCTGGGAAGAGGATAGAATATTTAATCGATTTATAGATCAGCCCATCTGTCTTCTGACAGTTGCCAGCAATCATTGTGTCTTTCAGCAGATGCTCGTCTCCAGAGGGAAAAAAAACAAGTGCTACCGATCGCGGCAGCATCCGTGCCAGAAATTTTCTTAATTCGTCCTTAGGTGGATCAAAACCCACACCTTCCTCAGACGCGAGAAAAAAGCTCGCCCCATTTGGCACGGAGGACTTGCAGGTATGAAATGTGAAAATAACAAAGTCATTAAGAGGAAACCCTCTCTGCTTTTCTGGGAGATCCGGACACTGCCAGAAAGTGTTAGCTGTTCCAACACTGCTCTCCCCCTCCCTACAACTAGCTGCAACATCCAGCTTTCCCTTTTCCACAGTTTTACAATCCTGAGAACTTGGTGCAAAGGAGGGATACACATAGAATAACAGACTTGGAAGGGACCTTGGAGGTCATCTAATCCAATATCTTGCTCGAGCAGGAGATCCTATACCAGGGGTAGGCAACCTTGGCTCTTTTATGACTCGTGGACTTCAACTCCCAGAATTCCTGAGCCAGCATGGCTCAGCTTGGAAACCTCTCCTTTTCCCCTCAGCGTGGCTGGCTCAGGAATTCTGGGAGTTGAAGTCTACAAGTCATAAAGCGGCCTAGGCCTAGTCCAGGGGTAGGCAACCTTGGCTCTTTTATGACTCATGGACTTCAACTCCCAGAATTCCTGAGCCAGCATGGCTCAGCATGGCAACCTCTCCCTTTTCCCTCAGCGTGGCTGGCTCAGGAATTCTGGGAGTTGAAGTCCACAAGTCCTAAAGTGGCCTAGGCCTAGAGCAGGGGTAGGCAACCTTGGCTCTTTTATGACTCATGGACTTCAACTCCCAGAATTCCTGAGCCAGCTATGGCTCAGCTTGGAAATCTCCCCTCAGCATGGCTGGCTCAGGAATTCTGGGAGTTGAAGTCCACGAGTCATAAAAGAGCCAAGGTTGCCTACCCCTGTCCTATACCATTTCAGACAAATGGCTGTCCAATCTTTTCTTAAAGGCCTCCAGTGATGGAGCACCCACAACTTCTGGAGGCAAAGTGGTTCCACTGGTTAATTGTTCTCATAGTCAGGAAATTTCTCCTCAATTCCAAGTTGCTTCTCTCCTTGATTAGTTTGCACCCATTGCTCCTTGTCCTGCCTTCTGGTGCTTTGGAAAATAAGTTGACCCCTGCCCCTTCTTTGAGGCAGCCCCTCAAATACTAGAAGTCTGCTATCATGTCCCCCCTGGTCCATCTTTTCTCTAGAATGGCCATACCCAGTTCCTGCAACCGTTCTTCATATATTTTAGTCTCCAGGCCTTTAACCATCTCCACTGGCAGATACTTATAGGTTTCCACTGTACAACCTAGCAATGCCACAAGCGGTGGTGCCAGGATACCAATTGCAGGGTTGGGTGGCCTGGTACATGCAGGCTCCACCTCTCATTTTGCAGGTCTGGAGCATCCACAAGTAGAACTGTTAAAATCTGGCAGCAAAAGAGCCTGTTTTCGGACCTGCCATTTTCTCCCTGTTGTGTGTGTTGCCTAAAAAGTACAAACCGTGGTTTGAAACCTCTGGAGTTTCTCAGTCATCCAGGTCGTGGTTACCTCAAATATGCTTTTTCAAAAGGCAACTGGACAGGGGTTTTTTTGGTTTTGTTTGGTTTTTGAGAAAGTAAAAGGAGACCTTTTGGTTCTCATCTAAGAAGCTTCATCAGTTGATGAAGCTGATGAAGTTTCTTCAGTGGGAAGTGAAATTCTTCCTCAAGGGAAAACAACAACAACAACAACAACCCAGTTGCCTTTTGAAAAAAGCACCTTTGGGATGCAAAGTTTAACCTGACCTTTAAAAATCCTCCCCAACTTCCAGGAACAAGAAGTGCCCTGGAAGTGCCCTTGTCACTTCTAGAAATTTGGAAAGTTTTCTAACATATTTGAAGGGATCGCTCAATGAGAAGTGCTTGGCCTGGAGGATAATACTGAGAACCCTGCAGTGTTGGCCTCCCACGGCTTCCTCCCCCTCCACCAAAGAACAACAATCTACATTTTTATAAAGGCTGTTCTGTACCAGCCTGCTACCGGCCCTGCAGAAAAGGCAGGGACAACCCCTTTTACAAGAAGGCAAGAGGCTGGAATTACGCCTGCCAAATTTATTGCTACAAAAACAAATAGAACAAGACACAAACCAAGAAACAGGAGCTTTACAAGCGGTTGCCTTCAGCAAACCAGCCCTCCCACGCATTCCCCCTTAAATACAGTTCAGGGCGTGGCTTCTCTCTGCCTCCTTCCGAGGAGCCCCATTGCCTTCCTCTGTTTACTCCTGATTGACTGCCTCCTGCGTCGGGCGTCCTTGAACAGGGCCAGCTGTGGGTCATCTTCATCCACGCTGTCAGGCTCACACAGCTGGGTCTGCGTCGTGACCAAATGAGAGGGGCCTGGCTGAGGACTCTCATCAAGCTCTTCAACACCACCCTCCTCCTCCTCCTCTGAGTCATCCGACCCAACTGCCAAACCCACAGGCTGACCCTGAATCACAACAAAGGCATCCTCTCTAACGTGGATGCCACAGCCGTTTTCCCCACTCCAGGGTTTCCCACCCACCTCCTTCTTCTTGACAGAGTTTCTCCATCCCAGCCGTAAAAAATTTTGATGAACGCCTCCATCATTTGGCAAAATAAGCCTGCTGTTTGCAAGATGCAGCAATTAAAAATTTCTATCGTCTTGATATCTGTTCCGGAAGTGATGGAAGAGCAAGAAAACTTGCTCTTGAGACTTTCTGGAAACAGCTTCTGTGATCTCCACTGCATTCTGGTGCTGATGTCAATTTACCCGCCAGGGCAGAAAGGAAGAAATGAGGTCAAACTGAGAGGAAGGAAACCACAGACTGTCAAGTCTTCAGATTTTGCTGGCTGACCTCTTGGTCTTTTCCTGTCACTGCTGACAGTCACCGGGCCATTAAACCCATAAGCTAAGCCTCCTCAGGACTTTCTCTCTCTTGTATCTTAGACGGCTCTCAACCCCCTGCCAATCCTTCTCCTCTTTTATATATACATCGATTTTCCTCCAAAGACCTTTTGGGAAGTTTTTCAGCTTCCAACTTGACCTGCATTTATTTCCTGCGTGCTCCTTGCACCTGCTTACAAATCTGTTTTCAGGTGCCATCCTAGCATTCTTTCCAAGACTTTTCAGCTGCCCTTCTGAGCATCAGAAGGCTTTTGTTGTTAAGGCTTTTAAATCTCATATTTTGAGAAGTGCTTTATTGCGTGTTTGGAAAAAGTATTATTATAAATTGAATTATAAAATACCAATTTGGGGGATTCCTGGACACGCGATAGAGGGAGTATCTATGGGTGTGAATTTGGATATGATTTCTTATAAGCCATTACTTAGATTGGTAGGGAATGATTGGCAATTAAGGTCGTTAGCTGAGTTAAAACAAGAAAACATCGTACAGTCTTGGTTTCAGCATGCTCAACGGCAAGTTAGGTGGAAGTTAGATCAGAAGGTTGGTTTGACACTGAGGGATGAAAATTTGGTAAAACAGATTAAAGATCAAACTCGAGCGCATGTAAAGAGAATTTATAATGCTTTAATAGAATTGGATTCGGAAATGGAATTAGTGAAAGACTGCATGGTAAAGCGGGCTCAAAATATTCAAGAATCGATCCCATTGGATGTTTGGGAGGTAATTTGGGTTAGAAATGTAAAATTTACTCAAGCCCAAAATTTAAGAGAAAACTTTTATAAAATGTTTTATAGATGGCATTTGGATACTAAAAAGCTGTCTTGTATGTATTCCAATTTACAGCCCAAATGTTGGACATGTGGTAGTTTGGATGCTACTTACTTTCATATTTGGTGGACTTGTAGAAATATAAAAGCTTTTTGGATTAAAATTTGGTGGAACATCCAAAAGATTTTTAAGAGAAAGATAAAGTTTACCCCACAATTATTTTTATTGGGTGTTATCACAGACTGTGATGCTAAAGAAATTAACTTGATGTTAAATTTGATAACAGCTGCAAGGTTATTGGTAGGGCAATATTGGAAGAAGGATTGCCTGCCTACTATAGAGGAATGGACGCTTAAAGTGTCAAATTTAGCAAAAATGGCCAAGATTTCTGCTTACTTGAAGGATCATTCACAAGAAAGATACATTTCGGTTTGGAGAAGATGGATAGATTATATTCAGGAAAAATATGGGACTAAAAAGTTCCATTTAGCTTATGAGTAAATTTTAGATTGTTATAATTTAAATTTTTCTTTTTATTATTAGTTATAATAATATATATATTACACGGTATTAGTATTGTATTAGTATAAGTTGGATACTTTGAGATTGTTTGTAATTATGTTATACGCGGGTTAAAGTGCATTATGTATTTGGTTATTCAGATAGTTGGTTAATGTTAGTTAGATTAGGATTATTATATATTTGTAACCCTGTAATCAGCTTTGGGAAGTGGGGAGGGGGAGGGAGGTTTAGGGGTGGGTTGGGGATGGGATAATGTAACTTTTATAAAACTTTTCAATAAAAAAATAAAAAGAAGGCTTTTGTTGTTGTTGTTTGTTTGTTTTTGCAGTGAAAACATGCCTGAGGTTTACTTCAGATTGCTGAACCAGCCACAACTGCCTGTGTTTTCACAAAACCCATTTCCAAAATCCCAGATCTTTGGAATCCACAAGCACATCCAGGCTTTTAAGAGCAAGTAGTGGCAGATAGACCAAAAGACACATAGGGAAGAGTCATTTACAGGTAAAAATAACAGAATAACAGAGTTGAAGGTCATCTAAGACAGGGCTTTTCAACCTTTTCACCCATTGTACCCCTTTTAGGATAGGGCAACATCCGAGGACCACCAGTCGCCTAGCAAGGTGTCAAAAACTTGATGACCAAAAAAAAAGGAAAGGAAAAAAGTGATGAAGTACAGGTAGTCCTCGACTTACAACAGTTCGCTTAGTGACTGTTCGAAGTTACAATGGCACTGAAAAAAGTGCCCTCCAAGCCACAGCCGAGCAAGACACCTGCCTGCCCGCCCGGCGGCGCTCTTTCTCCTCTCCGAGGTTCTCATTGTTGTGAGCATTTCTGTTGAGGATTGGCAGCGGGGGTGAGGTGGGGTGGGTGTTTGGTTTTTATTCCCGCCCCCTCTGCTGGGTGGTTGCAGCAGGTTTGGGTCACTTCACATGACCCTGGGACACTGTGACTGTCATAAATATGAATCAGTTGCCAAGCATCTGAATGTAAGTCACAAGACCCTGGAGATGCTGCAACATTCCAGCTGATCGGCGCTTCTTCTAGGCTCAGCAGAAGTGCCAGGATAAGCGCCGAGCTCCAGCTGGAGCCTGGCGCTGATCCTGGCGCTTCCGCTGAGCCCTGACAGCCCTGCAGCTCCAGCCGTCTCTCGCTCAGGCTTGTGCAGTGCTGCCACTGGTTCAGCTCATTCCCCTCCCCCGCTACCACTTTTCTAGGATGGTCACGTACCACTTGCCAGCTGCCAATGTACCACAGATGGTACCCGTACCACTGGTTGAAAAGCCCTGATCTAGTCCAACCCACTGCTCAGGCAGGAATCCCTATACCATTCCAGACAAATGACTATCCAGTTTCTTCTTAAAAAAACCTCCTGTGTTGGAGCACCTACAACTATGGAGGGAAGTCGTTCCACTGATTCGTTGTTCTGACTGTCAGTAAATTTCTCCTTAGTTCTAGGTCGGATCTCCCTCTGATGAGCATCCACCCACTGCTTCTTGTCTTGCCTTCAGGTGCTTTGAAGAATAGGTTGACTGCTTCTTCTTTGTGACGGACACTTTTTCCCCCCTTCTTCAAAGATTCTAAACGACTGGACTGAGATATTTTTTAAAAAAAAAAATTGAATGAGCCCAAATGCAGGAAGGTGCTACAAATTTCAGCTACAGTCTCCTAGAACACTGCCCATTTCTTGGGAAGCCAGGCTACTGAGCTGTTTCCAAATATAGCAAGCACATATTCTGCAGAAAGAAGATTTGGATTGGGATACAACATCCAGCTGCTGTTTTATACCTGAGCTTCTGTGGGTGGCAGCGCTAAACTTGGCAGAAGCTAAGCCAGTCCAGTTTTGGAAAGAAAGAAAGGTGCAGAAGAATATTCAAATCGTTGTTGGAAGTGTCAAAAGCATGACAGACATTTCCCCATGCATGATGGACTTGTGAGAAAAATATTGGACACAAAGCCTATGACGAGGCAGAGAATTTTAAAAAATAACATCCAGACCAAAAAAACAGAAACTTTTTTCTGTTAGGACATATGGATAGTCAGTTAGAAAAGGATTGATTTTATATGTGGTAATGAGCAGGAGGTTATTATATGCACACAAAAATGCAAGAATGCTGGAGTGGATAGTGAAGATGGGTGAACTCTTGGAAATGGCTAATTTGATGTCCTGGACTAGGAAGAAAACGGCTACTACTTTTATAAAAAAAACTGCAAACCTTTCATGGACTTTTTGCTGAAAGTAGATAAAAATGAACCGGTGATTTCTGGATTTGCTGATTAATTATAGGCAGAACAAAGAAAGAAGGGGACCATATTGTATCATTTTGAATGGGAGAAACAGTTTTAAATATATTTATAGCTGCTGTGAAAAAGAGTGGAACCTGTTTTTTTAAGTAACTTTCAATTTTCTTTTTCTACTTTTTTTTCTCTTTATTGCCTTAAAGGTTTTTTTCTTTACCTTTTCTCTTTCTTTGTGTTGTTTCGTTTGCCTTTTTTGAATATCTTCCATAAAGCTTATTAAAAAGAGGGGAGGGAAATGGAAAAGAAACGTCTTGAAAGAAACCAATGTCAAGCTGGATTCGAGGGCATCTTTATTTTACCCTAGGTGTAGAAGTCCCCCTGCAGAAATAATCACATTTCAGCACAACTCTCATTAACAACCCCCTAGGAGGGAAGAGGTAGCAGTTGACCTATCTGTCAGTAATTATGCAGGTGGTCTAGAAAAAGAAATTCAAGGAAAAGTGGGAAGAAAATAATAAACAAAGAGCCATAGGGTCAACAATAATTGCCTAGATCTATTGCTGAAGGAAAAAAAATCCTTATCAGGGTGCAGTCCAAGCTGGGAATAATCAAAATGGAGACCGCTTTAGAAAGAAAGATATAGTTTATTGGAGAGGAGAGCCAGACAGAAAGATGGCTCTGGAAAAACTGACCACATGGAGCAGGGAGTGGTGGGTTTTTATACCTTCTGGGCTCTTGAGGTTGTTTCCTGTCCCTGTTTGAGGCTTTGTATTTCCTGTGGCATGAACTTTGACCTGAGTCTGAATGTGCCTTTCTGGTATTCTGATGGGGGTGGGTTAATCCTATTTATGTCCCAAAGGTTATATTCTGCTTCCTTGGGGCTGGGGCTGATGACTGTTGGATTTTTTTGGTGTGTTGATTCTAGGGATCTTTGTCTTTCTAATCCCAGCTTCCTGACTCCAATCTTTCCAACAAGATTATCACACCTGCATTTCTGCAGACCTGGTTTCTGTCTGGGACAGAGAGACTTGTGGAGTGGGGTTGGTTTCTGCCTTTAAAATCTTTTGGGGAAATATAGTCTGCCTTTTTAATATTTCCCAAAATATTATTTCTTTCTCTGGATTCTTCCCACACTATCGTGACCTCTGCTTTGCAATCCATTCGTTTCAAGTCTAGAACATAGGAGAGTCACGCGTGATGCCATAGCCACTGCTTTTCTTTCCAGTCTTTTGAAAGCCATTTTCATGGGCAGCATCAGTCCCTGGCTTCTAATCAGCTGAACAGTCCTATTCTTCAACAAACCCTACTGAATGTCCAGCACGCCGTGGTTTCTTGCAGAAGCAGGAAATGGGGTCACAGATTCTATCTTTGGGGAACCCTCTCTGCCACATGAAGCCACAATAGGAGGGATTTGGGAGTGAACATTTCCAGTGCGCACAGAACCCTGGAAAGACTTGTGAATACCACTGGCACAATACCTGTAGAACACATTCCGAATGACTTTCAAGGGGTACATAGCCCTACAGGATGAACGGAAGAGAGACCACCAGGAAATGACAGGCCGATAGGCTGGTCTGTGAAGTATTTTTTTAAAAAAACAAAACCCAAGAATGCAGTAATAGTAAACATGTTTCTGCTACTGGATATTTTCCTGTGTTGGATAGAAGCCAAACTGAATACAAGGCAACCTTTACCCTTTTGCTACTGCTTTCTCACTTCTGATTATCTGGAAGCATGTCTAAAAGGCTGTTGTGATATAGCAATCCAGTAGAACAAGCATAAGAGTCCTCCCACTGGGAGATGGGTGGCATATCCATGTAATAATAAATATATAAACAAAACAATATGCAACCAGAAAACAGAGTGGTCTTTTCAGCAAGTCAAGAAACAACCAGCCCCAGACGCGCAGGGCTCAAGCTAATTTACTTTATTATCTTTATTATCTTCTGCCTATAATGCAGGAATCTCCCAGCCTGAAAACCTACTCCTGGGAACAATTAGACAAGGCTCCAAGGCATGCAGGTGGGTCATCCCTGCCCCTTTGTGATTCCAGGCTACCTCCACACTGTATCCCTCCTCCATGTAGGCTGGGTGCTGTTGTGATTCAGGGTCAGCCTGTGGGTTCGGCAGTCGGACGATTCAGAGGAGGAGGGGGGTGTTGGAGAGGTTGCTGAGGGTGTTGGAGAGCTTGCTGATGAGAGCCCTCAGCCAGGCCCCTCCCACCTGGTTACGACGTGGACCCAGCTGTGTGAGCCTGACAGCGTGGATGAAGATGACCCACAGCTGGCCCTGTTCAAGGACGTCCGACACAGGAGGCAGTCAATCAGGAGTAAACAGAGGAAGGCAATGGGGCACCTCGGAAGGAGGCAGAGAGAAGCCACGCCCTGAACTGTTTAAAAGGGGAATGCGTGGGAGGGCTGGTTTGCTGAAGGCAACCGTTTGAATAGTTCCTGTTTCATGGTTCGTGTTTGCTCTCTTTGCTCTGTTTATGTTTTTATGTTAAATAAATTTGGCAGGCTTAGTTCCAGCCTCTTGCCTTCTTGTAAAAGGGGTTGTCCCTGCCTTTTCTGCAGGGCCGGTAGCAGGCTGGTACAGAACAGGTGCTCAGTACCAAGTATTTTAGACAGCACGTTCTATGGACAGTGGGTGTGATACAGTGGTGGGATTCAAATTTGTGAACAACCGGTTCTCGGTGTGGATGCCGCTTCCGGAAATCCAATTCTGGGCCTGGGTAACAAAAAATTAGCTACCGGTTCTGCCGAACTGGTGCGAGCTGGCTGAATCCCACCACTGGTGTGATACCTTTGTTCTCAAGGGAACCTTAATAAAAGCAAGAATCCAAAAAGGCCTCTTAGGAAATTACCCAGCTGAAAAGCCCAAAGGTGGAGAAGTCCGCCATCTGGTGGTTACAAGGCGGTAGATAACCTAATCCTAGTAAACGTCTATGGGAAAATCATAGTAAAAAGCGAACAGTAGCCTGAGATAAATTATTCACAGAAAATACAGTTTATGGCACGTCTGGACACTTCCTGGCTTTCGCAGGCTAACAAGGCCACTTTTGCAAGGAGAGTCACCACTGGATGCTGGAACAAGAGAAGAAAATTTAGGGTTTTTTTTTCTTTTTGAAGAGATTAAAGAATAATTTAAAAAAAAATAAGGTAAACGTTCCCCCGCACATGTGTGCTAGTCGTTTCCAACTCTAGGGGCCGGTGCTCATCTCTGTTTCAAAGCCGAAGAGCCAGCGCTTGTCTGAGGATAAGCTAAGATAAGGAATTGGGCTAAGACAGAGCCAATAGAAGACTCGCTAAAAGTCTTCTAGGATGCCTATTACAGTTAACTTTTAGGAATAGGGTTGAAGTAGAGCCAATAAAATACTTGCTGGATAACTTTTGAAAGTGTTTATTAGTTAAGACTTAGAAATAGGGATGGCGTGGAGCCAATAGAGGACCCTTTAAATAAGTTTCAAAAAGCCTATTAGACAATGTTTCTTTATTCCACGTTGAAAAAACTGTATAAAAGCTTATTGAATCCTTGTTCTGGGTCCTGGCATTTTGCTGTCTGGGACCCCTTTTGCTGAAGCACTTCAATAAAAGGAACTCAATGTTGCAGCTCGTGTCTGGTGTTCTTCATCGGCTTTGGCACCAGACCTGAATTTGGGGGACAGCAATGCCCTCTCCTTCAAGCCAAGCCCACCTCCTGGAGACTCCAGGCATAGCTTTATTATCATTTATTTAGCATATGTCATCTGCCGAGGCCACGTGTTCACCGATCTGCAAATTTAGTTAGGATAAAGTGTCCAGGCATAGGTCTCTATATACAGAAGATATTCTCCACTGCCTTCTTGCAGGATTTTTCCCCCCAACGTTTCCTCCATCCCTGGGATCTTCTTGTGGTCTCCCATCCAAGCACAGATGCAAGGATGGAAGAAAGGAAGGAAGGAAGGAAGGAAGGAAGGAAGAAAGAAAGAAAGAAAGAAAGAAAGAAAGAAAGAAAGAAAGAAAGAAAGAAAGAAAGAAAGATCCAACCAACTTTCTTTAGGTCATCTTCTCCATCCCTAGGATCTCCTTATGGTCTCCCATCCAAGCACAGACTAGAGAAGAAAGGAAGAAAGAAAGAAAGAAAGAAAGAAAGAAGAGAGAGAGAGAGAGAGAGAGAGAGAGAGAGAGAAAGAAAGAAAGAAAGAAAGAAAGAAAGAAAGAAAGAAAGAAAGAAAGAAAGAAAGAAAGAACTTTCTTTAGGTCATCTTCTCCATCCCTAGGATCTCCTTATGGTCTCCCATCCAAGCACAGATTAGGAAAGAAAGAAAGAAAGAAAGAAAGAAAGAAAGAACTTTATTTAGGTCATCTTCTCCATCCCTAGGATCTCCTTATGGTCTCCCATCCAAGCACAGACTAGAGAAGAAAGAAAGAAAGAAAGAAAGAAAGAAAGAAAGAAAGAAAGAAAGAAAGAAAGAAAGAAAGAGAGGGAGGGAGGGAGGGAGGGAAAAAGGAAGGAAGGAAGGAAGGAAGGAAGGAAGGAAGGAAGGAAGGAAGGAAGGAAGAACTTTCTTTAGGTCATCTTCTCCATCCCTAGGATCTCCTTATGGTCTCCCATCCAAGCACAGACTAGAGAAGAAAGGAAGAAAGAAAGAAAGAAAGAAAGAAAGAAAGAAAGAGAGAGAGAGAGAGAGAGAGAGAGAGAGAAAGAAAGAAAGAAAGAAAGAAAGAAAGAAAGAAAGAAAGAAAGAAAGAAAGAAAGAAAGAAAGAACTTTCTTTAGGTCATCTTCTCCATCCCTAGGATCTCCTTATGGTCTCCCATCCAAGCACAGACTAGAGGAAGAAAGAAAGAAAGAAAGAAAGAAAGAAAGAAAGAAAGAAAGAAAGAAAGAAAGAACTTTATTTAGGTCATCTTCTCCATCCCTAGGATCTCCTTATGGTCTCCCATCCAAGCACAGACTAGGGAGGAAAGAAAGAAAGAAAGAAAGAAAGAAAGAAAGAAAGAAAGAAAGAAAGAAAGAAAGAAAGAAAGAAAGAAAGAAAGAAAGAAAGAGAAAGAAAGAAAGAAAGAAAGAAAGAAAGAAAGAAAGAAAGAAAGAAAGAAAGAAAGAAAGAAAGAAAGAAAGAAATTCAAAAGGAAAGGATGAAACCGCCAGGCAGAGCAGACGAGAGAGAGAGAGAGAGAGAGAGAGAGAGAGAGAGAGAGAGGTGAAGCGGGGGGGGGGAAAGGTCCCCGGGTCGGCGCTTCCGCTCCGCTCTGCCCGCTCCTCTCGCTGCTCCCTCCCCCGGCACCGCCCCTTCCGCTGTGCTGCCCCCGCCGCTGCTGCTCTCTGCTGAGGCGCTCGGCGGGCATTTCCTCCATCCTGGCATTTCGGAGCCTCCATCCTGGTTTCTCAAGTGCCCGGACCCAAAACAGGAAGTAAGTGCCGCGGACCGGCCTGCGCGGAGCGACCGGCCCTGGAGCCGGAGAGGAGAGGCCCCGGCCCGGCCCCGTCCTCCGCAGCCACCGGCGGGAGGGGAAGCCGAGTCGGAGGGAGGGACGGGGGGGGGCGGAGGTCGCCCCGGGGGGCTCCTTGGAACGCGGGAGGGGGCGGGGCGGAGGAGGGAGAGACCCCGCCCTCTTCGCTCCTCCCCCCTCGGCTGCTTCCCCCTTGGGGGGGCTTTTTTTCGGTGTGTGGGGGGGTGTCTTTAGGCCGCCCAGAGACAGATCTCGCCTGTGTCCCGCTGCGAGATAGAATAGAACATCCTGTGCAATAAAAGAGGGTCCCCGTCAGAGGAGAAAATGGGATATAATATGTGGGTATTATATGCATGCATGCATACACGTGCATACGCATACATACATGCAGTATTGTACTTAGGAGTATTCAGAGGTCATGCATCAGATGAGTAAGAAAGTTTTTTTTTTAAAGAAAATGGTCGCCAGTTGGAACATTTAATATAGTTTATGCAATAAATTGCCTATGGGGTCTGACCTTTGCTGCGTTTGCATATGTGTGTGTGTGTATGTATATGTGTGTGTGTATATGTATGTTTACGTGTATATATATATGTAAGTATGTATATATGTGTGTGTGTGTGTATATCTTAACTTCTGTATTTATTATATGTCTTCGGGAGATAGGGCGGCATATAAGTCCCAATAAATAAATTTTATATATATATATATATATATATATATATATATATATATATATATATATATATATATATATATATATATATATATATGTGTGTGTGTGTGTGTGTGTGTGTGTGTGTGTGTGTGTGTGTGTGTGTGTGTGTGGCCAAGGTATAATATTAATAGGTAAAGATGTCTCTTTTTTTGTCTGCCCTACATGTATTCCATATAGATCTAGATCGTTCAGAAATTGTATCTAAGGGTGAACGTATTTATATGTGTTTGTGTAATGTAGTTAGTTATGTGGATACACACACACACACACACACACACACACTTTCTTGTAGGCCGTATGTGTCTCATGTATATAATATAATGTGGAGCAACATATTTTTATAGAAAATGCCTTTCTCTTTTCTACATCACAACTATGATAACTTGCTTCTTTTTCTCCTTCTTACCCCATTGTCCCTCTATCCCATTGCTGCCTCTCCTAATTCTCTTGTTTATTTATTTATTATACCTTCCCTCTCATTCCCTTGATGCATTTGGAGTGGGGGCGGGGAGGCCAGAATAAGCTATGAGAGGGCAGAAGAGGGCAGAGTAATGAATGGGGGGTGGTGGGGATATGGAGGAATGAGATGCAATATAATTTTCACACAATCTGCTGTGCTAATTTAAGAAGCTGCCTGGTGGTTGCCTTCACACAGCACGTTAGACTGGCATAGAGTTAACTTTGCAAGGAGGGGTGCTTTAGCTTGGTTAATTGGTGATTCGGTGTTTGGTATGAACCAAAAAATTGAACCAATTCAGTTCCCAGGCTAAGAGGGAATACCTAGGACTGTCCCAGTTTTGAAAAGATGAATTCCTTTTCGCTCTTCTTCCCTTTCCTCTTATACTGCACCCCTGGAGTTGAAGTCCATGAGTCATAAAAGAGCCGAGGTTGCCTACCCCTGGTCTAATGATATTCCTTAATAACAACCTCGGCACCAAAAAGGGCCAGCGCTTTTGTACTCTACTTTGCTAAATTAAATGATGATGATTGCTAAATCTGCTCAGTCACCCCTAAATGGTAGTTTTACAAACTGTATCTACACTACAGCAAATGAATGCTCTCATATTCTGCCTGCATAGATCAGCGTTTCCCAACCTTAGGAACTTGAAGATGCGTGGACTTCAACTCCCAGAATTCCCCAGCCAGCTATGCTGGCTGGGGAATTCTGGGAGTTGAAGTCCACGCATCTTCAAGTTCCTAAGGTTGGGAAATGCTGGCATAGATGATCCTTCCTTCCTTCCTCCCTCCCTCCCTCCCTCCCACCTCCCTCCCTCCGACTTATATCAGTGGTATTTTAACATAGAACAAATCCTCCCCTGAATTTGAAAAATACCTATATGGATATTTTACCACTGATACTCTGAAATAAATTGCTTCCATCTTTCCATTTGGCGTGTTTAGATAAAGTACGCAACTTACTTTGATGCTTTGACAAATAAAAGATATTTTCAAAATGTCTTATGTTATTCCGCTGTGTTTTCAAAGCTGTCCTTTAATTTTACACCTGCACAGAATACATAGTACCATTCCAAAATACATTTCAGTCCTCAGGTAGATCAACTTTGCTCCTCAAAACATTGCTTCATGTTGAATTTCAAATATGCCATCCGCTGTAACAACTTTGTAGGCTCTGAAGACAGATTTATGGAGAGGACCATTATTATTTTTTTAATCTTCTTTTACCTTTACATACGTTGTTGAAATGAACATTATAATTAAAGGCCAACTTGCTGAAAATGACTTGTAGGCAATGGGGGACTTAACAAGCAATGAAGGACAAAGAAAATCCCATTATCGGAACACTGTGAATATTGTAGGAATGATACATAGGTAGTCCTCGATTTACAACAGTTCATTTAGAGACCATTCAAAGTCACAACTGCGCTGAAAATAGTGACAACTATTTCTCACAAGGCCACTGCAGCATCCCTGTGGTCACGTCATCAAAATTCGGACGCTTGGCAACTGACTCATATTTATGTCGTGTGATTCCCCTTTTGCAAGCTGCCGAGCTAGATTCACTTAACAACCGAGTTACTAACTTAGCAACTGCAGTGATTCACATAACTCTGGCAAGAAACTGTGGTAATGTGGGGCAAAGCTCCTTTAACAAATGCCTCACTTAGCAACATAAATTTTGAGCTTAATTGTGGCTGTAAATTGAGGACTACCTGTGTTCCGCCTCAAGTCGATGGTCCTTGCAAGACGAATACTTCAGTTTGCAAACCAAAACTAGTCTGGTTTGCAGCTCCCATTAAAATAGCAACAGGTCTAACCTTGGAGCAAGAATGCTGTCTGGGATTAGGCAAAGGAGCATGAGTCGACACGCAGCAGTAATTAATGCTAAATTTATAATTTGCCATGATAATCCATGGAGGTGGAAACTATCCCGTCGGCGAATGTTTTAATCTCATTGCAGGGGGATTCCAAGGGGTCCAGAAGGGGTCAAATTTGGAAATTTTAAACTTTTCTGGGGCCAGTTTCAGGATTCAACTACTTCCATAATATTTTGTGCATCTAGTTTCAAGGTCAAAAGCCTTCGCGGATCGGAATTTTCCATGCTGGCACATTTTTCACATTCTGACTAGCTGCTGCGAGATGTCTTCTACCCATCGGTAGTTTCACACCATACAAACGGCGGAAGAATGGCAGAATAATGGAGTTGGAAGGGACCTTGGAGGTCTTCTAGCCCAAGAAAACGCAGAGGTTGGCAGCACGACCCAAACAGCCTGTAAGGAGCGGTGGTCAACTCAATCTATCATGAGTTTTTGCCCATCGTCCTCACAGGGGCAACAACTCATCAGCCATTGTCATGACTCAGCATTGTGGTGTTCAACCTCACGGCGTAGAGGCACTTTTTTCTGTCCCACGTACCTTCTTTCCGACGTGGTGCCAGGATCACATGTAGTTCTGTTCTTTTAAGAAGACACGCTCGGGCTGTTGGTAGGGTTGCTGGTTGCAGCCCTCCTTTTCCACCCCTGTTGGGTTATTCACTTGCTGGCTTGCTTTTCTTTCTGCTAAAACTGCTGAGCAAGGCATCAACCAGGAGCCTGGCCCGTACCTCCCATGAGGATTTTGAGAATACGGGCATTATTTGCATCTCTGAGGTTTCTGCATTTCACGAAAGGGCTAAATATTCTGAGTGTGTTAACAGTTCAGCTTAGGGTCACACATGCACACGTGCACTGCCTGTTGAGGCACGTGGATCTTGTAAGCCTCCCTTGCTGTCCACCTGGGTGTTCCAGATAGGTGTGGCTAACACAGGACAGATACAGCACAGGTCAATAGCCAGGAAAGGAAGGGACACCCCAAAGTCACAGCTGAGCAATGAGGCACAACAGGTTCTTTGGAATACACGGTGACCCAGTGGAATTTAAGGTAACCGTGAAATTCTACTGGCTCCAGTTCCCATTTGCTGTTTCTCAGTTGCACGCGCACACATTCATCCACACTTAGCCACGTCGACAACCCGACAAATTTGCCGATGTCGCAAAGACAGTGTAATGGTACGTGGGAATGAACTTGGAAGGCAGAAGGGAGAGTTGTTGTCAGAATCCATTTATATTTCATTTCTAACTATCTCCTCTGATCTAAAACCAAATCCCACTTTCCCCTGGATTCTGCCATACTTCCAAGGGGGAGGGGGGATATGCATGTGGGTTTTATTGCTTTCACTTCCTCTATTAACCACAGTGTAACCTTTTACAATGTAACAAATTGCCTCCTATACTATGCATCTCTCTGAACTTCTTCCCCCTTACCCGGGCAGCTAGGAAAAGGGGGTGGGCGGGGGTGGGGAAGAGATACAAACCTCCGGGATCTGGTTTATTTCTCCCCCCCCCCCCGTCCTCAAAAGAAGGTGTGAAAGAGCTGTGGAATGATCGTGCTGCAAACGGAACCGGATTGATGTTCTCTTCTCTTTCCCGCAGTGGACTTACCACCTGGGGATTGGCTGGTCTGAACCATCCGGATGAACTGTGGGGTGGGGTTTGCTTAGAGACACTTTAAAATATCGATCTGTAAGGGAATCCCTCAGATCCTGTCTTATTATGCCTGCTATCTCCTATTCTTAATAAAAGTTCCTGCTTGGAAGAAACTGTTTCCAAGGGTTCTGCTTTCTTAAGATGTGGGCTTGAAGTAGGCCCTGACATTCATAGTCCGGATAAGCAGCATGTGAAAGGTTTCTCAGGTCATTGAAGGAGAAGAGGCATATGGGCAGCATGTCAGAAGCCCCCCCCCCCCAGTTTTCCAGAGAGTAAAAGGAAAGGGGGAGAGAGACACTTTCCAGCCTTGCGAGATTCTGTTGTGTAAGGTTACAATAAAGCTAGAACTGTGCTCCTAAGTGTGCTTCTTGTCTGGGCCACCTCGCAGGGCTGACACACAGGGAGGAAAGCAAAAATAGCAAAAGACCTTAGACCGCACTTAATCAAGATTCCTGAGGACCTCAGCTTGGCAAAACAATGGGCAGCGAGCCACAACGTGAATCTCAGCCAGATGAAATACAAAGTCTTTGATTAATAAAAATCAAAAGTTATAAGACGGGGGAAACCCAGGAGCCATTTTTCTGGTATCTGAACATAGGAAGAGAAGGGTAGAGCTCCCGAAGACGAGGCACGAAGCGGTGACTTAAAATCACAAGAAAGCAAATTTCAGTTGGACGTCAGGAAAACGTTCTTGGTGGTAAGAGGTGGTCAACAGCGGAACAGACTTCCTCGGGATCCAGTGAACTTCCCTGGAGTTGCTTGAACAGAGAGGGGGTAGCCCTCTGTCGTGGACGCCTGCAAGGGGGTGGACCAGATACTCTTCAAAATCCTAACTAACCCTTGCACTTACAGACTCCACGTGTCTGTCCCTCAACTTTCTGCTCCTTGAAGAATGTGAGTTTCTTCTTGGTAATCCAACTGTTTGTTTTTGAAGTTATGAATGAGAAGGTACAAGAAATTAAAGGCCACCCTTAAACAAGAAGCAGAGGTCTTCTGTCTAGGTCTATAGCACGGCTGTTTTACTTACTCTGCATTTGATTCTGAGCTAAATAAGGAGGCTGTAGGTTCCAAGTAAATAATGGCCCGGTTCGTGGTGGTCTCTGAGCTTGCTTATTTTCTTGCAGACGTTTCATGACCCAAACCAGTTAACAAACATTAGTGCCAGAAGATTACCTCTGATGATGTTACCAACAATGGGTCATGAAACGTCTGCAAGAAAGCAACCACAGAGCACCAAGTTCTCCTTGTTTCAACTCTTGAGTTACAAACATTCCCTTTTATCAATAAATCATGACCTTACGGCTAATCGGTGCTTATTCTCTTGTAGATTTGATTATGACCACAGTTGAAGAAGACTCTGACACAGTGACAGTAGAAACCGTGAATTCTGTAACTCTGACACAAGATACTCAAGGCAACCTTATTCTTCACTGCCCTCAGGATGGTATAGAACACCTGTTATTTGACTGTATGCTTTCTCCATATTATTTCAAATTATAATCACTCCTCAGACCAAGATATGGGACTTAGTTGCACAGCTGGGTAGGGTGGGTGGCATAGTTTTGTAATAAAATTTTGGGAGAGAGAGGTTTTAGTGTCACATTTTCACTGGAATTTGAGTTTCCTAGAGGAATTTCAGGAATGTCCTTTAAAACATTCAAGGTTCCGCAGTGAATGATTTAGGACACGGGTAGGCAACCTTGGTTCTTTTATGACTCGTGGACTTCAACTCCCAGAATTCCTGAGCCAGCATGGCTCAGCTTGGAAACCTCTCCCTTTTCCCTCACTGTGGCTGGCTCAGGAGTTCTGGGAGTTGAAGTCCACGAGTCATAAAAGAGCCAAAGTTGCTTACCCCTGATTTAGGACTGGCATTTCATTAAGACACCAACTTCACTTACAGAATCCCACCCCTCAAAATAGACCATGATCACACTGCTGAAGCATAGAGTAAAAGGTAAAAGTTTCCCTCTGTCCACTCATGTCTGACTCTAGGACACTGTGCTCATCTCTCTTTCTTGGCCGAAAACAATTTCCCTGGTCATGTGGCCAGCATGGCTATACACCAGAGGCGCACGGAACGCTGTTACCTTCCCACCAAAGTGGTACCTATTTATCTACTCGCATTTGCATGCTTTCAAACTGCTACTTGAGCAGGAGCTGGAGCAACGACGGGAGCTTACCCTATCGTGGGCGCTCGGGTCTTGAACCCATTCCGTCAGCTCTCCATCTGACAAGTTCAGCATCTTTAACCACTGAGCCATCAAACCCATTCAGCCATTGCTGAAGCATGACGATGGTGCAAAACCCTGACCCAATCTGGACATTTCCCTCTAAAAAAACCATTTGGGGGGGGGTGTCTTCAGGAGTTTTGAACCATTTTACTACTTGAATTCAAATTGCTTGAGCCTGGAATTGGATGTGGGAGAACTAGACCAGATCAATTACCCACAGCTGTAATTAATTGCACCACAATTGCACAATAGGTTTGATGACTTTCTGTTGGAATTATGCAAACCAATGACAAATGGTTCCTTATTGGTTTGATTATTGCAGACCAACGACTCTTGGAACCATTCAACTTTAATGTGTATGAAAATTGGATTAAAGAAAACTTATTTTAATGATATTGTGGACAAAGTATTGTTTTTAGGCATTTTTTTAATTTTATTTTTTCCCTTATAAGGGAAGAATCACACCAGTAAATGTTAGTTGCTGATCTCTGGGGATTGAAAAAGAGGTCTCGGATTTCAAGAGGGCCATGGATTGTGGACCCCGTGAGCAGCCTAGAGATGAAGATGCTTGTCTCACACAAAGTTGAGAGTGAGACTAGGCAGCGGCAGATGTTTCTCTATCACGGTACAAAGAGAAAATATCTGCTATGAACTCCATGTAGGCATCAGGAAGGGCATCCGGCCAGTAAACGCTCAGCTCCATCCAGTTGTTCCAACTCCAACCCGAAACAAAGAGACTAAAGGGTCAAAAAAAAAGTGGATTGCACACCCCAGACCAACAGCTAAAATGTGAATATTTTTCAGGAACTTAAAACAAAACTGGCCTTTTCTCAATAACTACATTTCTCCCTAGGAGTTCCAGCTGAGTGTCCTTGAATGATCTGCATTAGGCAGTTCAGCATGAAATAACGTCAGATGTGGTTCCCTTCTGAGTTTTCATGGCTGTTGTTCTCCTTCTTTGCACGCGTATTTAGAGGCAGACGAAATAGGCTCCGAAGGCAGCATCGGACCTCCCCATAAAAGGCTTTGCTTATCGTCAGAAGATGATCAGAGCATTGACGGCAACCCTCCATGCATCTCTGTCGTCGCGGTTCCACGTAAGTCAGGAGTGTCAAACTCAATTTCATTGAGGGCCGCATCAGCATTGCGGTTGCCCTCAGGGGGCCGGGTGGGTATGGCCAGGGTGGGCATGGCCTACTGGGTGGGCGTGGCTAAAGTGCGTATGGCCTACTGGGTGGGTGTGGCCAGCTCTACATCGTTCGCATCAAGGGTGCCTATGCGGGCCTGGGCAGGAGTGGGACAGATCTGAGGGTCTCTGGCAGAAGGAGGGTCTCTGGGCCAGGGCCAAGGCAGTGGGGGCCGTTCCCTCACTGTTTCCAGGATGGCTTCACGGGCCGCATGAAACCACTTCGTGGGCCGGATCTGGCCCCCGGGCCTTGTGTTTGACATGTCTGACGTAAGTGGTTCTTCTGAAGGATCTGCAGATGTAACCGGCTACAGTAAAAACATACAGGTGGACCAGGAGGGCTTGTGGGAATGTGTGGCAAGAGAATTTTAGTTTTACTGTTGAAGTGAGTCCACCATCCTTCCTTCCTTCCTTCATTCATGTGCCACCTTTATTATTTTTAGAACAGCTCTCCAGGTGGCAAACATATGCAACACATCTTCCTCCTATTTTCTCCACAACATCCCTGTGAGGTGAGTTGGGCTGAGAGAGAGGGACTAGCCCAAGATCATCCAGCTGGCTTTCATGGCTAAGGCGGGACTGGAACTCACCGCCTCCTGGCTTCTAGCCAGGCGCTTTTATCACTAGACTAGACCAAACTGGCCCTGAATGCCTCAAGAAAATGGACGGCAAAACAGAAATAGCAGACAGAGCTGACTGAAACATATTCATTGAGCCCGGTGGCTCCTGTGCATATGTGAGAAGAATATTTACAACGAAGATAACCAGTCGTACACGAGCTTAACCCTTTATGTGTTTTCCAGTTTCAGAAAGTGATCCAAGCTTTGAGGTGACCATGACTGCAACTACAGAAGTAGCTGACCATGAGGTGAACGAAGGAACGGTGACTCAGATTCAGGTACGATGCAGTTCTTGTGGTGTCCCGTCCACTCCTGGGGCACGGCTGCATGGGATTTGAAAATATAAAACGGTTGCCATCAGAGCAATGGGTTTATTCTGAGAGTTGAAGCCTCTGAAAATTGTCTTAAGTTGAGGAGCACTGCTTTAAAGGTCTCCTCTCCTGTTTCCTTCTCCCAGATCCTTCAGAATGAGCAACTGGATGAAATCTCTTCTCTAGCCAACGAAGAAGTGTCTGCAGTCAGCCAGGCCTGGTTTACAACCAAAGAAGACAAGGATTGTTTAACAAACAAAGGCAAGTTTACATTTTCTATTTTGGAGAGGGCATTTCTGTGTCTTCCACAGGGGGGAATCCCTGTGAATATTCGGTGCATGACAGAAAAGTATGACATTGTTTTGAGAGAAATTAATCCGTTTTATTAAAATAACTTGCGGACAATATGCTAGCTTTTTTTGCAATGAGAGCTAACGAATGTTTATATTTATTATTTATTTAGCCTATGGCTAAATTATTATAACTTGTACTTTATTGGATTCCCTGCCATTCTGGCATGCATCTATATATATAAAAATATAAATAAATGGTAAAGGTTCCCCCGCACATGCGTGCTAGTCGTTTCCGACTCTAGAGGCCGGTGCTCATCTCCGTTTCAAAGCCGAAGAGCCAGCGCTTGTCCAAGGACATCTCCGTGGTCATGTGGCCGGCATGACTAGATGCCAAAGGCGCACGGAACACTGTTACCTTCCCACCGTAGTGGTCCCTATTTTTCTACTTGCATTTTTACATGCTTTCAAACTGCTAGGTTGGCAGAAGCTGGGATGAGTAACAGGCGCTCACTCTGTTACGCGGCACTCAGGATTTGACCCACCAAACTGCCGACCACCTGATCGACAAGCTCAGCGTCGTAACCCACTGAGCCACCGCGTACACACACACACACACACACACACACACACACACACACACACACACTTCTTGTCTAGAAATAATAGAAACTCTTCATTTCCATTTTGAGGCATTCATTATCAGTGCTAAACGTCAACATAGTCTAGGCTGTCTGGCCTAGACAGGGGTTTTTAATTGGGTTTTAAAGTTTTAATTTTTGGGTTTAAATTTTATTACTTGTTTTAAATTTATTTTAACTTTTGTATGGTTTTAATTGCCCTGTAAACCGCCCTGAGTCCTACGGGAATAGGGTGGTATAGAAGTCAAAATAATAAATAAATAAACATTGGTGTACATATACGATTAAAGTTGTTGTGCATATGAAAATATAACAGATTACTGCTTGTGGAATTGGGTGCATAGATTTAAAACCACTTTGCTGAAAAGCATTGAAAAAAATTATACTGTGATTTAATGGTCATCTCTTATTTATTAAGTTTTAAGCCACCCAATAATTGCCATTCTCTGTCAGCTTGTACTAAAAAAAATAATGCTGTGGTGGCTGCAGACGGCTAAAATTTATCTGCTTGATTAGAAGTGGATCTAAATAAACTGTCTCCGCTTCCCTGTGCCAGTTGTTCCCCATAAGTTGAACTACTATTAGGGTGTCTTTATGTGATGGCTTCTTTTCCATTTTTAAGGTCATAAGTGGAAACAGGGCATGTGGTCGAAGGAAGAAATTCAGATTTTGATGAGTAACATTGAGCGTTATTTGAAGGTTTGTGTTGCTCTCAATATGCCTCCGACGTGGGTCTCTTCTGTCTGATGGGTTTCAGAGTTTTCATCAGTGGGATTCCATAGAGTTTTTCCATTGTTGTTGTAAAGATGGGTCCCTTTAGCTCCGTATATAAAGAGACTGTGCTCTTGACCTAAGTTTGCCGGAGCTTTTATAGCAGTGGATCTGGTTAAGCAACACCCAGCCTATTCACTTGCCTATTTAACCAATGAGCAAATGGTGCTTTTGTGGGATTGTCTGTCCTTCTTACAGCCTTAAATCAAAGGCTCAGTGGTTGGCATGAAGCCAATGAATCTTAAATTGGGACATCCTGAAACCTCAGCTTGTCCCTGACTGACGCCGAGTCAGCCTCTTCTTAAAAGTACCTGAGAAGGCCGTTCGTTCCAATTCGTTTTATCAGCCTGTCTCCCAAATAGAGAGAGCTACACAGAACCTTTTTTAGCCATATTTGTTTATAATCGATTTCATTTTGTACCGTATTTTCCGGCGTATAAGACGACTGGACGTATAAGACAACCCCCCAACTTTTGAGATGATTTTCAAGATTTGTTGTCTTATACGCCGGAAAATCAGCGAGCCCGGGAAGGCACGCCCTCCCCTCTCACTATGGAGGAAGCAGGGCAGGCTGGCGTCTGGCGGGAGCTGGCAGGGCAGTCCTGCGCACGCGCATCCCGGCTGTTAAAGAGCACTCCTTAGCAGCCGGGGAGTGCGCGCGTGTGCAGGACTGCCCTGCCGGCTCCCGCCCGACGCTCTTCCCTCTTGAGGCAGCATCCCCGAGGACTCCTTAGGAGCCGGGGAGCGATGCTGCCTCAAAAGGGAAGAGTGTCGGGCAGGAGCCGGCAGGGCAGTCCTGCACACGCGCGCACTCCCCGGCTGCTAAGGAGTGCTCCTTAACAGCTGGGGAGCGCGCGCATGCGCAGGACTGCCCTGCCGGCTCCTGCCAGACGCCAGCCTGCCCTGCTTCCTCCAAAGTGAGAGGGGAGGGCGTGCCTTCCCGGGCTCGCTGATTTTCCAGCGTATAAGACGACTGGGCGTATAAGACGACCCCCCAACTTTTGAGATGATTTTCATGGGTTAAAAAGTCGTCTTATACGCCGGAAAATACGGTAGTTATGAAAAAAAAGATTACGGATTCGAACAACCTTGTTTCGATTTTAAAATCCATTAGAAATAACGGAGGTCGTTTCCTCCATCTTGATTTCGAGTGAAATAAATTTTGTACCTTTTCCTGGTTGCTAGTTGTTATTTTTCAAAAAGGAAAAAAAAATATTGCTGCCACCTCAGTTTAATCTCGCATTAAACATTATAGTTGTTATATTGCATAACTAAGCAATAGTATAGGTTCCTGGTTGTTTAGCACCATCTTAAACCTGCAAAATCAGATCCTGCCTTATTTTTCCAGAGGTGATGGTTTTCCACTCCCATTTACCATCAGAAACTGGAACTGGCTGATTAGAGCAGGGCTCTTCAAACTTGGCCCTTTTATGACTTGTGGACTTCAACTCCCAGAATTCCTCAGCCAGGCACGAGTGCCTGGCTGAGGAATTCTGGGAGTTGAAGTCCACAAGTCATAAAAGGACCAAGTTTGAAGAGCCCTGGATTAAGAGTTTGAATCGCCCTACTTATTTTGGGAAGGCTGTCCTGGAAAAAAAAAGCAAAATCAGTTTTGACTCACTGTCAAGTGATGGGAAACTTAAATTGTCATCCCACTCTTAATGTGACCAGGCTCGTGGAATCAAAGATGCCACCGAGATCATTTTTGAGATGTCAAAAGATGAAAGGAAAGATTTCTACAGGACCATTGCGTGGGGTTTGAACCGGCCTCTCTTTGCTGTTTATAGACGAGTCCTTCGCATGTACGACGACCGAAACCACGTTGGCAAGTATGAACCTTCCTGAGGCTTGACCTCAATGGTAGGATTTTGAGTTGTCAACCAGCTTGATGGTCAGGTCAACAGGTTCTAGCTTGAAGAGTAGAGCCCTAAAATGTTGGGACAGTGATGGTGTCATAGGAAGGAGCTGACCAGAAAATTACTAAAAGCATCAACAACCACCCTCTCTATAGCTGTGATTCAAAATCCCCAACGTTCATAAGTGAAGTGAATCTCCAGCTGAGACCTTCATCTTCCATAGCACCTCATCGTATTACTGATAAGGCTAAACGTTTGGGAATCAGAGATATTTTCTCATGTACTGAAGTTCTATCTGAAGATCTGTTGGTAGATTCAAATTTAACTTCTACCCATTTCTGATAAAATATCCTGAGCATCAATCCGGGCAAAGTGGAGGCGAGGTTCATTGGTGGTGTCTCCACATGGATGAATCGTCCTTCACGTGAGGTCAGCTCCAACTCTTCTCACTTTCCATAAAGGCTTAAAGACCTGGCTCTGCCAGTTGGCTTGGGGCTCTAATGGAGGGGTATCACATTGGGGGGGGGGCGGATGATAGATTAATAGCAGGTCCCCTCCCCTTCTCATCATCTTCCCTCCTTCCCCATCTTTTTAGCTAGGAGAGTTTTTGTAGTGTTGTATTTGTATTATTGGGTTTTATATAGCTTTATCTTTTAATATTGTAAGCAGCTCAGAGAACCACGTGGTAAGATGGGCAGGTAATAAATTTTACAACTAAATAAACAATGAATAAATGTACTTTAAGTACGATTGTGTTCTTCTAAAAAAAACCATCAATGTGTAATATTCTGAAATTCTGAAAACTGTGGTTTGAATGACCATAAGGTAGTGAAGAACTGATTGCTAGTTTCATCCTATAGCAGGGGTCTTCAAACTTGGCCCTTTTATGACTTGTGGACTTCAACTCTTCAAACTTGACCCTTTTATGACTTGCGGACTTCAACTCCCAGAATTCCTCAGCCAGCATGCCTGGCTGAGGAATTCTGGGAGTTGAAGTCCGCAAGTCATAAAAGGGCCAAGTTTGAAGACCCCTGTCCTATAGTAATAAAGAGCAAGTTACACAGCTTCCTTTCCTGGTGATCCTGATTAAAATCATGATTTCCAACAATCGGAAACTAGCTAATGGCACGCACGATGGTGGAGCCTAGGAGACCTCGTGTTCTTCTTCCCTTTTATCCCAAGAGTCTCCTCAAGACAGTGGACCAAGATGAACTTGTATAATGAGTGTACATTTACATCTTCAGTAAATATGCTGTTTACCTATTTAACAGGTATACTCCGGAAGAGATCGAAAAGCTCAAAGAGTAAGTTTTATTTAAAGCAGACGTTTGCCAGTAGTTCATACCCCATTCTGGAAACTTGGTTTCATCTTAGGTGGACAAATGAAGATTCGTGAATTTATATTCAAGAGAGAAAAAGAACAACAAAATGGATTGTGTGAATTAAATGCTCCCCCCAAGGCCTCTTCATTTGCACAGGACTTTGGGGGAGAGCTTTCAGCTTTATTTGGTGCAGATAACTTGATTAGAAAGGCTTTGTTAAATCTGTGCTCTATGTCATATAGAATAACAGAGTTGGGAGAGACCTTGGAGGTCTTCTAGTCTAACCCCCTTGATCAAGTAGATCAGGCACCCTGTTCAGTGGGAAATTGAATGCTCCCTACTGCAGAGGCCTGACTTGATACTGGCTGTATAAATACCCCCAAAGCTCTCATTAATGCATGTCAAGAATACAGAGACTGGCCATCACCCTTTAAAAAAAAACCTCCCTTTTTATGACTCTATAACCCCTTAATTCGGGATAGAGTTGGGATATGACTAGATGGACCTAAGCATTTACCGGCCAGATGCCCTTCCTGATGCATACACGGAGTTCAGAGCAATTTTTTTGTGTGCCCTGAGAGAGAAACATCTGCCACTAGCTAGGATTGAACTCTCAACCTTCTGGTTGGGAGACGAGCGTCTTCACCACTAAGCCACCACGTTGCTCACCAGCCATCATGCTTGTATATCTAAAAAAAGCAATACGGACAACTGCTCAAAAGTGAAAAGAGGGAGGTTACAAGAATGCCCTGTGAACAGCTGATTACTGTGGCTCAATCTAAACCTTAAGTGTTCCCCCCCCCCCCCGGCATCCCATTTCATCTCCCTCCCAAAGTTGCCTCATGGGATGGGATTGCCTCATCCCCGCAGCACTGTGGGAGGAATCCTGGAAAATGGAGGAGATGTCACTCCTGTGTCAACTTTCAATATGGAGGCACCTCCTTCCCTCCCCCCCCCCGCCCACTCCAGGGGTCAGCAGCAACCTGGTCAGTGTCAGAGGCCTTCAAGCTTTTCAGGGTGCAGAACTAAGCCAAATAATAGTCCTGGATGATTGAGCAAAGGCAGGGGTAGGCAACCTTGGCTCTTTTATGACTCGTGGACTTCAACTCCTAGAATTCCTGAGCCAGCCATGCTGAGGAGAAATGGAGAGGTTTCCATGCTGAGCCATGCTGGCTCAGGAATTCTGGGAGTTGAAGTCCACGAGTCACAAAAGAGCCAAGGTTGCCTACCCCTGGCCTAGGCCTAGGCCGCTTTATGACTTGTGGACTTCAACTCCCAGAATTCCTGAGCCAGCCACGCTGAGAGAAAAGGGAGAGGATTCCATGCTGAGCCACGCTGGCTCAGGAATTCTGGGAATTGAAGTCCAACGAGTCCTAAAAGAGCCAAGGTTGCCTACCCCTGAGCAAGGGGCAACGTTCTACCGATAGAAAACTGACTCCGTTCCAAGTATTTTACTTGCTTGTCTATTGCTTTTATTGTTTTGTGGAACGCCATCAAGTTCTTACCGAATCTTAGGATTCTGCACACACACACACACACACCCCGGGGGGGTGAGGAGGGGGGAAACAATCCTTCTCTGTTTGATTCCGTGTCTGTGGAGATTCTCAGTCCTCCGGGTTCCTAGTTGTCCCAAAGTGCTTTTTCAAAAGGCAACTGGACTTTGCTTTTCCTTTGAAGAGGTTTTGCTTCTCATCCAAGAAGCTGGAGAGTGGGGAATGGAAGGATTTATACATTTCCCCACCGTCCGGTCAGAGCTGACGAAGCTTCTGGGATGAAAAGCAAAAGGTCTTCGAAGAAAAACGAGACAGTCCAGTTGCCTCTTGGAAAAAGCACCTTTGGGGTGACTCTGAGCCGGATGCCTGAGAATCTCCATAGACGTTGATTTCATAGTCCTGGTCCCGAGCAACACTAAGCGCTTTTTTTTCCCTTCAGTTTAAGAATCAAGCACGGGAATGACTGGGCGACGATAGGAGCCGCTCTCGGCCGTAGCGCTTCCTCCGTGAAAGACCGGTGCAGACTGATGAAGGACACTTGCAACACAGGTAGAAGCCTTAAAAGAATAGCCAAGGGAAACCTGGTTATACCGGTAGGCTGGCTTTGCATGCTAGGCATATCCATTGGCTTAAAGAAAATTAAGCCTCAGCGTGACAGGCTGCAGGATGTTTTTTCGTGGATTTATTTACCAAGCAACTAACAAAGCTTGGGAAAGAGACGCTTTGCAATGTGTGCTTGCATAAAAGGCACCTCTTTTCAAGGAATTAAGGCAGCTATTTCTCTTTTGCACGGACAGTGCAGCGGCTTCAAAAAAACCCTTTTCCCGGGTGTCTCTGCCAGGGGGAGGGGGCCAAATTTGGCATAAACTTTCAGGTAATGGAAAGCCAGGGAACCCCTTGCGAAGAAATCGCGAAATATCCCAAACGCACAACGGCTTTTTAAACAACCATTAGGAAAGAGGAGTTTCCTCCAGATGAAACTTTGCAAAAGGCCTCCTTGGAATGCTTTGCACACTCTTCATAAATTACATGTTTTAGGTTGCTGGCTTATTATAGGATATTATTTATTTATTTATTTATTTATTTATTTATTTATTTATTTATTTATTTATTTATTTATTTATTTATTGATGGGATTTATATCCCGCCCTATCTCCCGAAGGACTCAGGGCGGCTAACAACAAAACATATAATAAGTACAGAAATAAAGATAAAAATAAAATTAAAAATTAAAAATAAATTAAAAATTCTAAATATAATTCTAAATATTAGGGTGTAGGGTTCTGTCATCTGGTTCTGGCGAAAGATTTTCTTCCATGTCTTCTGAATTGTGTGTTGGCAAGCACTTACTTGTCTTCCTGCAGTGTCCTCCCTTCCCAAACATTGCTGGTTTGCAAGGAGCTGTCCATGGTATGTCCCGAATTCATTCTGCTTGCTGTCTGATAGAAACATGGTTGCTGTTACCGCCCGTCTTCCCCACTGCACAGGGTGCCTGAGAAGGCCTTATCATGCGGGAGGGTGCTGACATGTAGCTGTGTCCTTCCTTGCCCCTCTTATCAGTCTGCTGTTCTTCGGCATATCCTTCTGATCTAATCTGATCCGACCATAGATCGGTGAAACCTCCTTGTGTTACAGCTACAGATCACAAAGAGGCTTCCACTGGGATCTGTTGCTTCCTATAAAGCATTTCATATAATAATAATAATAATAATAATAATAATAATAATAATAATAATAATAATAATAATAATAAAGTTGCAAGAGACCTTGGAAGTCATCTAGTCCAACCCCCTGCTCAGGCAGGAAACCCTATACCATTTCAGACAAATGGCTGTCCAGTCTCTTCTTAAAAGCTTCCAGTGTTGGAGCATTCACCGCTTCTGGAGGCAGGTTGTTCCACTGGTTAATTGTTCTAACTGTCAGGAAATTTCTCCTTAGGTCTAGGTTGCTTCTCTCCTTGATTAGTCTCCATCCATTGCTTCTTGTCCTGCCTTCAGGTGCTTTGGAGAATAGCTTGACTTCCTCTTCTTTGGGGCAGCCCCTGAGATATTGGAACACTGCTATCATGTCCCCCCCTCATCCTTCTCTTCGTTAGACTACTAGACATACCCAATTCCAGCAACTGTTCCTTATATGTTTTAGCCTCCAGTCCCCTGATCATCTTTGTTGCTCTTCTCTGCACTCTTTCTAGAGACTTTACAACTTTTTTACATCGTGGTGACCAAAACTGGATGCAGTATTCCAAGTGTGGCCTTACCAAGGCATTGTAGAATGGTATTAACACTTCACGTGATCTAGATTACTGTTACCTCTTAAAACAGTTTTAAAAATCGCAGCATACAAAAATGTGCCATTTAGAAGTTGGCTATATTACCAATTGTCAACAGGAGGAGAGTAAAGTAGATAGAGTTGGCAGCTCTTGAGTTCTGTGGGCCCTGGCCTGATCAGCTAACGGCAAGGGATTGTGGGAGCCGTCGTTCAAAGTACAAATAGCCCTCGGGTTATGTTGATTCATTCAGTGACTCTTCAGTGTCACAGTGACACTAAATAAGGGGGAACCAGTCCATTTGTACCTCACCTATTGGTGTTTGTTTTTTCCCCAACTCTGTTTGGTCTCAGTCACTGCTTCTATTGAACAGCGGGTCCTGATCAACAAGCCAGAAAGTTTTCTGGGTGGACATAGGAACCTCTCTATTTTCCCATCCTCTCACCCAGTGGTGGGATTCAACCGGTTTGCACCGGTTCGGAAGAACCGATGCCTAATTTTTTCTTCAGTTCGGCGAACCAGTTACAATAAATCTTGTCAGGCGCGTCGTACCAATGATGATGTCAATGGGATGCACGTCGCACCAGTGCTGACATCAATGCGGCAAGTGTTGTGCCAGTGATGACAGTGTGAGGTGCATCACGCCGGTGATGACAGCAATGTGATGTTCATCGTGCTGGTGGTGACAGTGCGAGGCGCACTGCACCGGCAATGACAAGTATGCAAGGTGCATCACACGCCGGCGATGACAAGTATGCAAGGTGCATCACATGACAGTGAACAGAACCAGTTGTTAAATTATTTGAACCCCACCGCTGCTCTCATCTCCTTTCCCCAATAAGCCTAACATAAGATAAGGGGCTCAGTTCTGGAGTCAGAGGTGTGGGGGGTTTTTTTCTCCCCCGTGCCCTGCATTAAATCGTCATCCCTTTTATGGTTTCCAATTCAGGGAAATGGACCGAGAAAGAAGAGAGGAGACTAGCAGAAGTGGTCCACGAATTAACCAGCACCGAGCCTGGGGACACCGTCACGCAAGGGGTCTCTTGGGCCGCGGTGGCAGAGCGGGTGGGCACCCGGTCAGAGAAGCAGTGCCGCTCCAAATGGCTCAACTACCTCAACTGGAAGCAGAGTGGAGGCACGGAGTGGACCAAGGAAGACGAAATCAACCTCATTCTTAGGTTTGTGCCACCAATCCCTACGTCTTTTCTCTAACCGTTGACAAAATAGGTCGCAAGTTTGAAAAATATTCCATTTCTTCTTTTTTTTCTTTCAACCTTAAAGTAAGTCTGACCCTTTCCGCGCAGTCTAGTATTTTTTATTATTATTTATTGTTTCTTCTGGTGGTGTTCCTTCGTTCTTCCAATATTGTGCAAATACAATTCTTGCCCTTCCTTTTATATGCGTTGTCCAATCTTTTTTTATTTATCTATTTTTGAAAGCCCCGTGAAGGCTAATATTTGTAAAAAGGAATCATTTCTTTTTTTTCTGCCTTATCCTGTCAGAATAGCAGAGCTAGAAGTCTCTGATGAAAACGACATCAATTGGGATTTGCTGGCTGAAGGCTGGAGCAGCGTGCGCTCACCCCAATGGCTTCGTAGCAAATGGTGGACCGTCAAGAGGCAGATTGCAAACCACAAAGAGGTTTCGTTTCCCGGTAAAGTTTCTAATAACTCTATTCTTGGCTTGCTGTCGGACCGGTTGGCCAGATCCACAAGTGAGGGGTTTAATCAGTATTTTCTTGCACAGTGCCTGTCTTGTAGGAATCTTCCCAGACAGGCAGACGGCACCTGGGCCAGACTAAATAAGGTTCAGTGGCATTCAAGTTTGGGGGAGGGGGGGCGTGGTGGACCTTGCCCTATTGTGCCTACATAAAGATTCCAGACTAATTCCTCTCTTGACTCTTCCTCCTGGCCTGGCCAGTCTCTCTCTTTGCAACATTTGCCCCAATTTTTAAATTCTCTGTTCTGTACCAGCCTGCTACCGGCCCTGGAGAAAAGGCAGGGACAACCCCTTTACAAACGGCAAGAGGCTGGAATTACGCCTGCCAAATTTATAGCTACAAAAACAAACAAGACACGAACCAAGAAACAGGAGCTTTAAGAAACACGAACTATCCAAGCGGTTGCCTTCAGCAAACCAGCCCTCCCCACACATTCCCATTATATAGAATTCAGGGCGTGGCTTCTCTCTGCTTCCTTCCGAGAAGCCCCATTGCCTTCCTCTGTTTACTCCTAATTGACTGCCTCCTGCATCGGGCGTCCTTGAACAGGGTCAGCTGTGGGTCATCTTCATCCACGCTGTCAGGCTCACACAGCTGGGTCTCCGTGGTGACCAAGTGGGAGGGGCCTGGCTGAGGGCTCTCATCAGCAAGATCTTCAACCCCCTCAGCAAGCTCTTCAACACCCCCCTCCTCCTCTGAGTCATCCAACCCAACTGCCGAACCCACAGGCTGACCCTGAATCACAACATTCTCCCATCACAGTCCACACTGAATAATGCCCCAGTTGTGACTGAAACTGCTAAAGTGGGAAAGAGATAACTAAAAGAAGGTTGAGACTTTAGACTCAGGAAGATTTTTAGCCCTTCTGCTTTAGTTGGAGAGTTCGAGGATTCACGCCTCTCTGTGGAAAGTCCTGACGTGTTCTCTATAGAGAGAACTTTGGATGTCTCCTCCGGTTGCTAACAATTCAGGGTTGGGGGAATTGTTCCAGTTAAGGTGCTTCCTCTTCCTCCAAGAAGCTGTTGCTTTCTCTTGCTTTGTTTGATTTGACCTTGAAAGTTGAGTTAACTTGCAAAGGAAGCCTCCATCTGAACACTTCCAACGACTCTGTTTCTAGCTGGGGGAAAAAATTGGCCGCTTAAATGGGCCGTCTCAATGATCATGGAAGGCCTCTGAGCTTTACACCCCACCCACCCACCCCCCAAACAACCAAAAACACCCCATTTCAAACTCAAAACAATTCTTTGGAGCTTGAATCAAGACTTCTAAAATTGTGGGAGAGTTGCCATTTGAAAGATTGACCTCGGCCTTAGAGAGAAGCTGGGTCTTCCCTCTGGTTAACTTGAAGATAGGTGAATAAAATAACTAGTCTTTCAGTCATCTGATCAGTTCTTTTAGCATTTCCCAAGCTTGGCAACTTTTAGATGGGTGGACTTCCAACTCCCAGAATTCCCCTGCTAGCATGCTGCCTGGGGGATTCTGGGAGTTGAAATCCGCTCCTCTTCAATTTGCCAAGCTTGGGAAATGCTGAAAGAACTGATCAGATGACTGAGTGGTTGAATACCACAGTCTTCCAGTATCTCAGGGGCTGCCCCAAAGAAGAGGGAGTCAAGCCATTCTCCAAAGCGCCTGAAGGCAGGACAAGAAGCAACGGATGGAGACTAACCAAGGAGAGAAGCAACCTGGAACTAAGGAGAAACCTCCTGACTGTTACAACAATTAACCAATGGAACAACCTGCCTCCAGAGGTGGTGAACGCTCCAACACTGGAGGTTTTTAAGAAGAGACTGGACAGCCGTTTGTCTGAAATGGTATAGGGTTTCCTGCCTGAGCAGGGGGTTGGACTAGATGACCTCCGAGGTCCCTTCCAACTTTATTATTATTATTATTAATACAAGACCACTCTCGGATCCTCTTCACTGTAACTTGCTATCCCTAATATGTAATGTAGGCTTCATCGCTCTTGGTCCCCATTTATTTATTTTTATTAACAAACGTTTACTTTGATTTTAGTTTCCAGCAGCCTTGAATGACTTTTTCTTCCAGTTCTTATAAAAGGTCTGAAGCAGCTGCACGAAAGCCAGAAAAACGCTCCGGCACACCAACTTTCAGAGGCGAAATCTTTGCCTGGGCTGCCGAATCCTCACGCTGGTTCTGGGGTTCAGCACGTCCAGATTCGCGTGGCCCGTTTAGAAGAAAGCTCGGTCTGCCCACCTGCTTCCGTGGCAGCCTTACAGATCCCACTCCAGATCACCCACGTCTGTAAGTCACCAAAACTCACCAGTTTTTACTGGTGTTCAGTTCAGGAGAGGTTAAACCAGAAACGTTTATAAAGTACAAATGTCGCTGGTTTATCTTGCACGGCGCTAACCGCGGTCATGTTTTGCATTGAACGAGGATTGCACGTTTTCACTCATTGCAAACGAACGAGATCCAGGGAGGGGTCAGGACGAAGGGGTTGATCTTTAGCCATGGGGGCTCCCTTCGGACAAGGCTCATTTTTCAGGCCAATCTAGTTTTACTGCTTTCCTGCTGGGGGAAAAGGCAGTACAAACAGACCTCCGCTTACGACAGTCCATTTACTGACCGTTCAAAGTTACAGTGCCACTGGGGGGGGGGGGAAAGTGACACGTGACCATTTTTCACACGACCGTTGCAGCATCCCCAGGGCCACGGGATCAAAACACAAGACGCTTGGCCGCCGACTCCTTTTTATGACGGCTGCAGGGTGTCCCGGGGATGCACGTGATCCCCTTTGGCGACCTTCCGACAGGCCAAGTCAAATGGGCAAGCCAGATCCACTCCCAACAACCGTGTTACTAACTGAACAACTGCAGGGGCTCACTTAACAACTGTGGCAAGGAAGGTCATAACGGGGGGCCAAATGCGCTTAACAAATGTCTCCCTTAGCAATGGAAATTTTGGGCTTGATTGGGGTTGTAAGTCCAGGACTACCTGTGCACAAATCTACAAGAGTCAAACTTTCCCATGCTTCCCATGTATATAATGCTGGGAATGCAGACATTCCCCACGTCCAGTCTCCTTTCCGTGTTTTCTCTCCAGCCGACGTGGTGCGAACATACATTCTTTCTTAAAAATGCGGCAGTGCATCACCCAGCACTTCTGTCTCCCGTTGCTTTTAGTCTGTGCAAGCTTATAGCCTTGCATATTTTATGCTGTGGCTTTTCAGATTCGCTTGAGCCTCTGGGTCTCTCTGCAGAATCTTTCCTGGGTACAGACAAAACTTGTGGTTCCTCCTTTGTTCTTTGAAGGCATCTGTTGGGTAGACCTTAGAATGGATTAATGAATAACCAGGACTGGGTCAGAACCCTGATCGTCCTACTCAGGGGTGATCGTAAGCAAACGAAAAACATTGTGATGTTCCGGACTAAATCTTTCTGGCTCACCGAGACTGAGGGAAGAACAAGATATGAATCCGTTGCAAACCTAATCCTGGCCAATGTTTGTTTCTGTTCTGTACCAGCCTGCTACCGGCCCTGCAGAAAAGGCAGGGACAACCCCTTTTACAAGAAGGCAAGAGGCTGGAATTACGCCTGCCAAATTTATTGCTACAAAAACAAATAGAACAAGACACGAACCAAGAAACAGGAGCTTTTCAAGCGGTTGCCTTCAGCAAACCAGCCCTCCCACACATTCCCCCTTAAATACAGTTCAGGGCGTGGCTTCTCTCTGCCTCCTTCCGAGGAGCCCCATTGCCTTCCTCTGTTTACTCCTGATTGACTGCCTCCTGCGTCGGGCGTCCTTGAACAGGGCCAGCTGTGGGTCATCTTCATCCACGCTGTCAGGCTCACACAACTGGGTCTGCATCGTGACCAGATGAGAGGGGCCTTGCTGGGGGCTCTCATCAAGCTGTCCAATCCCCTCAGCAAGCTCTTCAACACCCCCCTCCTCCTCCTCCTCTGAGTCGTCCGACCCAACTGCCGAACCCACAGGCTGACCCTGAATCACAACAGTTTCGTCTTTAAAACCCTATCCTACATGGCCCCATTGCTAATATTCATTAACGCCCCTGCATTCCGTATTGCCAAGAAGATGACACAAACGCGGTCCCGAAGTTATTCAGAGCGGAGCTCGATTTTAACAGTGGCTTTGACCTTTTCCTTTGTAGTTAGTGAATTGATTTCTGGAGACCCTGAAGATTTATTGAGTGGAGAACAGCATTGCACAGATGCGCACAGAGAGAGCATTGGAAAAGAGCCATAGGTGGAACTCAAATGACTTGGGATAGTTCCATTAGCCAAGGCAGACTGCTGATCCTTCTTTGAGGATGGACTGCAATTTAGTTATTCTTCTGAAGCTAACAAGATCTGGCCCATGGAGCAATTTGTGGTGGGAGTCTTCCCAGAGACCTGTTCAGACTATTCCAAGCTTTCGCAACGGTAGCTTCTTAATGTACAATCTTGTTTTCCTTATTCCTGCTTTGACAACCCAGGTGCCTGTTCCGTTTTACATTCTCTTGCAGTTTACCGTGCTTAGAACCTATTTGCTGATTTGAATCTTTGCTCCCGTTTTTGTTTTTTCTTGTGCAGCTTCTGCCGACTCCCCCGCTGCTTCTGTTGATTCTGAAACTATCACACTAAACAGTGGGACTTTGCAGACTTTTGAGATTTTGCCAGTAAGTAGTACAGAGTTGGCTTGATTCTATCCTTTTGCAGTGAAAAGATATTGACCGATACGCTTAAAGCCCTGGTGCAAAAAAATAGAACAGCATCTCCCATTCTGATACTCTCACCCGATTTATTGGGAATACAAGTCCCAGAATCCTCAACTGGTAGGCAGTATAAATTACCTAGTTTGTCATACCTTGTTTGAGTTACGTTGTTATAACTTTTGTCAAGTGCAATTTCTCTTTTGATGTCTCACGTGGAAGGAACCTCGCCGGGACGGCCATTAAACATATGACTTCTTCTCTTCCCGTTCTCACCTCCGTTCTTAGTCTTTTCATCTACAACCAACTGGAACTCCAGGCACCTACTTACTCCAGACCAGCTCATCCCAGGGCCTGCCTCTGACCCTCACCACCAGCCCCACTGTGACCCTGACGGCCGCTGCAGCCCCAGCCTCGCCAGACCAGATCATAGTCCACGCCTTGTCCGTACGTATCGAAACAGTAGACCACGGGGACCCGGGAAGAGGGGATGACGGAGGGCGGGTGGCTTAAGAGCCGTGTTTAGTGAGTTAGGCTAGTTGTGACCGATTTCTAGCAGTGTCACCAAAGAACATCCGGGGTGCATCCGTTTTGCTTTGCAGCTTGCTTCTTTGTTTATATCCTGCCTTTTATTATTATTATTATTTTTACAACCAACATATCCAACACATTTTCCTCCTCTTTTCCCCCACAACAACCCTGTGAGTTGAACTGGGCTGAGAAAGAATAACCAGCCCAAAGTTACCCACTAGCTTTCATGCCTGAGGTGGCACCAGAACTCACCGTCTCCTGCCGATTGGCCCAGATTCACCAGCTGGTTTTCATGGCTCAGGCGGGACTAGAACTCCGTGTCTCCTGGTGATTGGCCCAAAGTCACCCAGCTGGCTTTCATGGCTAAGGCGGGACTAGAACTCCGTGTCTCCTGGTGATTGGCCCAAAGTCACCCAGCTGGCTTTCATGGCTAAGGCGGGGCTAGAACTCCGTGTCTCCTGGTGATTGGCCCAAAGTCACCCAGCTGGCTTTCATGGCTAAGGCGGGGCTAGAACTCCGTGTCTCCTGGTGATTGGCCCAAAGTCACCCAGCTGGCTTTCATGGCTAAGGCAGGACTACAGTAGAACTCCGTGTCTCCTGGTGATTGGCCCAAAGTCACCCAGCTGGCTTTCATGGCTAAGGCAGGACTACAGTAGAACTCTGTGTCTCCTGGTGATTGGCCCAAAGTACAGCCTTGGCAGAGAGTCACGTTGGCCATTAGGCAACATTCCAACTCTTAACAGAAGGGATGGCATTTTGCTAGCCAATATACAGTAGTGGCCAAAATTGTGGAAACCTTAGTGTACAGTAGACCTTAGTGTACACCAATTTTTCTTCTAATTTCTTTATAATTGTAGCCTTGTTCACCTAATAATACTATTTTACATCACTTTCTGGGCAACCAGTCAATTCTTTGCACCATTACTTTAATTTTATTACATTTTACAAGCTCACTAAATTGAAAGGACACAAAAAAACCCCAACCAACTTGATAGCCATCAAATAACACGCCGACAAATGTCCTCCTCTCAGCTTCAATACGTGACATCAATAACTGAATCCTGCCGTGATCTGATTGGCTCATTGCCAAAACAAGGCGACACCCGATTGGCTCTCTAAGCACTCGTGCTCATTGGCTACAATCAGATGGAGGAAAGCTACCTGATATCAAGCTAAGCAAGTTGTGCTTCCTTTTTCTGGCTATTTGGCTACAGCTTTTCGTAGAATACAGTACAGATAATTGAACAAACCATGTTGCATTACATTCTTGATTAAAATTATCTTTCCATTGATATGTAATTTTATGGTACTGCTCCCCAAAAAAGTGGTGTTTATTAGCCGTCAAACCTCAAAAATACACTTTCCCCAAAAGGTTTCCACAATTTTGGCCACTACGGTATTCCTCACCTGCAATGTTCTCGAAGGATGTAACAAATCGGTCAATATGAAACAGCGCAATGAAACATGATGCTTGTAATTCCGAATTAAGAAATGCTTGACGGGTGGAAGTTATATGTACCATTATCGTCCCTTCATCTTTTTAATATATTTCAGCGCATTTGGGGTTGAAATCCATGAATTTCCCATGGCTTCAGGTATTAAAATCCATGAACGCAAAACTTGAATAAACAGAACTGCGCTCCTGTATTTCGCTATTTAATTAGTGAAACGCCACGGTGTTTCCTTGTTTAGAGCCAAGGAACGGATGCGTGTTCAAATCTGACCTTAGAAATTCTGCGGAGTGTACCGTTTCACTGAAAGAAATGCCATTTACTGTGTTGTTGTTGTGAAGTCGTATCTGGCCCATCGCGACCCCATGGACAACGTTCCTCCAGGCCTTCCTGTTCTCTACCATCTTCTGGAGTCCATTTAAGCTCACGCCTCCTGCTTCAGTGACTCCATCCAGCCACCTCATTCTGTCGTCCGTTTCTTCTCTTGCCCTCAACCTTTCCCAGCATTAGGCTCTTCTCCAGTGAGTCCTTCCTTCTCATTAGGTGGCCAAAGTATTTGAGTTTCAACTTCAGGATCTGGCCTTCTAAAGAGCAGTCGGGGTTGATCTCCTCTAGGACTGACTGGTTTGAACACCTTGCAGTCCAAGGGACTCGCAGGTGCCTTCTCCAGCACCATAGTTCAAAGGCTTCAATTCTTTGGCGCTCAGCCTTTCTTATGGTCCAACTTTCACTGCCATACATTGCAACTGGGAAGACCATAGCCTTGACTATACGCACTTTTGTTGACAGGGTGATGTCTCTGCTTTTTAGTGTGCTGTCTTGATTTGCCATGGCTTTCCTCCCCAGGAGCAAGTGACTTTTAATTGCTTGGCTGCAGTCCCCATCTGCGGTGATCTTGGCTCCCAGGAAAATAAAATCTGTCACTAACTCCATTTCTTCCCCATCTATTTGCCAGGAATTGAGAGGGCCGGATGCCATGATCTTGGTTTTTTTAATGTTTAGTTTCAAAACTCTGCTGCTAAGATCTGCTACCGTATTTCTGCCTGAAATAGTGGTATCATCATTATCATTCTTTATAAAGTCACAAAACCGTATTTACCCAGTAGGGAGGCAAACCTTTTGTCCGCAATAATTATCTGTGCCACTTTGCATTCACTGAGAAGACTTGGAGAAGCTTTTGAAAACAAAGGAAACGGCAGGAAATGCACATGATTACATGCAAATGAGCCCCCGCAGAGCGTGGAAGATTAAGGTTGCTTGGGAAGGATTGTGTAGTAAAAATGGTCTGAATTGGAAGTGGTTGGGGCACACAGATCAGCGAATTTGGGAATCACAGGTGGCAGAAGCAACTAAAATACAGGTAGAGGGCAGTGGGGGCACCACAATAAACCTCTGCGTCTCACATACACAAACACACATAAGGGACAGCGCTTGAATGGCAAGGCCATTCCTATCATCTTGGCTGCCTTTATCCCCTTCTGTAGATGCCGCTGTAAGTGAGGTGCCTTATTTTGTAAGCCACTAATGTTTGTCTCTAGTTAATTCGGTCATGTTGGAGGAGACTCTTGAGGGTCCCTTCAACTGCAAGGAGATCCGGTCAAGTCAATCCTAAAGGAAAATCAGTTCTGACTCTCCTTTGGAGGGATAGACCCTGAAGCCGAAATACTCAAAATACTTTGGCCGCCAAAGGAAAGAGCCTGCCGTTGGGGAAGATGGAAAGCAAACGGAGAAGGGGACAACAGAGGACGAGATGGTTAGATCAGAGGCCCCCCCAACCTTTTGGGCACCAGGGACCGGTTCCGTGGAGAGAGCGTTTTCCCGCAGACCGTAGGGTGCGTGGTTTTCTGTGCTGCCTGCATCCCATGGATTTGGCTTTCCTTGTTTGTGCACACTGGTTGCTGGCATGCCGCAGCCCGGTACTGGTCCATGGACCAGGGGTTGGGGACCCCTGGGTTAGATGGTGTAATAAATATCATATCATATCATATCATATCATATAATAATATAACATAACATAACATAACATAACATAATATAATATAATATAATATAATATAATATAATAATATAATATTAGTTGGAAGGGACCTTGGAGGTCATCTAGACCAGTGTTTTTCAACCACTGTTCCACGGCACACTAGTGTGCCGCGAGATGTTGCCTGGTGTGCCGTGGGAAAAATTGAAAAAACACTGACCTAGGAGACAGAGGTGAGAGGAGGAGGAGGAGGAGGAACAGCCGCGGGCAGAGCGGTGCTGCAAGACTCTCTGGCGGGGAGCGCTGGGCACCAGAGCCTTGGCTAAGCTGACGGCCCTACTTCGCTGGAAGCAAAAGCCCGGGAAAAGAAGTGGGCTCGACCTCTCTAGGCACCAGGGCTCCACGGCAGCGTAGCTCCGCCCCCTTCTCTGGCTTCGGAGGGTCTCTTGCTGAAGAGAGAGAAGCTGGGGAGAGGCGACCGGCTCGCTTATCGGAAGAGGACGGACGGGCGGCTAGCCCGGCTCGCCTGAGCTGTCGCGTGGTTGGTTGCCTGCAACGTTCGAAAAAGCTCTTCTTCCCCAGCATGCGCCGCTTACTCCTTACTCCCCGCACGGTTGAGGATGCGAGACTCCCGCCTGGTCGGCTGCCTGGCTCCGCTTTCTTTGCTCACCGCGACCCCTTGCCCCAGCCCAAAATAGAGGGATCTGACCGCTTCGCTCTTGGAGGCTTCGCTTGCGTCTGAAAAATTACATGGCTGATTTTTTTTTAACCTGTCCTTTTGATACGTTGCGTAATAAAATGTCCTTTGGACCAAAGCAATTAAAAACCTTTGGGGTTCCCCCCCCTCTGGAGTGAAGTGCTTTTGATGGTAAAGGTGAGAAAGAAAGAAAAAAGGAAGGGAGAAAGGGGGAAGGGGAAAAGGGAGGGAGAAAGAAAAAAAAGGAGAATAGAAAAGAAAGAGAGAGAGAGAGGAAGGAAGGAAGGAAAAAAGCAGGAAGAAAAATTAAAAAGAAATGCAAGTAGCTTCCAGTTTCCACAACAAGTAGAAAGCAAGAAATTGAATAATGGTTAATAATGATGATGATGATGATGATGGAAGGGAACTTGGCGGTCTTCTAGTACAACCCCCTGATCAGTCAGGAAATCCTATACCATTTCAGACAAATGGCTGTCCAATCTCTTCTTAAAAACTTCCAGTGTTGGAGCATTCACCGCTTCTGGAGGCAGGTTGTTCCACTGGTTAATTGTTCTAACTGTCAGGAAGTTTCTCCTTAGCTCTAGGCTGCTTCTCTCCTTGATGAGTTTCCGTCCGTTGCTTCTTGTCCTGCCTTCAGGGCACTTTGGAGAAGACCTTGACTCCCTCCTCTTTGTGGCAACACAACATGAATTTGGGCAAACTCTGGGAGAGAGTGGAGAACGGGGGGGGGGGAGAAACTGGCGTCCTGTGGTCATTGGGGCTGCAGAGTTACACGGCTTAGGGACTGAACAACAGCAGCAATTATGTCGATGCCTGCTCATTGCTGTGTGCGCTTTGCCTTTTAATGTCGGTGTGGATGTCATTTCTGGCAGGTAAGTAGACACGTATGTCCCTCGCATGCTGGAGTGGTGGGGTTTCTCCAAGATTAGATGCAGCTGAAGGTGACAGTCCAAACCCACAAGGAAAGGAAGCTGGTTTGATCTGCATCTCTTTTTCTCCTTTCTTCCTTGGTGAATGGGGGGAATTGCCTTCCTTTGGAGCAAAGGTGAGAGATGAGGTGGCTGATTCCCAGTTTCCATTTTCTTCTACAAATATTCCTTTGCTTTAAAAAAACAAAACCTGGCGCTGAGCAGCCAGTATCCAGCTTGCCAAAGGAGATAAAAGGCAGCCTTGCAATTTCTTTGCCACCTTTGCAAATACAAAACCACCCTTTCCCACAGCCCGAGCACCTGCTGAACACAACGGAGAACGTCACCGTGCAGTGTCACACGCCAAGTGTCATCATCCGCACCGTGGCAGCCGAAGACATTTCTCCGCCCATCAGCCAGGCAGAACTAAGCGTCGATTCGGGCATGCAGCCCGTCGATTTGGCGGACACGCCAGCCTCCCTGGAAACGGACTCTTTCCCAGATGACCTCCAGCCCTCCAAACTTCCAGGGGAAGAAGAACCCCCTCCTTTCAGCGCAGTCAGCTCCTCCAAATTTGGCAGCCGAAACAGCCCGGAGCTCATGGGAAGTGCAGGAGTCAACGTTCTGAATTCGGATCTCAAGCGGGAAGAAAGTCGTCCGTCAGATTTGGCCGCCACGTACGTTTCCGAGGTAAGAAAACCCACTCGTCAATATAGATTTAGAAAAATGGGAAAACTTTTAGGGAAAGAAATTACAAATTGACAATGTCAACGTCTTACAAAGAAAGCCTACGTAAAATGTTTTATAGATGGCACTCACCACCAGCAAGGTTAGCGAAAGTGTTTAAAAATATGTCAAATACATGTTGGACATGCAAACACAAGTCAGGTACTTACTATCCTGTGTAGTGGAACACGTGTTAAAGCAAAGAGGTATTGGACAAAAATACGTACTTAGCTAGAAAAGATGTTGGGGAAAACATGTTGATTTTAAACCTGAACTTTTTTTATTGGGTATAATGCCAGAAAAGATTGTTAAAGAAAGTGTATACCTGATTTTACATGTGATAACAGCGGCAAGAATCACATTCGCACAATACTGGAAAAGTGAAGAAACCACCACCATAGGAAGAAATAATTTAAAAAAAAAAAATACTAGAATGTGCGGAAATGGACAGACGTACTTTGAGGTTGAAAGAAAAAGAAGGAACAGAATATTTTCAAACTTGGGACTTATTTTTATCAATGGCTGGAGAAAAGAATAAAGGATTAGGAATTAAATTTGTATTAGTGAATGATAAGCTCAGACAACACGTTTGTTGAATAAATACTCCTGAATTGCCTGAAAAAATAATAAAACTTTACAAAAAGAAAACCCACCTGTAAACCCTCGGAGCTGAAGTTTATGAATCCAGAAGAAAGGGTTCTCCAAATCCAGCAGAAATGTGAAACTGACGTTAAATGTTAGAATAGTGTGAAAATCAAATCCCTCTTAACCTAGTTCAGCTCCTTGACTAGTTGATCTCCGCCATGCATTTAAAAAAAGTGTGTGTTCCTACCAAGCAGTTAGAATTCTTTTATTTGGCCAAGTGTGAGTGGACACAGAAGGAATTTGTCTCCAGTGCAGAAGCTCTCAGTGTAAGCATGTACAACTGAGTGGTAAGTCACAGATCCCAAGTCATACTTACAAATCATAAGATACAAACAAGAAGTGATAAACCAAAAGATTCCAACAGGAGAAAGCAGTAGGCAAGATGAGAAGGCCAGAAGGATAACGGCAATACAGCCCTACTACGTGGCTAAATATTTTTAGGCACAAGACAGTGCCGTGGGAGTTAGGTGTTATTATGTTACGTTATTAATAGCCATCACGCTTTGCCTCTTCACCTGGTGGACACAACTTCTATTTGCAGGAATTTGCCTCTAGCAAGAAGCGTCGCTCGGCTTTGATTTGGGGCGGCGGATTTTTGGAAAATATATATATTAAAAACATTCTGCCGAAATGGCTTAGCAGAGTTGTTGTTGGTTGTTACACAGGATCTGGGTTCTCCCACAGCCGAAGAACGAGTGGAGCAGTCCGCCCTGGATGGAGCTGTTCTCGTGCCTTCTCCCCAAAGTTTTATCCAGACATCCGATGATATAGATGGTGAATCGGTGCTGCCTCTGACAAGCTTAACAGGTAACAAACGCTTCTAAATCTGAAGTCGGTTTTTTCGGGGAGAGGGGATGTCTTTTTATTTTTATTTTTGTATCCTCTCCTTTACCATTTTCACAAATAAGTTGAAGATGGCGAACGTCTCCAGTACACATTTCTCCTCCTCCTCCTCCTTTTCCCCTCAATTTTTCTTGTTTAGCGTTAAAGCAGCATTTGGGGGGAGCTTCAAAGCCTGCTGTGCTCCTGACCGAAGCGTGCAAAAGAGCCGAGAGTTGGTTTCTTCCGAGTTCTGTGCGCCCTTCTGCCTCAGTACAAGTGGTCCTCAACTTACCACCACAACTGAGCCCAAAATGGAGGTGGCCAAGCCAGAAATTGGTTTTTGCCCCATTTTACGACTTTTCATGCCAAAGTGGTTGTGTGAATCACTGAAGTTGTTAAGTTCGGAATGTGATTGTTGAGTGGATCTGGCTTTCCCCCCTTGACTCTGCTTGGCAGAAGGCCGCCAAAGGGGATCACGTCACACACACACACACACACACACACACACACACACACACACACACACACACACACACTGGGACATTGCGAGCCCTCATAAGTATGAGTCAAGTGTTTGAATTTTGATCCTGCGACCCCAGGAATGCTGCAGTGATTATAGTTGTGAAAAACAGTCATGGGTCACTTTTTCCAGTGCCGTTGTAACTTTGAACGGTCACTAAATCAGCTGTCGTAAGTCAAGGACTAGCTGTATTGAACTTTTGGTAAAGATGAATGGGGTCTGGAGAACATCTGAACCCTTGCAAGGACCATTTTGAAGATTCTGCGCTTCTAGCAAAGGAGTTTCAAGTTTGCACCAAAGTCCAAAACGAGACTTTTTCTACTGTTGAAGGAAAAATCTTCATCAGGGTCCAGTCCAAGGTGGGAATAAATAACATGGCAACTGTTTTAAAAAGAAGGTTGTAGTTTATTGAAAAGGAGAGCCGGGCAGAAAGATGGCTCTGGGGAAAAAAAAGAGAGAGCACATGTAGTAGGGAGTGGTGGGTTTTTATACCTTCTTGGGCTTTTGTTTGGAGTTGTTCCTGTGTCATGAACTTGGACCTGAGCCTGAGTGTGCCTTTCTGGTATTCTGATGGTGGTGGGTTAATTAATAAGACTTTTTCCATTCTGAGCGGCATTTTCCCAATGGTTCCAATCCTAGCTATTTCAGGTTAAGGTTAAGGAAGCTAACCTTAAAACGTGTTATAGCTCACGTTAGCCAGCACAGGAGACAAAATGTCAGAATCCATTTATATCATATTCATAAATGGAATGTTTCAAACAGTATTCCATGGATTCTGCCATCTCCTGAAGAGAAGAGAATAGATGTGTATTGAACCGGCAATAGGCATTTCAAAGGAAAGGAAAAGCCTTTTGAACTGGGGAAACAAAAGGGGGGGCTAGCATCTGGCTTGTGTCACGGAAGACAGCAATAAACATGAAGGGTCCTAATTTTCTTTTTCCCACGAGATGGATGATACGAGAGAAAGGATGGGGGACTGACCAAATGGGGTTAAGGGGGGTTAAACCGGGAACTCTTTATAAGGGTTTACTTTGTGGAATAATATTAAGTCCTGTCTCGTTCCTACAACCAAGCATGTTATAGTAAAGATTCTTTTTGGAATAGATTTGACTCCAAGAATTTTGTCTTCCTAAGACGTGGTTTGGGGTGGGTCCTGACACAAAAGCTGTATCTGTGTAACAACCTGCTGTATCTTGGTTCTCCCTAGATCCTATCTTACAACACCACGGAGAGAATTCTCACGTTATCGGCTCTTCTTTGGATAGCCCTAGTTCTGAAGACTCCAAGGGCATGGAGAACTTAGTAAGCTGTCACTGAGGACGTTCCCAGTCTGTAACTCCTCCATTGGTCAAAGGGGCGTCAGCCTGGCGGGGCTCACCAAAGGAACTTTTTGCTCTCTTCAGATCTCACACGGTGACAGTCACAGCTGCCTCCCCCTCCCCAGTTTCTACATTCAAGAAGTCTTGTGTTGGGACAGTGAGGAAATTCAATGCTTTGGGCTACTGACACAGTGGTAAATGAGCGTGCAGACAGAGGTTAAACCGTTTAGAATTTGCACTGATCCTCCTGTTTCAGGATAGAATATAGTTACAGTGTCGTAACTACCGAGAGAGCAAGAAGGTACATTAGAAAAGCTTCATTTTTTTTCTAATGGTTCCAGTCTGTTGAAGCAGCAGAAGAGCATTGCTGGATCAAGGTCTTCCTTGAAACTAAAGAAGCTGCTGCTGGCAAGGGATGTCGCGCCAGAACGATCAGATGCAATTCTTAAAATACTACAGTTAGAACCCCGAGTGTAGCATCAGGACTTTCAAGCTGCAATAAATTTAGGAGTCGGTTTAAACCCCCGAGAAGACCACCTCCTGTTTATTCAGAAATCAAATTACAGAAGCTAAAAGCCACGTTGGCAAAGGAACCCAGCTCGGATGAGACTTTTCAGAGATGTTCATCTGAACGAGCTGAGCAATGGATGACTTGTGAGTCCTCCATCTACGGGCAAGGCTCTGCACACCGAAACACGGAGCTGAACTTCGGTGTAACCTGGGCAGGCAACCTGGCTCCCTACTACGAAGGCGGTGTAAAAAACAAAAAAAAAACGATTCAAAATCAGTATTGACTTCTGTAATTATCAGCTTCCTCCGAAGCAAAGTGGCTTTGTTCACGTACCATGAATTTGTAGTTAACGCAACGGCCGGTGGCTTTCGGAAGGAACGGGAATTCACCAGTGCCCAGTTTAATACAAGTGAGATACTGTTTCTCTTCTGTAATAGTAGATGCCTTTTTATTTATAATGTAGTATAGACATTTGCAGTGCTGCAGTTTTTTTGTACAGTGTAATAAAAAAAGGCCGTGTTTTTTTTTTTTCACAATGGGAAAAAAAAGGTGTGCCACTCTGGAAAAACACAAGCGTACAACTGGAATGTTCATTTAAGTGCACTAATAGCGATTCTGTGGCTCGCTCCCACCCACCCCTAAAGCAGATGCTCTATTATGTTGCACTACTTCACCTCACCAGAAAGAAGAACCGTTAAAATACACCTCTGTGGAGCCTTGAGGTCTTCCTTCCAACATCTGTTCCGGTGACGTCTTGGCGTTTTTTTGGAAGCAGTCCTGCCCTCTCTTCAGAAAGCACATCTTGGAAACGCCACCTCGGACCCTCTGGATGCGTTGCAACCTTTGTCCTAGGAGAGTTCATTTCCCCACTTCATGGAAGTAGAGGTTGGCACATATACAAAGCATAATGATTGAGAACAAAATGTAGTAGATCAGGTTCCTAAATTTAGGCTCAAGGTCTCCTTGTCGATACCAATAGATCTGGAGGCAGAAGAGAAGGGAGGAACAAAACGTAAGAGGAGATGGACGCCATCATCTTATTAGAAGAACCCATGATCATCTCCGAGATATTTCTAGGGTTGATGTTCTCCTCTAAGAAGATTGACAAAAGACGGTGGGGCACCTGAGCTAGTTGGTGATGGGAACTGAACTCAGTGGAGGATTTGCTTCTAATGGGATGTGTAGGGGTGTGATATCAAAGACCCCAAAAGGGTAGGCCATATTTTCACAATCACAATCCTTGTAGGCATCTGCTCTGACGTGTGTCATTTCCTTGGGTGACGACGTTGATCAGAGGCGCACGCTATGGGATAAGGGCCATGTTGGCACAGCAGGCCACGTTCCTCAAAGTGAGTCTGGCCAAGACAAAATCAAAACCTCATTAAAAGTTCAGTTGAAAATAGCCCTGCATTTCATTATTTCACCCTGTGGATTATCATGAAACCTTTAGAAGGATTTGCAGGAAGGAAATTTGGGGCTCTTTCATTTTTTTCCAAAAATGGGAATCCTAAAACTAGACAAAGCTGCCACTGCAAGGTAGTCTAAAAAACCTGGCTTGGGGCCCGTGCTTGCTAGCTAGTGCAAATAATTAAAGACATCCTTTATGGACTTCAATCCCTGTTTACTTTGGGCCTTGCAATATTTTTACAGCTGTCCATGGTAGCTAGGACTATTGTTCCCCTAATCTGAGTAAAATCTGCTTAATCTTTGCAAACATAAACACAGTACTTACAAGAATGCCAGCCGAAACACAACTCAAGGAGATGCAGAAAGCAAAAAATATATTCATTGGTTTTGGAGGTAGGTGAGGAAAGACAAAAGCACTGATTAAAGTGACCTGCAGAGAGAGAAAGAGATGAAAAAGAAGAGAAAGAAAAGAAGGAAGGAAAGAGAAAAAGAAAAAAAGAGAGAATAAATTCAGGCGTTATCTTCATAGAAAACAAACTTTTGTGGAATGTGATTCTCCTTAAGGGTTTCAATCCAAGATAAAACGATAAATTAAGTCAGAATACAGTTTGATCAAGCTAGCATAGCTATTCTTTACCATTACGGTTTGATGCAACACCCTGGCATTTAATGTTTCTGCCTAGCTTGGGGAATCGGTGACGCGGGTTCAGACGTGTTGGCCAGCTGCCTGACACTCGGGCGAGGGAAGGTGAGTGAAAAGAAGCAACCATTGTTAAAAGAGATGTCTAAAGTGTTGTTTTTTCAGGACCAATTTTCGCCCAGGGCAACCGCAGTCCTCCGTTGGATTCCCCCTGAGTGTTTCCACCACTTTTAAGTTCCCTATATTTCCTTAGAGCTGGACTTTGGTTGGCAGTACGGCCACAGCTGGGACAAAAATTTCTGTGGCTAAGTAAGGTGATAGTAAATCTGACCCTTTTCACCATGGTTGTTAAGCAAATCACTGCAGTTCTTGAGTGAACCGTGCGGTCCTTAAGTGAACCAGGTTTCCCCCCCTTTTGCTTTTGCTTGATAGAAGCCTCCCTCCCACAAGGTCACAAACAGCAACCACTTAACCCAGGGATGCTGCAGTCATCATAAATACGTGCTGGTTGCTAGGCACCCAAATTTTGATTGTGGGGAGGCTGCAAAGGTCGTACGTGTGAGGATCAGTCATAAGCCACTGTTTTCAGTGCCGCTGTAACTTCGAATGGCTGCTAAGCCAACGGTTGTAAGTCAAGGACTCTCTGGGGTACTAACGCAACTGCTAGCTAAGGGAAAGTCGGTGGACCCATCAATTCTCCACTTTTAAACTCTACTGAGATCTTCTGATCATCCTTGGATTCCTTTGGAGATTCAAGATGTCAACCGCACGATGGTCCTGTTAGCCATCTTCTCACTGAATGAGCACAACACAGCAGCTTCACCCCTGAACGTTGGGTGTGTTGAAGACCATAATTTGTTGTGTTTGACTGCTGAAGATTTCACAGACAGGGTCCCTATCATTTTCTTGACTTTTCTTTTTTCCCAAGGGGACCATATGTTCCTGATTTTACGTTTCGGTCTAGCCTACACTTCCAGAAGTCTCCCGTGCAAATATTAGGCCTGATCCTGCTTGGTTTCCAAACTCAGGTCAGGTCAGCTAGGTGCTAACATACCTGTTGAGGCTGAGGGGAGGGGGGAAAATTCCAAGTTAGAGAATATTAATTCAAGCAGTCCACAGGGGCTTTTAACTGCATTTGTTTTTAAATCCGTGATCTAAAAGAAAACATATTTCCCTTAATCACCTGCCCAACTCTCTGAAGGTATAATAACCTTTCAGTACTTATAATAAACAGTGCTAAAAGTTCAGCTGTTACACAAGGCACTTAACCCATGCCCAGAGGGCCTTATTAATTATCTGCACTTTAATGATGCTTGCTTCTGGAGCTTTGTAAAACACAAGAGCAAACTAAAATTAGCAAGGGCTAGAAAGCAATTTCCAGTGAGAAAAATCCAATATGTTCAGAGGTTTGGGGGCGGGGGGGGGGAACAACTCATGAAAAAGTGAGAAAAACCTGACAGTAAATCAGGATGGAGAACCAACTCATGCATACAATGACGAAACCTCCAAAGTTTAATACTGAGACTGGTAACAAAGCATTGCAAATTAAGAAACCTTTAAAGGGAGGGCTGGAAAAGTCCACAGATCTGGAGATTTTGTTCTGAATCTCCTGGATTCCTAACTTCTTAGCAAGTAATTCTGATGGGACATTATCCACATTACACCCATGTTCTTCTTCACGTGGGCAACAAGCTAACAGCCTGTTCTAGTCCTTCTCCAATCGTGTTTTAATTTTCCAATGGAAAGTTAACTTGCTCTAACAACTGAGCATGCTGCAGCCAAATTTGGCTGCTTTGGCAGTCTAAAGGCAGAGGTTACCAATTCAGAGTGTCCTCACTTTTATTAAAGTGGTCTGATCTGTGTGTTTAGCTGCAATACATAAATCAAATATTTATAAACAGCAGCCAAGAAAATGGAAGTATCGGCGTTTGCAGAAAATAAAACGGAAGGTTTTGAAGAAAGAAAAAAAATCCCAAAATATCCACACCCTTATAAAAGGTATTAGAATGGACGACATGAATGTTTTGCTACTCCCTGGAAAAACATATTGAATTAATAGGTCCTTACTGGCTGCTAGAAGATAAACCTGATCTGATCTGAAACATTCAGGTACCGAATCAAACATCCTAAAAGCCAAGGACCTCCCATCTTCTGGGATTAGGCTTTCAGGGCTAAGTGGAATACTTACTATAAGCAACAAGGAAACTACGATCCCAACTGCAAGATTGATTATTCTGTCCTGAAAGACAAGAAAATTTAAAATAAATAAATTAAGGCATGTTGCGCTCTGTATTCTGCAGAATACAGACTAGTGGCCCAATTGCAAAATGGCAGACAATTGGTGCCAGTTATGTGACAGAGCAAATAAACCGCATGCAGCTTCTAAGTCTTTTGAGAGTCTTCAGAATTTAAGAAAAGGAATCCCGAGATGCTAGGAAACCGATTTAACCAAAATCTGGGAAGACAACTGTGAACAGGCTCATATTTAAGTAAATTTAATAAACAACGATGTCTTATCACTTTGCAGTCAACGCAGCAACACATCTAACAAAGCCTCGTGGCTTAAGGTCACTTAGTTTGCCTCCTAAACCCCTTTTAAAATCACATTTTTAAAAAGGAAAGTTTGTTTGGGGACTTTGATCCCTTTCCCAATTCCCCAAGTTGGCTTCTCTTGCAGTTGGACTTCCTTTCCTCGCCGGCTGTGTCTGGAGATTCTCAGTCATCCAAGTCATGGTTGTCCCGAAAGTGCTTTTTTTCCCACGAGGCAACCGGACTTTTCTTGTTTTTCTTTGAAAACCTTTCGCTTCTCATCCGAGAAGCTTCAGCTTCTGTGTCGCCAGGGTCATCTGAGAATGTGGACTTTGGACAGAGAGAATGTGGACATTCTGGACAGAGAGGGCAGCTGGTTTGAAAGAGGGGTCAAAGAGGCCATCTGTGTCAAAATTGAACAGCCCTCTCTCAAAAGAGGGGAAGGGATACTACCTATGCCCAGTCTACAACACGGCCCTTTCAACAGTTCCAAGAAGGCTCCACAGCCATTTGCACTACTCAGGTGATCCTGATGACAACAGGTAAGCCTCCAGGGCAGGGGTAGGCAACCTTAGCTCTTTTATGACTCATGGACTTCAACTCCCAGAATTCCCGAGCCAGCATGGCTCAGCTTGGAAACCTCTCCTTTTTCCCTCAGCGTGGCTGGCTCAGGAATTCTGGGAGTTGGAAGTCCACGAGTCATAAAGCAGCCTAGGCCTAGAGCAGGGGCAGGCAACCTTGGCTCTTTTATGACTCATGGACTTCAACTCCCAGAATTCCTGAGCCAGCATGGCTCAGCTTGGAAACTTCTCCCTTTCCCCTCAGCACAGCTGGCTCAGGAATTCTGGGAGCTGAAGTCCACGAGTCATAAAAGAGCCAAGGTTGCCTACCCCTGATCTACTATTGTAAGTCGAGGACTACCTGTAATGGCAAGCAAAATGATGTCCTACAGCAGGGGTAGGCAACCTTGGCTCTTTTATGACTCGTGGACTTCCAACTCCCAGAATTCCTGAGCCAGCATGGCTCAGCTTGGAAACCTCTCCCTTTCCCCTCAGCGTGGCTGGCTCAGGAATTCTGGGAGTTGAAGTCCACGAGTCATAAAGCGGCCTAGGCCTAGGGCAGGCAACCTTGGCTCTTTTATGACTCGTGGACTTCAACTCCCAGAATTCCTGAGCCAGCATGGCTCAGCTTGGAAACCTCTCCCTTTCCCCTCAGCCTGGCTGGCTCAGGAATTCTGGGAGTTGAGGTCCACGAGTCATAAAAGACCCAAGGTTGCCTACCCCTGCTCCAGGGGCTTCAAATGACCAACTGTCTTCAAGAGGTATAAATCCTTCCATTTCCCCACCATCCAGATGGTCAGAGCTGAAGAAGCTTCTTGGATGAGAAGCGAAACGTCTTGAAAGAAAAATAAACTCCAGTTGCCTCCTGAAAAAGCATCTTTCGGCTTCCTCAATTCTGCTGAGAAAAGCCCCTTCTCCTCCTCTTCCTCCACTTCTTTGGCCCTTTGCCTTTCCTTCTTCCCCCCCCCCCCTTAGTCATCTCTGCAGATGGCATTTATACTGCCAGGCAAGACCCACTGAAGGCTTTAGTTTTACTTCTTTTTTACTGCCAGGAGCAAAGTAAGGGATGGGGGGGGGAGAGGAAGCAGTTAAGGGAAAGTATAGTAAAAATGTTAAAATACTGTGAATGTCAAGTTAGGAGACTGACTGGGGATGTAAATCAAGAGGTGTCAGGGTAGAAATTGATTTAAAGCATGAATGTCCCCCCCCCTCCATTTTAGGAATATGTCCTCCATTCAAATGCCACTATATACAGGTAGTTCTCGACTTACAACCATTCATTTAGCAACTGTTCAGAGTTACGTTGGCACTGGAAAAAAAAGTGACTTACGACTTTTCACACTTTAAACCGTTGCAGCATTCCCCGTGGTCACGTGATCACAATTCAGACGCTTGGCAATTGACTCTTACTTATGACGGTTGCGGTGTCCAGGGGTCGTGTGGTCCCTTTTTTGTAACCTTCCAACAAGCAAAATCAATGGGGGAAGCCAGATCCACTTCACGACCGGACTTAGCTAACAACCGTGTTACTAACTTAAGAACTGCAGTGGTTCACTTTTACGAATGGTGGCCAGAAAGGTCGTAAAATGGGGCAAAACCCACTGAACAACTATCTCGCTTGGCAACGGAGATGTTGGGGTCCACTATGGTCATAAATCGAGAACTACCTGCACTGTGGAAAGCCAACCTCATCACAGCCTTCTCCAACCGGATGCCTCTTCCAGGGTTTGAGGCTGGGATTGCCCAGGGCCCAGTTGGAGTGGGGCATGTCTAGTTTAATGAAGAGAAGGACAAGGATTGACAGGATAGCAGTATTTCAGCATTTGAGGAATTGCCCCAAAGAAGAGGGAGTCGAGCTGTTCTCCAAAGCCCCTGAAGGCAAACCAAGAAGCAGTGGGTGGAAACTAGTCAAGGAGAGAAGCAACCTGGAATTAAGGAGAAATTTCCTAACAGCGAAAACAATTAACCAGTCGAACTGCTTGCCTTCAGAAGTTGTAGGTGCTTCATCACTGGAGGCTTTTAAGAGGCTGGACAGCCATTTGTCTGAAATGCTACAAGGTTTCCTGCCTGAGCAGGGGGGGTTGGACTAGATGACCTCCAAGGTCCCTTCCAGCTCTGTCATTCTGTTAAAAGTTCTGAATTAATCAAATCTTTATAGGCAGTCCTCAAGTTACAACCATTTGTCTAGCAACTGTTCAAAGTTGCAACGGTGCTGAAAAAAATGAGACTTACAACCAGTTTTGGCTCTTACAACTACTGTATCTACTCACTGCAGGCCAATATGTCCTAGAGAAGACCAACTCAGAGCCCACTTTTTATTCCTTGTCAGTTTGATCCACCTGGTCCTTTGCCAGTTCCAAAGGGTTAGTTTCTCAATATACTTTTTATGTCAACAGGCCTAGATTAGAAAGTACTAAAGACTGAGCACTGAAAGCAGGATTATTAAGAAGAAGAAAAATAACAGGGGCACCGGATGTTTTTCAGAACACAGTTCAAAAGCTGAGGCTTTGTATTCTTAACAAGGCCCATTTATAAAGATGCTTAGAACTTCCTTTCTCCTCTTCTTCCCTTTATTGTTAATTCTTTTTTCTGTCCCGAAATGTATTTCAGCAGATTGGGACTCCATATAAGTATTCCCATAATCCAATCGTCCCTACATTTCAAAACCATCCTTTACTCAGCTTGAGATCTGATAGGTTCAACTACAAATCCATTAATCCAGAAGACTTAGTCACACTAACCCACTCACCAGAATGTCACGCTGAACAAAAGATTGCCTAATTCTATTATATGTGTGTGTACACATACACATACACACACACACGTGTGTGTGTGTGTGTGTGTGTATGTCATATGTTAACTCTTAGATTACCTTGCTAGGCCCCAAACATGGGGCAAATCTTTATTTCCTGTTTTCAGCCTTATCTCAAAGGCCATCGAACAGGCTGTAGTCACACCGGACAGTTCATATATTTGTGTAAATTCTTTGTTAGTAATTCACACACACACACACACACACACACACACACACACACACACACACACACACATATATATATATATATATATATATATATATATAGAGAGAGAGAGAGAGAGAGAGAGAGAGAGAGATTACCCCACCATATAATTACACCCTTGATTCCATATATGCAATCTGGTATTGACATAACAGATGTTTCTCAGCATGTCAGAATAATACAGCTGAGGAAGGAAAAGACAGATGAAGTTCGTTGCAATTTTAAAAGCACAGGGGGGGAAAAAATCAAGTAAAAATGTTAGGGTACCAAAACTGCAAATTTTGGGTTCTTCAGAGCTCTAACAATAGAACATGTGCATTATAAAAATACCCTCTGCCCATTACCATCCTCTTGTTGGAATCTGGCTAGCACCCTCTTAACATTCTTCGGGAAATTGCTAATGAAAGAATATTTGTAGCTCAGGGTTGACATGAGGCTTGGGGCTTAGCTTGCTTGTTTTCTTGCAGACTTTACATGACACAACTAGGTAATATCATCAGTGCCAGTGTGGAAATTGCAATGGACACCCAAGATATACCTCTATGATCACACATAAACTGATCCTGTCGACTCCATATTGTTAAGATTTACTGAGAGAAATAATCTTTAGATTATCTACCGAGGATTCAGACCTGGAATCTGTCTACTTCTCGCTGGGAACAGTTGACAAACAAACACACAACTCAATGCTTCCAATGCACGCTTGTGGGTAGGGGCAGTCTGATAAATGTCTTACCCCTAACACACAGAAGACCTCAATCTCCTAAAACATACCAAGCTGGTTGGGACTTCGAGAAACATTTAGTCCAACTTTGAAAGACATCAGCCAGGAGAGAAGTCTATATAGAGCTTAGCTTGTAAGACCCATTTATGGGAAAGTCCTATGAAAAAAATCCATCACAACTAAGGATAAAAACTTCCTCTAACAAACTTCAAAGTTTAAGCTATTTATTGCAAATGTCAGATTGTGTGAGAGGGAAACACAACAAAGCTGGTGCAACAAGAAAAATGAATCCACATCTCCATCAACATGGAAGACCTTAATCTCCTAAAACGGGTCTTCAAACTTGGCCTTTTTATGACTGGTGGACTTCAACTCCCAGAATTCCTCAGCCAGCGTGCCTGGCTGAGGAATTCTGGGAGTTAAGTCCACCAGTCATAAAAGGGCCAAGTTTGAAGACCCCTGTCCTAAAACATACCAAGCTGGTTGGGACTTTGATAACTGTGTGATCCAATTTCTTTGGAGGCCATCAACAGGAGGAAGAATGGTCTACCTAATGTGTTATGGCTTATAAGAGCCGTTTATGGGGAAATCCTACGAAGAAATCCATCACAACTAAGGATAGAAAACGTCCTCTAACTCCAAAATATAAGCTACTCATTGCACAGCCGATAAAACGGGCATGGCAAATTATATGAAAACGCCAGGTAAATTAAAGTTCAAAGTGTCACATTTGCATTTAAGCCAGAGGGTCAATATCCCTCTCCTGGCAAAAATCTTGGAAAGTTTATTGAAATAATCCCCTCAAACCCAAGGAAATTCCACCGTAAATCTGTCACAACTGAGGCGGTTGTGCAACACAAAGAGCTCTTTATTAGAAGACCCCAACAGAGTAAGCAAAGGTTTTAGAAGACTGCAGGCTAAAGGCCTGCCATTGTGCACATATTACACAATTGCGGTATTGCTCCATCGCACTACTCAAAAGGACAACTCGTACGTGTCTCTGCAGTGGCTTGGTACGTTAAGAAAATGCAGTCTAGACTCAAATGCAACCTCCACAGCCACAAAACCTGAGCAGAGGCCACCATTTTGAAAAGATGCAACCTCCACAGCCACAAAACCTGAGCAGAGGCCGCCATTTTGAAAAGATGCAACCTCCACAGCCACAAAACCTGAGCAGAGGCCGCCATTTTGAAAAGATGCAACCTCCACAGCTACAAAACCTGAGCAGAGGCCGCCATTTTGAAAAGATGTCAGGCTTGGCCAGATACATTGAAACCAAATGCCGAATACAGATAATCCTTGACTTACAACAGTTCATTTTGTGACCGTTCGAGGCTACAACGGCACTGAAAAAAGTGACTTAGGATCGTTTTTTTTCACACTTATGACTGCTGCAACATCCCCATGGTCACGTGATTAGAATTCAGACCAGCTTGGCAACTGGTTCATATTTATGCCGGTTGCAGTGTCCCGGGGTCACGTGATCCTCTTTTTGCGACCTTCTGACAAGCAAACTCAATGGGGAAAGCCAGATTCACCTAACAACCGGGTCACTAACTTAACAAGTGCGATGGTTTACTTACCAACTGTGGCACGAAAGGTGGTAAAAGGTGGCAAAATTCACCTAACGAATGTCTCACTTCACGATGTAAAATTTGGGCTTAGTTACGGTCCTAACCCGAGGACTAGCTGTAGACCTCCCAGATTGCAGGCACAGCCACACTTCACCTACGCTATTTCCTTTCCCTCTCACTGCTGACAACACCTCAGAAACTCAAAGTGGCGCTGACAACACCTCAGCACCCGCCTCGGAGGTGTTTGGGCTGAGAAAGAATGACTGTCCTAATTCTCCCAGGAAACGTTGGCGTCCAAGATCAGATGTGAACCCCTAGGGCAGGGGCCTTCAAACCTGGCCCTTTTATGACTTGTGGACTTCAACTCCCAGAATTCCTCAGCCAGCATGCCTGGCTGAGGAATTCTGGGAGTTGAAGTCCACAAGTCATAAAAGGGCCAGGTTTGAAGGCCCCTGCTCTAGGAGGTGTGGACTTCAACTCCCAGAATTTCCCAGCCAGCCCTCATATCTTAAAATTGGCAAATTTGAGAACTTGAATCTGAAGCTCAATACTCTCTTCTTCACCTTCTACATAAGCTATGCTGGCTGAGGAATTCTGGGAGTTGAAGTCCACAAGTCATAAAAGGGCCAAGTTTGAAGACCCCTGCCCTAGGGCCTTCTCCAGGATCTTCAGCCCTGTAGTGTGCCAGCTCTGGAGCCCAGTTGCAAGAGGCATTGGGAGCCAGGCGGTCAGGCATAAATCTCTGCTGCCTTCTGGGACAGACATCTGCTCTGGCCTGACTGCAAGTCCTTCCCTGGAGGGCAAAAGACCCATTAAAGTCCAGCGTTTCTCAACCTTGGCAATTTTAAGATGGGTGGACTTCAACTCCCAGAATTCCTGGCTGGGGAATTCTAGGATTTGAAGTCCACCCATCTTTAAAGCTGCCAAGGTTGAGAAAGCCTGCATTAGACAAAAGACACGCTCTTTCCCGTTACCCTTGGTGACGTCTCTCCAAAAAGAGGCCTGTTATCCAGGCCTCTGGTCCCGTACGTTCTGGTCGTGAAGTCCTCCATTATGTCCCAAGTCCAAATCTGAAGAGCCGCGCGCCTTTCAAAACAGAGTCATCCCTTGTTCCCAGGAGGGCTGAAGCCCCAGGGGGCAGGCCGAGCGTCGGGCAGGGCAAATCCAACTTTTATGAGAAATGCATTTCTCTTGCGGCGCTGGATGCTACAAGCCGGTTGTGGTTCAACGCCAGGGATCCGGGCCTCTCCTCCAAACCTCAACTTTCCTCCTCATGATCAGCAGCTGAGGAGAGAAATAACAGAGCAGCAGTCAGCAGGCTGACAGGCTTCCCTCAGGCCTGCCCAATCGATTAAGGCAGTTGATTTGATCACGGCTGCAACTGGGGCAGGCTGAGGGGCAGGCTACCCAGCTCATTTGCCCCTGGAAGACCAGATCCCTGATCTTCACAGCCCAAGAGATGAAGAGGAGAGATTGCAGACGTGGGACCACTGCCTGGAATTCTTTCTTCTTCTTTTTTCCCAAATAATTGTATTTGAGGTTTCAATAAAACAATAGAAGATAAGGGAGGGAGGGAGGGAGGGAAGGAGGGAGGGAAGGAAGGAAGGAAGGAAGGAAGGAAGGAAGGAAGGAAGGAAGGAAGGAAGGAAGGAAGGAAGGAAGGAAAATGGGAATGAGAAGGAAGGAAGGAAGGAAGGAAGGAAGGAAGGAAGGAAGGAAGGAAGGAAGGAAGGAAGGAAAATGGGAATGAGAAGAAAGGGAAGAAGGAAGGAAGGAAGGAAAGGAAGGAAAATGGGATTGAGAAGAAAGTGAGGAAGAAAGGAAGGGAAGGAAGGAAGGAAGAAAGGAAGGAAGGAAGGAAAATGAAAATGGGAAGGAAGGAAAATGGGAATGAGAAGAAAGAGGAAGGAAGGAAGGAAGGAAAATGAAAATGGGAAGGAAGGAAAATGGGAATGAGAAGAAAGGGAGGAAGAAAGGAAAGAAAGGAAGGAAAGAAAATGAGAATGAGAAGAAAGGAAGGAAGGAAAATAGGGAGGGAGGGAAGGAGGAAATGAAATTTGGCATTCTCTCTAGCATTATCCACTGCCCGCAAATAACATGTCAATTTTTTAGCTGATGAGAAATTTCCAAACAAGGAATAGTGACATCCTCGCCATGGTTTGAAGTTTTACTATCCTTTCTTCCACATGCTGAACTTGGAGGGGATTCATCTCAATTAGTTTGCTTTGTTTTTGCGGTGCTTAGTCTGCTATAAACCCCAAACTGAGAAAATAAAACAATTCCGTAACCTGGTTAAGCCTGCCGTGGGAATGCAGTCGATCGGCTGGGCAATTCCAGGTGGAACTCTTTGGCGACCTTGGGGACCTCAGGGGTAGGACAAGCCTTTAACCTGTCTCAGAAGTGGCCACAAAGGTGTGACACTGATCGGACAGATTGCACACTGCTTCATCCCACACTGCCTCCAGGGAAGGGTGTCCGGCCGAGGCCAGCAGTGAACCCCTTAAGCAGGCCAGCACCTGGGCTGGTTAGTGGCAAGCCAGAGAAAGGCCTGATTGCAGTAAGGACTTCGGAGAAACCAGGTTAGTTTCTGCCCCAGAAGTTCAAAGCCCCGAAATCTGCCCAGTGGGGGAAGCGCTTCTGAATTTGCACCGCCTGACATTAAATGCATCCTTGGAGGGACTTTAAAAAGTCACCACTCTTTCTTCCTTCGACCCGACCGGACTTTAAAGTTGGTTTGCGGGCTTCATTCGTCTCTTGGCTCCCCGCCCCGCCCCGCCCCCAAATATGGCAATTCTTAACTCTCTTTCCAAGTATCTAGGACGCCCTGGATCCCCAGATAGGGAAGTTCCGATTTTATTTTTTATTTTTTTAATCGACCACCCCCACCCCCCCACCCTCAATTTTCATTCTTCCCCCCCCCCTTCGGACGAGACTCTCTTCTCCTCCTCTTCCTCCCTGGAAAACAAACCCACGCCGCGCCGGATCGGCCCCACCTGCAAAATGCCTCTACCTGCCTGCCCGGGAAACTCGCCTCCGCAACGTTCCCCAAAGGAACCTCGGCGACGCCGACGTTCCAAGAAAGAACCCCGGAGACGCGAACGTTCCAAGAAGGAATCCCGGATACCCCCAACGTTCCAAGAAGGAACCCCGGAGACGCGAACGTTCCAAGAAGGAATCCCGGATACCCCCAACGTTCCAAGAAGGAACCCCGAAGATGCGAACGTTCCAAGAAGGAATCCTGGATGCCCCCAACGTTCCAAGAAGGAACCTCGGAGACGCGAACGTTCCAAGAAGGAACCCCGGAGACGCGAACGTTCCAAGAAGGAATCCTGGATGCCCCAACGTTCCAAGGAGGAACCCCAGAGACGCGAACGTTCCAAGAAGGAACCCCGGATGCCCCAACGTTCCAAGAAGGAACCCCGGATGCCCCAACGTTCCAAGAAAGAACCCCGGAGACGCGAACGTTCCAAGAAGGAACCCCAGAGACGCGAACGTTCCAAGAAGGAACCCCGGATGCCCCAACGTTCCAAGAAGGAACCCCGAAGATGCGAACGTTCCAAGAAAGAACCCCGGAGACGTGAACGTTCCAAGAAGGAATCCCGGATGCCCCCAACGTTCCAAGAAGGAACCTCGAAGACGCGAACGTTCCAAGAAGGAACCCCGAAGATGCGAACGTTCCAAGAAGGAACCCCAGAGACGCGAACGTTCCAAGAAGGAACCCCGGATACCCCCAACGTTCCAAGAAGGAACCCCGAAGATGCAAACGTTCCAAGAAAGAACCCCGGAGACGCGAAGGTTCCAAGAAGAAACCCCGGATGCCCCCAACGTTCCAAGAAGGAACCCCGAAGATGCAAACGTTCCAAGAAAGAACCCAGGAGACGCGAAGGTTCCAAGAAGGAACCCCGGCGACGCCAACGTCCCACCGCGCTCCCTCACCTCCTGCAAGATGCTCGGCGAGCTCCGAGGCGGACGGCCACGGAGCGCGGCTGCCGCCAAGTTCCTGCTCTCCGCAGGGGCTCCTAGGCGCTCGCTCTGGGCCACTGTCGCAAACTACCCCAGACTTCCTCCGCCTACCACAAATCCCTGCCGCCTTCCCCTGCGAGCTGATTGGCCCGCTTTCGCCAATCCCGGAGCAGGCGACGCCGCACCTTGCTGCAAACCTGGGCTGGTTCGTTCGCCTTGCGCCGGCGGCTGGCTGGGAGGCGCGGCTTCCTTCGCCTCGGCTTTTGGCGGGCAACCTCGGAGCCAGGGCGGCTCGAACGCTCTGCTTTGTCTCCCGAGACGAGAAAGGGTGCTTTTCATTTTTGGTGGCGCAGTGGGCTAATGCCTCCTTAAGTAACACCAGCTGCCTGCAATTAGTGCAGGTTCGCATCCCACCAGGCTCAAGGTTGACTCAGCCTTCCATCCTTCCCAGGTAGGTAAAATGAGGACCCAGATTGTTGGGGGCAATTAAGCTGACTTTGTAATAATGCCGCTTGGGGCCCCTCGAAAGCCCTAATAAGCAGGCATATACATAGAATGAAGGCTACTGCTAAGCTTGTAAGCCGCCCTGAGTCTTTGGAGAAGGGCGGGATATAAATGGGATTAAAATAAAATAAAAAAATAACAATTTTTTTTTGTGGTGGTGGTGGTGGTTAGGGGGCTTCTTTCTGCTGCCTTACCAGCCAGCTGCCCGGTGCTAACAGTGAAACCTCCAGGTTCGGGAGCAGTCTATCTTTGCCTGGCCGAGGAGGAGAAAGGCGGTCAGTTGTGCCTTAGTGCGCGCATGGATTTAATCCCCGCGGGCTCCCCGCGAAGATAGACTCGGTTGAGTTTGGAGTCTGCTCTGCCTTTCTCGGGGCTGCTTCGGTTGGACGCGTCGGGGAGGCAGTCGAAGACGTGACCGCGGTCCCAGAAGCCGCAGCTGTTGTTGGCACCGAAGGGCCGAATCCTGCCTCGGGTAACGGGCGCTTTTCTCCTCCAGCATCCTGGGCGCTCCTGCGGCGCCACTGCCTTGCACTTAACTTCCTAGGGCAGGGATAGGCAACCTCGGCTCTTTTATGACTCGTGGACTTCAACTCCCAGAATTCCTGAGCCAGCCATGCTGAGGGAAAAGGGAGAGGTTTCCAAGCTGAGCCATGCTGTCTCAGGAATTCTGGGAGTTGAAGGCCACGAGTCATAAAAGAGCCGAGGTTGCCTACCCTAGGCCTAGGCCGCTTTATGACTTGTGGACTTCAACTCCCAGAATTCCTGAGATAGCCACGCTGAGGGGAAAGGGAAAGGTTTCCAAGCTGAGCCATGCTGGCTCAGGAATTCTGGGAGTTGAAGGCCACGAGTCATAAAAGAGCCGAGGTTGCCTACCCCTGCTGTTGGACATCATTTTGCCTGCCATTACAGCTAGTCCTCGACTTACAGTACAATAGTAGATCAGGGCTAGGCAACCTCGGCTCTTTTATGACTCTTGGACTTCAACTCCCAGAATTCCTGAGCCAGCCATGCTGAGGGAAAAGGGAGAGGTTTCCAAGCTGAGCCATGCTGGCTCAGGAATTCTGGTAGTTGAAGTCTACGAGTCATAAAAGAGCCAAGATTGCCTACCCCTGTCGTAGGGCTCTTAAGTCAGGACCTGAAATTGATGATGTGACTGTAGAATGGCAGCAACTTGTGAGGGAATCTGGAGATGAGCTGCCTGGCAAGGAAATAGCACTTTTTTAAGGTTAGCTTGATGATATCACTCTAATGGCAGAAACTGAAGAGGAGCTAAAGAGCCTCTTGTTGCGGGTGAAGAAGGAGAGTGCAAAAGTTGGGTTGAAACTAAACATTAAAAAAACCAAGATCATGGCACGCGATGAGTCAGACACGACTTCACAACTAACAACAACAAGGTTAGCTTCCTTAACCTTAAGCTAGGATTGGAACCGTTGGGAAAATGCTGCTCAGAGTAGTGTAAGAACAATCCAGAGAAAGAAATATTTTGGGGGATATTAAAAAGGCAGAATATATTTCCCCAAAGGAATAGCGGAGAAGATCTTTAAAAAGGCAGAAACATCTACACACAGACACACACACACACACACAACCAGACAACTCAGCGGAAACCAGCTTTTAGAAATGCAGATGTAATCATTCAAGAAGGTTGGGGCCCTCCAGCTAGAAGCTGAAGAGTTAAAATCTACATACCAAACACTTAAGACAGGACATAATTAACCCACCACCATCAGAATACCAGAAAGGCACACTCAGGCTCAGGTCCAAGTTCATGACACAGGAACAACTCCAAACAAAAGCCCAAGAAGGTATAAAAACCCACCACACCCTACTACATGTGCTGTCTCTTTTTTTTCCAGCCATCTTTCTGCCTGGCTCTCCTTTTCAATAAACTACAACCTTCTTTTTAAAGCAGTCGCCATGTTATTTATTCCCATCTTGGACTGGACCCTGATGAAGATTTTTCCTTCAACAGTAGAAAAAGTCTCGTCTTCAGTGCAAACTTGAAATTCCTTTGCTAGAAGTGCAGAATCTTCAAAATGGTGCTTGCAAGGTTCAGATGTTCTCTAGACCCCCCCATCCATCTATACCAAGAGTTCAATACGGCTAGTCCTCGACTTATAACAGTTGATTTAGTGAACGTTCAAAGTTACAATGCCACTGGGAAAAGTGACTTATGACTGTTTTTCACACTTGCGACCTTCACAGCATTCCCCATGGTCACATGATCAAAATTTGGATGGTTAACAACTCATATTCATGATGGTCACAGCGTCCAGGGCTCATGTGATTCCTTTTTGCGACCTTCTGCCAAGCTGGAGAATCCGGATTCGCTTAACAACCCTGTTACTAATTTAACAACTGCAGGAGTTCCCTTAACAACTGTGGCAAGAAAAATGGTAAAATGGAGCAAAATTCACTTAACAAAGGTTTTGACTTAGCAACAGAAATTTGGGGCTCCGTTGTGTTCGTAAGTCGAGGACTATCTGTGCTGAGTGGCAGCCAAGGGGTAACTATTTTCCGTTATCTCCAGATAACATCTAGTAGTCATTTGGATTTTTGCAGATCGCATCTGGTGTAAATCTTTTTCCGAACATTTCTGCTGCTTTCTGCGGTGCCTAGGCCCGTAATCTTTGCCCACAGAGTAAAATGAATTAAGACGGTCCTTTCTCAAATGCTGGGTAATGAGCACTTCAAGAGGAGGGTGGAGACATCTGGTGCAGAGCTGGTCAGGCTTTGTACAGGCAAAGCAAAAACGTTGCCAAAATTCATACCGGCTTTGCCACGACAAGCAGGCAGCAGTCTTAGCTCAGAGCAGATTTCAAAAGATGCCTGAGCCACCTGTCTTAAGATGCCCAGCAATTACATACTTTGCCACCCACTGCGAACTTCTAATGAGTTTGTGTATTATTTTGTCTGGAGTGTATATAGGATAAAACATATGAAGAAAGATTGCAGGAATTGGGTAACTCTAGTTTAATGAAGGGACGCGGTGGCTCAGTGGGTTAGGACGCTGAGCTTGTCAATCAGAAGGTCAGCAGTTTGGCGGGTCGAATCCCGAGTGCCGCGTAGCAGAGTGAGCGCCTGTTACTCATCCCAGCTTCTGCCAACCTAGCAGTTCGAAAGCATGTAAAAATGCAAGTAGAAAAATAGGGACCACTATGGTGGGAAGGTAACAGCGTTCCGTGTGCCTTTGGCGTCTAGTCATGCTGGCCACATGACCACGGAGACGTCCTCAGACAAGTGCTGGCTCTTCGGCTTTGAAACGGAGATGAGCACCGGCCCCTAGAGTCGGGAACGACTAGCACGCATGTGCGGGGGAACCTTTACCTTTTAGTTTAATGAAAAGAAGGACTAGGGGTGACATGATAGCATTGTTCCAATATTCGAAGGGCTGCCACAAAGATAAGGGGTGGGTGGGGGTTTCAACTTATTTCCCCAAACTCCAGAAGGCAGGACAAGAAGCAACGGATGGAAACTAATCAAGGAGAGAAGCAAACCTAGAACTAAGGCGAAATTTCCTGACAGTGGGAACAATTAACCATTGGAACTGCTTGCCTCCAGAGGTTGTGGGTGCTGCTCACTGGAGGTGTTTTTTTAAAAAAAACAACAACAATTGGACAACCATTTGTCTGAAATGATACGGGGGTCTCCTGCTTGAGCAGAGGGTTGGACTAGAAGACCTCCAAGGTGCCTTCCAACACTAATTCTGTTACAAAGGAGTATGAACTAGTGGCATTCAGTACTTTTAACTTGTGATTTTCAATGCCTGGGGCATTCAAAAGGGAACGCTTTGAAAATAGGAATAAGGTACTGATGTTTGCCATCTTGACTTATTTATAAAAATAATAATAAAGGTGGGGTGTAAATTAAGTTTCGTTCAGTGTTAAAAAGCTAAAGATGAACTGTGCTGATAAAAGTAAGCCTAAGACAAAACAGCAGGATTAAAGTTTCATATCCTTTTTTCATGGCTTCATTTATTTCTTGACCGGCCTTAACCCCGGTGAATGCAGTGTGGCGTACATCCTTTGAACAGTTTAAATTAAGATGTATGTTGAAAAATATCTGATAGGTTTTATGCACCTTTCAATTGCTTTAATGCTCTTCCTTGTTCCTTTTACAGCAGTGACTTTTGTCCCGTGCTTTTATATTCTGCATAACACAGTAAAACAATTTCTGGTTTAGCTCACATTTTAGCAGCAAAAAAAATCGCCATTTAAAAAGTTCTTGAACCTGGAACTCATTGAGTTTAAGGACCCAAATTCTGTTCCCATCCAACCTCTATAGTTTGTGAAGAAGTCTTTGTATTTTTCCCAAGTGTTTTTTTTTTCCTTGCACGGAGAACATTATTCAGCCAAGTTATGCTTTTGAAATCTGATGGGGGAAGAACAGCTTTGTGTCGGATTGATAGAGCACCTGGAGAAAAAAACATACTGTCTGACGGGAAGGAAAATCAAAATATGAAAGGCTTTCCAGCTTTTTGAAATCAATCAAATAAAGAGCTGCAGAGTTTCCCGTGTTTAACAAGCACTTCATAGAGTCTCTTTGAGGACCACTCAAGATTAGATCAAGTAATTATTAAATATTTTAATCTGGCCAGGGGAAAAAGAAAACAAAACCAGTTTGGTAGGAAAAGAAACCCGTTTACGAGAAGTGTTTTGTTTGTACTCTGGAAAAGTAGAAAACCACCGATTTACTGGATTGATAGAATCATTTCATAATAGGAATGTCCCCAGTATGATGTCCCTGGAATTCTTTGTTCCAAAAGTTTTATTAGTTTATAATATACGATGCAATGAAAATACAAAAGCAAATATCGGAAAAGTTAGGGAAGGGGAAAGGGAGTAAAGAAATAAGGTAAGGGAGAAAAAAAAGAAAAAAAGGCATTGACTTCTGACTTCCTTTGGGGCAGTAAATTAGAATATCAACATCAAACCTCAACTTCTTACCTTTACAAAAGAATATAAACCAGTCATTTCGATAACATCAAGTCTATCTAATTGGTAAAACCCAAAATCAAAATTTCACTTTTTTTCCGCCTCAAGCACAAAGCCTAGAAGCGGTTCCCACGTAACAATAAAAGTATTTGAATTCTTGACATCCATTTTTCCCCCACTACACTGAGCGGTGGCTCAGTGGGTTGGGACGCTGAGCTTGTCAGTCAGGTCAGCAGTTTGGCAGGTCGAATCCCGAGTGCCGCATAACAGAGCGAGCGCCTGTTACTCGTCCCAGCTCCTGCCAACCTAGCAGTTCGAAAGCACGTAAAAATGCAAGTAGAAAAATAGGGACCACTCCGGTGGGAAGGTAACGGCGTTCCGTGCGCCTTTGGCGTCTAGTCATGCCGGCCACATGACCACGGAGACATCCTCGGACAAGCGCTGGCTCTTCGGCTTTGAAACGGAGATGAGCAGCGGCCCCTAGAGTCGGAAACGACTAGCACGCAAGTGCGGGGGAACCTTTACCTTTACCTTTACCTTACACTCCAAGATCTTAACAGGTTTTCCAAACCTGGTTATTGTTATGGCAGAGAAGCCAGCATGGGGGTAGGGATGGGGGGGGCAATTGGGCAGCAGCCAAAAATGCTGCAATTTCTTCTTTCTAAGCCTCCTTCCCTCCTGGATGCAGAAACGTAAGGGAGGTAACGGTTTTGTGTCGATACCAATTTTGTTTTTGGTAGAATCCCATCTGGGTTGGTCACCGGTTATCTTCTGAGCTTTGGGGCTAGTCATAATTTCCTTCACATACATAACAGCACAGAACAGAAAGCAGAAACAGCCACATTCTTACCACAGTATCTTTGAAAAATAATTCTATTTATGTCTACAGAAAAGTTTCGTTTCTACTGTTCGTTGCATCTAACAAAATATTCATCAAAAATGTTGGAGAATCTTTATGTGATGTGTAAAACAAAAAGGGGGAAGGGGGACCCAAAATAATTATCTCCAAAGAATCTTTTCTACATTAGCCCAACCTGAGTTAATTTCCAAAGCAGAAAATATATAAACCCTCTTTAGGCGTTTGAATCCTTGAAGAAGAAGAAAGGCATATCCAAAATAAGCAACATTAATGAAATAAAATAGTTGAAACGTTATTCCTTTTTTCCTCTTAATCTTGATTGGTTAAAAGACAAATAACAGGCAGTCTACATTGGCAATTTTTGAACAGCGCCATTGATTTCGACATTGTTAACATTGGAACAAGTTGTGAGGACTTTGCTCTGTATGGATTAAAATGGCTTAACTGTCATGGAATTCTGTAAACTGTAGTTTTATGCATTTTCTAAGTAAACCCATTCAAATTCTTCTCCTAGCCATCGTTTCCAGGATTCTTTGGAAAGAAGTAACCAGAAGCGAAGACCGGTTTTGCTTCTCATTTTGTCATCTGAAATGTTCCTTTTCTGAGAATTTACGGTGGCTATGAAATTGATGGGTTTTTTTTAAAGGTCTCTATCACTCATAGTCACAGAGGACTATAGCAAAGCCCAAATGCTGTATTTCCCAATATTCCTCATCATAATTTTAAATCATGTTTTAAGAGGTGACCAACATTTTGTTGTATCTGATGCTGGTCTAGAGAACTCCAGCTGGGGAACATTATTTATTTATTTATTTATTTATTTATTTATTTATTTATTATATTTTTATACCATTTATTTATTTATTTATTTATTTATTTATTATATTTTTATACCGCCCTTCTCCCGAAGGACTCAGGGCGGTGTACAGGGCAATAAATACAAAACAGGATACAAAAGTTAAAAGCGATTAAATAAATGCCCAAGGTTAAAACAATAATTAAGACATATTAAACCCTAACCCATCAGACCAGGTCAGATTGCTCAAATAGATACGTTTTTAGTTGAATGAGTTGTGTAAACCTATGCATATTTTAACTTACACATGAGAAGCAATTTAAAATCCACATATGAAGCCAACCGTACGTAAGCCCAAACTATTATTTAAAAGAAATATTAAATCCTTCTAGCTCAAATCAAAGCTCACCTTTGTTGAACTAAGTTAATGCAAACATCTGAAGATGGAGCCTTGATCTCTTAATGCCAGCTTGCCCAAGGTTTTATTTTTATTTACTGACGGATGCTCGTGGCAAAACCTGCCAGCTCTACGGAGACCTCAAGTCTAGTGACGAAAAGCCGAATTTTCAAGAACGCTCTTGAGTTTACATTTTGAATAGTTCTACAAGAACCAACCACACCTTGTTTAATCATACCTTGTTTTGGGACCTTCTACAGGCAGTTGCCCTCGTTTTCCTTTCCCCCCACCTCCCCGAAAGATCCAGGATGACCTGTAGTTTCCAGAGCACCAGAAGAATATCAGTCACTGGAAAAGCCACATCTTCAGGATAGAACTTCAGGTTGTGATGATTCCACAGCAGGAGCCATGACAGTTAAAAAAGATTTGAAAAGCAAGTATGTCTCATCTTGGTCCTTTTGATGGTAACTTTCATCATCCCAACCTGGCAACTTAGCAACTTGCAACCTTCACTGGATGACTGTTGAGGGTTACAGTGGACCCCCAGAGTTAGTTACGACCCACTTTCAAGGTTCCAATGGTTGACAAGTACACACCACCAACACACACAACGTGGTCACGGGATTGGCAATTCACCTGCATTCAAAACAACCACTGTGGCTGCAATTTATGCTGTTTAAACTGGCCTGGTTTCCAACCCAAACACCCATTGATTACAATGGGCTCACTTAACAACCGAGACATTTAACCACCGTGTTTAATGACCGTCGCCAAAGGGGGGAAAAAGTCGTAAAACCAGGCACCCTCACCTGGTGATCCGCTTTAACGACAGCACAATTTAGGAGAATAATTCTGGGCTTAACTGTGGTAAGCCAAGGACTATCTATACCAGCCTGAGCGGGATGGAAAAATAAAGTTAAAAAGTCCTTTCATCCCAGGAAAGAAATAGGTGGGGAGGCAAACATATCCACTGTTTCGGTTGGAGATTTGCTGTTCCCAGATGAGGAGAAAGTGAACTGAGGGAAAGTGTGTCTCTCTCTGTGTGTGTGTGTGTGTGTGGAGGGGTAGGTTAAGAGCCCCTGGCCCCAAATGAAGGGGAGGCGACAGAATTTGCCACTTCCTCCGTCCCAGGCTTTGCTGGTAGGGGAACGATCTGCGTGGCAGCAACGCCCGTGGCATCCAGGCTGCCCCTTCTGGACAGGTGTACGAAACTCATTTGGAATTGCAAGAAACCTTCTGCAAGAAACGTCCATGGAGATGCTCAGTCATCCAGGTCATTGTTGCCCCAAAGGGGGTTTTTCAGGAGGCACCTGGACTTTCTTGTTTTTCCTTTTGTTTTCCTTTGAAGACGTTTCGCTTCTCATCCCAGGACCCCACCATCCAAGTCAGAGCTGAAGAAGCTTCTTGGACGAGAAGCGAAACGTCTTCAAAGGAAAGCCAAAAAAAAAAATCCAGTTGCCTCCTGAAAAACCACCTTTGGGGACCTTCTGCAAGAAACGGGGACAGCCCAGATTTGCCCCAGAGTGGTACAGAACGCAAGCCTGACGCAGGAGCCTTCCAAAGGGAACATGCTAGCCAAGACCAGCCCCCTCGCTCCTTCTAAAGCAAAAATCTCTTCCCCCCCCCCCCCCGGGCTTCCTTGCAACTGAGCGTCACCAAGGGTGAAAGCTGGGCTTGCTTCAAGTCCTCAACGGGTGGCAGCGCAGCGCCAAGCCAACCTGGGCTGAGATGACAAGAGGCTAAGTGGGATTAAGTGAGACCAATTAGGGATGCGGTGGCTCAGTGGGTTAGGACGCTGAGCTTGTCGATCAGAAGGTCAGCAGTTTGGCGGGTCGAATCCCGAGTGCCGCATAACAGAATGAACGCCTGTTACTCGTCCCAGCTTCTGCCAACCTAGCAGTTCGAAAGCATGTAAAAATGCAAGTAGAAAAATAGGGACCACTACGGTGGGAAGGTAACAGTGTTCCGTGCGCCTTTGGCATCTAGTCATGCCGGCCACATGACCACGGAGACGTCCTCGGACAAGCGCTGGCTCTTCGGCTTTGAAACGGAGATGAGCACCGGCCCCTAGAGTCGGAAACAACTAGCACGCATGTGCAGGGGGAACCCTTTACCTTTAATGTGAGACCATGCCAGGGCTGCGGGCAAGATGGGAATATAAAAGCAGAAGCAGGTAGCTGTGTAGAAGCTAGTTCTATGTTAGGGCCAAAAAAGCCACAAGGACAGCCCGACTGGAGGGAGTCTTCGCCTTTATTTGACACTTCTTTTTTTAAGAAAGCACATCATTTCTCTGAGTGAGCTGCCCAGGTTAGCTACATCAGCCTTGACTGGATCGCAAAAAAGGTCTTATAGATAGATAGATAGATGATAGATAGATAGATGATAGATAGATAGATAGATAGATAGATAGATAGATAGATAGATAGATAGATGAGGAGGAGGGGTTAGGTGTCAGAGGAAGATTCTAATGCACTGCAGGACTCTCAGCCTGGCCCCTCCCGTCTTGTTCCTCCTCAGACTTAGCTGTGTGAGCATGAAGGATTGGAAGAAGACGATCCACAGCTGGCTTTGTTCAGGGACGCTAGGAGCAGGAGGCAATCTAGCAGAGCAGAACAAAGGAAGGCAATGAGGCAACTCAGGAGAAGGCAATGAGAAGCCACACCTTGGGACTGCTGATAAAAGGGGAATGTGTTGGAAGTGCTGGTTGCTAAAGGCAACCGTTTGAAGATCTTCTGCTAGAGTCCTGGTCTGTTATTTTTGCTTAACTCTTGTTTAACCTTTTGGTTTAAGTCTTGTTTGAACTTTTCGTTTAACTTTTGTTTGAACTCTTTGTAAATAAATTTGGTTGGTTTTTTTCCTGTTGATTGTAAAAAGGGGCTGTCCCTGACATTCAAACAGGGCCGGTCGTAGGCTGGAACAGAACAGGCAGGGGTCACTGAACAGGACAAAAATAAGCATCCCAAACCTTCCAAAAAGGACTATTGGGCATTTATTTAGGCCAGGAGTAGGCAACTTTGCCTCTTGAAGTCCATGAGTCATAAAAGAGCCGAGGTTGCCAACCCCCCCCGATTTAGGCAATAGTCCAACTGTGTTTGATCCTGTCCAATCAACAAACGCTTCTCAGAGTAAGTTGAGTCCTACTAACTCAGCATGCATGTTTGACTTATTGGTTTCAGTTGGAATTATTTTCCGATTCTATTATTACAACCTTGGGATTAAAGCTGAAATTCCACGCTTCAGATTGGCAGGCGGGTCAGTGCAAAAGCCCATAAATTTAATAAATTCAATTCGGATACAGGAAACGTTTGAACACCACTGAAAGATTCCTAGCTACATACATGTGATGAGCCCCGAATAGGATAAAACTGGTCACATACAATCTCATTTGCTGTAATTGTCCCAAATTTGTACCAAGAATTGTTTATACTACTGTATTAAATTAGGAAATGTCTTAATTGTATTACAGGCAGTCCTCAGCTTACGACAGATCATTTAGTGCAGACATGTCAAACACAAGGCCCAGGGGCCAGATCCGGCCCGCAAAGTGGTTTCATGTGGCCCGCGAAGCCATCCTGGAAACAGTGAGGGAAAGGCCCCCCACTTCCTTGGCCCTGGCCCAGAGACCCTCCTTCTGCCAGAGACCCTCAGACCTGTCCCACTCCTGCCCAGGCCCCCATAGGCACCCTTGATGCCAACGATGTAGAGCTGGCCACGCCCACCCAGTAGGCCACACCCACTCTAGCCACGCCCACCCAGTAGGCCACGCCCACCCTGGCCATACCCACCCGGCCCCCTGAGGGCAACCGCAATGCTGATGCGGCCCTCAATGAAATTGAGTTTGACACCCCTGATTTAGTGGCTGTTCAAAGTTGCAACGGCACTGCAAAAAAGTGATTTATGACCGTTTTTCATGCTTACGACCTTTGCAGCATCCCCACGGTAACCTGTTCAAAATTCAGATGCTTGACAACTGACTCACATTTATGACGGTCGCAGTGTCCTGGGGGTCACGTGACCCCCTTTTGCGACCTTTTGACAAGCAAAGTCAATGGGGGGACTCACTTAACAACCGGGTTACTAACTTAACAAATGCAGTGATTCACTTAACAACTGTGGCAAGGAAGGTAGTTAAAATAGGGCCAAAATCCGCTGAACAAATTTTCATTCAGCAACAAAAATTTGGGGCTCAAATCTGGTCGTAAGGCGAGGACTACCTGCATTTCATTATGATACCGGCTAATATTGTTTAGAGGTTGATTTCCTGGTACTGTTCTTTGTCCTAAGGGTGTACTAAAGAAATCTACAGTGCAGTACACATTGAATAATGTGGTTTCAATATACATTTTAAAGAATCATGGAATTGGTGGGTCATTTCATGCTGTCTTCATGCCTTAATCCATCAAAGTCTGCCTTAATGGACTGCAATGGATACTGGCCTCCCTCAGCTCTGGCAGCTGAATTTTTTCGGCTGGAGAATTCAGGGACTAGCCTGGATCTTTTGCAAGAAAACAAATAAATTCTGCCACTAAGCTATGCGCCTCCCCTGGAAAGCTTTTATTTTTCCAATCTTGTTCCCCATCAAAAAGCTGTTGCTTCCTCATTTTTCTTTTGAATTCTTTGTTCTCCGAGCTTTTACTTTCTCTCTCTCTCCTGTTTCTGCCCTTTATTAGTCCGTTAGTTTTTATGTGATTTGTAAAAACCTCTAACAAAACTTTATATAAGAAAAGGAATCGTTACAGACAGAATCTGTAGAGACAGAATATTCCTTCAAAGAATTCAATTGTTCTCTTGGTAAGGATCCAGCAATGAACCCGGAGGTTCAAAGCTAACAAAATCTCATTATACATGCAGGCAAGTGGGTTTTATGTATTCTTATTTCTCCCACATCTCATCATTAGGCCCCTCTTATATTCAGCAGTGAAATTTGATACATCCAAACAAGCAGGTATCCTGCTGAAAGAAAGCGAGCTAGCTTTAAATTACCAGAAGGCCAAAGGATGTCTCTGCCTGCTCTCCGTTCCCATAAAAGCTCAGCGCCCGTCTGTCTTATTTTGTTCCTCCAGGACAACATAGGTTTGCCCCAGAGACCTCCAAACACTTAGAATGTCGCTGTGCTGTTTTATATTAATGTGGAATCTGATATTACATTTGTTTTGTACTTTTTAATCTGCTTATGGCTGCCCAACTCCGGCTATTAAAGAGGTCACTCTCACCTTTTAGCAAATATTTGATTTATTGGTACTACAGCTGCATGGAGGCAAACGATTCCCCTTAACCGGCACCCTTCAGGCAGACTGTATGGACCTTTCTCCTGGAACTTGGTAGCAGATCTGGAAGAAGGTAGAGATTGAGGAAGCTTCTTGTATTAAGAGCACAATAAGGCAGGGCTCCTCAACCTTGGCAACTTTAAGACTTGTGGACTTCAACTCCCAGAATTCCTCTTTAAGTCCACAAGTCTTAAAGTTGCCAAGGTTGAAGACCCCGCGATAAGGAACATGAGGAATGCCAGACCTGGCTACCAAAATGGCGTAGCTTTGCTAGCTGAGGAATTCTGGGAGTTGAAGTCCACAAGTCTTAATGTTGCCAAGGTTGAAGACCCCACAATAAGGAACATGAGGAATGCCAGACCTGGCTATGAAAATGGTGCAGCTGTGCTGGCTGAGGAATTCTGGGAGTTGAAGTCCACAAGTCTTAAAGTTGCCAAGGTTGAGTATCCCGCGATAAGGAACGTAAGGCATGCCAGACCAGGCTACCAAAATGGCCTAGCTTTGCTGGCTGAGGAATTCTGGGAGTTGAAGTCCACAAGTCTTAAAGTTGCCAAAGTTGAGGACCCCGCAATAAGGAACGCGAGGAATGCCAGACCTGGCTATCAAAATGGCCTAGCTTTGCTGGCTGAGGAATTCTGGGAGTTGAAGTCCACAAGTCTTAAAGTTGCCAAAGTTGAGGACCCCGCGATAAGGAACGTGAGGAATGCCAGACCTGGCTACCAAAATGGCCTAGTGCCCCGATCCAAAGATCTCCTGCCCGCTTGGGTACGTTTGTACTTCGTTCTCGGTCTCTGCTAAATGACAGACGGTCCGTCAGGCATCTTCTGCTTTCAGGTAGGAACAGCAAGGGAGGATTGGGAGGGCAATGGAAAGGTCCACTTTTGCCTGTTGTTATTGCCGTGCCTGGGGGAAAGCAAAAGAAATACAAAAGCCCAGTGCCGGCAAATTAATTATCCGGGCCTTTCCACTCTTAATTCAGAGAAGGCCTCGATTTTCCTTTCTGTGCAAACTGCTGAAGGAAGGTAGGCACCTCCCATTTAGGTAGGACGTATCAAAAAAAGCTCACATGGTAGCATAAATCTCATAAAGGGGAACTACTGACCTTCAAGATAAACAATAATAAAGGTTCCACCTCAGAGTAGCAACATACAATACACGTAATATATTTTCAGGAAAGCACCTTTTATCATATAGAAACGAATCGTGCATTAAAGACTTCCTAGGTATGTCGATCAGAAGATCGGCAGTTTGGCGGGTCGAATCCCAAGTGCCGCGTAGCAGAGTGAGCACCTGTTACTCGTCCCAGCTTCTGCCCACCTAGCAGTTCGAAAGCACGTAAAAAATGCAAGTAGAAAAATAGGGACCAATAGGGACCCCACAGTTTGCTGCCTCCTCCTCCTCCTCCCCACAAACACCACACCCTTCTAGCATTGATGATGTTCCCTTGTTGGGTCAGGAAATTCTGTAAGAAAACCACCAACTCAGAGAGCACCAAGGACCTCACAATCTCATCCTTTCCCTTTTAAAGCATTAAAGGTAGCAATTTGGCTTTGGTTAGGGCTAAAGCTTTCTTACAAAATTCACCTACTGAAACTGAAGTGAAATGGAACTGGAGAGCCAGGGAGAAAGTTACAACCACATTACACAGAACATACATTAAAATATATGAAGTAGGCCAAGCCAAGTCGTTCCATCTCCAGGTAAACAGATATATCTTCACAGCCTTCAGAGTGACCCCCCCCCCACACACACACAGAAACACACAAACTAACAGGGATCTCAAAATCAATTTATTTTTACATTGCTCATTAAAAAACATCTTCAATTTTGCTGTTTTTTCCCCCACAGAGTGGAGCCATACGTAAAATAAGATCAAGTGACTCTTCAAAACCTTTTAATGGGTCCCATTCTATTGAATGCAAAAAAAATCATTTCTAAAAACAGTGGATGAGACAGAGATCAGTAGCCATACATTTTAACGTTATGGACTTCTTTGTCCTCACATTCTCTTTCCTTATCGTAATAGTAGAACGTGTTGTCCTTCCTTTGAAGCTTCTTCACAAATCCGGTTTCTGGCCACCTTTCCACCTGCATGCAAACAAGAAGAAGGGAAGTGCCTGTGGGTTCTTGGAATGGCTGAGCTTACCTGCAGATCCTGCTAGTGAAACCTAAATTTATTTATTTATTTATTTATTTTATTTTAATCCCATTTATATCCCGCCCTTCTCCGAAGACTCAGGGCGGCTTACAAGCTTAGCAGTAGCCTTCATTCTATGTATATGCCTGCTTATTAGGGCTTTCACACACACCCCAAGCGGCATTATTACAAAGTCAGCTTAATTGCCCCCAACAATCTGGGTCCTCATTTTACCTACCTCGGAAGGATGGAAGGCTGAGTCAACCTTGAGCCTGGTGGGACTCGAACCTGCACTAATTGCAGGCAGCTGGTGTTACTTAAGGAGGCATTAGCCCACTGCTCCACCAAGGCTCCTTGGTGGTCCTCGAATTACATGAGTTCATTTAGTGACCGTTCAAAGTTATAACAATGAAAAAAGGGACTTGTGACCGTTTTTTCAACGCCACCACCGCCTTTGCACCATCCCCCCCCCATGGCCATGTGATCAGAATTCAGGCTGGCTTGGCAACTGGTTCATATTTATGACGGTCGCAGTGTCTCCTGGGGTCACGTGATTCCCTCTTTTGCGACCAAGTAAAGTCGAGGGGGGAAGCCAGATTCACTTAGCAACGGTGTTACTAATTTACCAACCACAGTGATTCGCTTAGCAACGGTGGCAAGAAAAATCGTAAAATGGGGCAAAGCTCACCTTAACAAACGTCTCACTTAACAATAGAATTTTTATTTTATTAGGTACTATATTCCAGAAAAGATTGATAAACCAAAGTATATATTCGATTTTACCTGTGATAACAGCGGCAAAAATCGTATTTGCCACAATATTGGAAAAAGGCAGAATTGCCATCAGAGGAAGAAATAATTAAAAAAAATATTAGAATGGGCAGAAATGGACAGACTTACTATGAGGCTGAAAGAAAAAGAAGAAACAGAATACTGTCAGACTTGGGACCTATTTTATCAGGGGCTGGAGAAAAGAATAAAGGATTAGGAATTAAATTCGTATTAGTGAATGATAAACTCAGACAACATGTTGTTGAATGAGTACTATTGAATTGTATGGAAAAAATTAATAAAATTTTTACCAAAAAAATATATAGGAATTTTGAGCTCTATTGTGGTCGTAAATCGAGGACTACCTGTTATGTGACCCAAAAAAAGGGCTACATATTTTATACCATAGAGAAATATATGGGAGGCGGCGGCCAGGCATGCTGATCACAGGATCCCAAACCTGATCCAAAGTTGACAATGCAGATAGAAGAAATTCAGGATTTCGCAATCTCTCCCAAGGATTTCACAATCTCTCCCAGCTAATTTTATTGATATGGAATTCTGTGACTTTTCATTCTGTTCAACTGGGAACATTTTGAGTTTCAGGGCTCAGTTGACTTAAAGCTGGCTTTGAGCACGAATTCTCCTGTCCCTTTATTCTTGTAAAGATTCAACCGAGGCTTAAGGTTTCTTGTGTTGCGCGTATTTTGTAGCCTTAATCAGTAACTTCCAGTCAGAAGTCTTGACCAAAAGACTCCGTTAAGAGATACTTTTGAGGCTTTTCATTAGTAAATATGAGTGTTTTCCATGCTCTCAAAATTCACTCTTATCAGGGAGAAAGGATTAGTCACGAAGTTTTGAGGAAGACCATCAAATTTACCACCATTGCAGATTTGGCTGAAGGCAAGAACACAAATTAGCGGATGTTTTCAATGCGATTAGAAGGGGGGGGGAGTTTTTTAGAATAAGCAGAAAAAGGACCAACTCAGTCCTTTTATACAGCATTAAGTGACTCCACCAATTGGGAAAAGGGAGCAGAGGTGAAGAGCTGTTTTCAGGATGAAATGACCCTCAGGGTGAATCTAGGTTTTCTGAAGATTAGGAGGGGGGAAAAAATATTTTCATTGCACAGTCTGAACGAGGTAACACAAATATAATCTCAGCATCAAGACATCATTCAAATTGCCTCTTTGTAAGGGGACTGGCACAGGTCCCTTCTGGAAAGGCATCTCTGCCAGCAATTTCTTGGCTCAAAGTCACGCTGTGCTGAGGCAGCCAAGAGCACACAGGAGATGCAGCTGTGATCCCTAAATGCTCCTTTTTTTTTGTTACGTAGGCAAGTCCTATTGATTAGACAAGGATGGCATAGCCTTCCGTTTGTTCTGTCCATCAATGTGTTAGTCAGTATTCTCTAGAAAGGCAAGAAAATCTTATTTCTCATGGATCCTTCATCCTGTATCCTTTATGCCCTTATCCGGGTAGCTGAACCAATTACTTGTTCCAAGGTTTAGGCCTAATTTAGTGGGAATTCATGGTTTCTTTGACCGGGCTGATGGCCAGGCAACTTGGGGCCTGCCCACAATACCGTATCACCAGGTGCTCCTGAGAATTGAGAGAGATTAAAAAAAAAAAGCAGACTTGTTATGAAGTAGGTGGCTGGCTGGCTTTCAGAAGCTTCTGTCCCAATAGAGAAGCTTTCTGGATTAGCGCTCTGCATGCCAGCCAATGACTGTTATGTGTCATGCACTTTTTTATTTATTTTTATTTATTTTATTTATTTTATTAGATTTATATACCGCCCTTTCCCGAAGGACTCAGGGCGGTTTACAGGGTATTTAAAACAAGAAATACAAAAGTTAAAAACAATTAAAAAAAATTACATCAATCCCTGAAAAAAACCCAAGATTAAAAAAAAACAATATGGGTGGTCAGATGGATGCCTGCAGCCTGAGCATATTTGCTGCCCCTCCCTCCCCCTATTGCAGTGTGCTTAGGAAGTGCTTCTCCTATAATCTCCAGCAACACCGCGGCCTATTTTTACCCAATTTCAACATTTTTCGATCCCTCACTGATGAGTGTTTCTACATAATGGAAATCCCATTTTCCTCTCCCACAAAATCCCTACTCTGGAGACTGGGGAGCTAACAGGAGGTAGCCCACCTCTCCCCCTTTGCTTCTCTCCTTGGAGACAGAAGGCAAAGAATAAACAGAGAAGAGCTCTTTTGAAGCCAGCACTCCGGGCCCATGAAGTAACCATGGAGTTAAGGCAGGGCGTAGAGACTCGAGAGAGAGAAATGGCGAGGGATAAAAATCAGCTCAGCTCTGCTTTAGAGTCTCCCAATGGAAATAAGTAACATAGTCATGCACACTAAAGTAACTTAAATATTATTTTCTGGACCCAATCGAAAATTTAAAGCCCTAAATAGCTTGGATTCCAACTGGACCCATGATGGAACCAGCAGAAAAGCATTTGCTGTAAGCAAATAAACTGGCTGCAGGGCCATGTAATTCAATATGAATGCAACTGGACACTAAAACTAGCAAAATACTCTTTCTAAAGTCTATTTTTGACCGCACATGAAAAGTACCTCGTGCCGTTCCCAAGCCTATTAAATGTGCTTAGCCTGTTTTCTGATTTTGGTTGACGAATCAAAATCTTTTCACCGAGAGTGATTTTTAACAGCCTTTATTCAGATTTTGCCTTCTTAGCCACCCCAAAAGCCCTCTAAGGTAAAAGACATCATGTAAATTAAATAAATGGTTATCATTCCTTCTGGTGATTGATAGGAAAAAGGAAAAATGTACAAGGTAACATAATGCCTAATATATGTTGCACTAGTTTTCTATTGCTTATCAGACACTAATTCAGCTACTATTATTATTAGCAAAATACCCTGGGAGAGCAAAGGGAAGCAAATCACATTTTTAACAATATATATGGGATGCGGTGGCTCAGTGGGTTAGGACGCTGAGCTTGTCGATCTGAAGGTCGGCAGTTTGGCGGGTCGAATCCTGAGTGCCACGTAACAGAGTGAGCGCCTGTTACTCGTCCCAGCTTCTGCCAACCTAGCAGTTCGAAAGCACGTAAAAATGCAAGTAGAAAAATAGGGACCACTACGGTGAGAAGGTAACAGCGTTCCATGCGCCTTTGGCGTCTAGTCATGCCAGCCACATGACCACAGAGTCGTCCTTGGACAAGCGCTGGCTCTTCGGCTTTGAAACCAAGATGAGCACCAGCCCCTAGAGTCGGAAATTACTAGAGCGCATGTGCGGGGGAACCTTTTACCTTTTATTTATTTTTATATATCACACACACACACACACACACACACACACAGCCATTTCAAGCTTCTTTGCTCTCATCAGTCAGCCAAGATTTCGCCCATATTTGGGCCAACGAGGTGCTCAAAACACTCAAGATATATATGAGTATGAGTGTGTGTGTGTGTGTGTGTGTGTGTGTGTGTGTATGAGAGCCACAAATCATGCCGGGAGGCGAGACAAATGAAAGAGTACCACAAGCCTAAGGAGATTATTCATATCTTGAAAATGTGCAATTCTTAAAATCTGTTAAGCCTTACCGCAGCAACATGCTTTACTTGCTTATATTCAATTTCATCTCTATAGCCAGCTTGCTGAAATCTGTATAGATCTTCAACTTCATCTGACCATGTTTTGGCCCGCTGCATGAACTTTGGCTTCAGGTCAATACTGGATGTTGCTCCAGAGACATCACCGGCTAATTTGCTGAAAGTACATGTTTTTTGTTTTTTAAAAAAATAAACTTTCATGCATAAAAAAAACCAGAGGAAAAGTCATCAAAATATTCATGAAAAGATGTTGCAACTAAATGTAAGGACATAATCGATTAAAGCCATAACTGTATTATAAACTATTTTGATACCACCCAAAAAGTCTTACCGATTGCTTTTGACAAAAAAAGCAGCTATACTTTTGAAAAGCAGAGCTGCTAATGAAAAAAGGGAATAAATAATCATGGCTTTAGACCCAGATTTTCTCTCCTTTGTTTCCCCCCCCCGCCCCCCAGCCTAAATATGTACGTATTTAGAGTATACATCCAGATTTGTCCCTTTGCTTCCAAAAAGAAAGTAAGGCGGAAGAAAAGATCTTTGCTTCCCAAGAAGCCCTCTCGAGTATCCTCACGGCAAGATAGGCAAGCAAATAAGTTTAATAAATAAATAATAAATACATCTGCAGAGCACCATTTTGCCTTTTTTAAAAAAAATCCCATTTATATCCCGCCCTTCTCCGAAGACTCAGGGCGGCTTACAATCTAAAGCACAAATCAATGTGCTTAGCCTTGTCCTGTCTTTGGTTCTACTTGCTACCAGTAGTACACCAATTTAATTTGTGAAATGCTGCTTGATACCATGGAAAAACCTTCCTTCCTTCCTTCCTTCCCCCCAACCTCTTGAGACATGATAAGATTACAATTCCTCAATCTATATGCTCAAATGAATAAAATCCTCAATCAACGGGATGGAGGCTCAGCCAATCTCAATGTATACATGGTTGTACTTTTGACAATCAAGGTTCATTCAAATCTCAACCTGAAGACCCTGCATGATCGCCACTTACATGTCTTCAGGGCTATCTGCTTCTCTACTGAAGGACGTACCAGGCTTATCTGTCATATGTGCTTCTCCAGAGGAGAAAGATGCACAGGTTATATTCTTACTGTCCATAAACAGAGCTGAATTTTCCATAGGAGCTTCTGCAAAAACAAAAAACAAAAAAACAAGTCTGATTATCAGGAATATGAAAACGCAAGTCTAGCTAAAAAGGATTTTTTAACATCTTCACGGTTTTGCCTGAGGTCTGTATGCCATTTTTACAGTTTGTTGTTTCTGTCATTCTGCTAAAGAAGATACGCATGGGCTTTGTGTACCAGTTGTGAATAGATATATACTGTAGCCTGCAGTTTTATCACCAGACTTTGTAATCTAAAGTCATCTCCTAAGCTAATTAGAGGAGGCAAGTCAGCTTGTTATCAAAATGAGCTGGAATAGAAAAAAAAAGTTTGCAAATTTCTTAGCACAGTGAAAATAAATGGCTCATATTTTTAGTGAGAAAATCAAAGTATTAATTATATAACTATATACATAATATCTTCTGCCAACCTAGCAGTTCGAAAGCACGTAAAAATGCAAGTAGAAGGGACTTCCGGTGGCGGCGCGGCGCCGAAGACAGCCTCCCCGGGCTGCCCGCGGCTCAGCTGAGTTATTTTCGCCCGAAACAGCGCCGATCAGCTGTTCGGGCGAATTTGAAGCCCCCTCCTCGGGAGAAGAGGAGGGGGCGAGCTCCCAGGTAGGGGTAGAGTTCTCCAGGGCCGCCTGAGCTTATGGCTTGGGCGGCTGAAGGATTGAACTCCCCCGTAGCCTGGGCTGCTCCCAGCTGGCCAGCGCCTCTGCTCCTGATTTCTTGGAGCAGAGCCAGGCGTCTGCGACCACCCCTGCCTGAAGGAATGACTATGGATTAAAGGAGCAGGCAGAGCGATTCAAGAGGAAAAGGTAAAGAGGATTATTATATTTTACTCTCCAGCTTGATGGACTTTTTTGGATTATAAATCTGAAGTGAAAGTGCGTCATAATTGGTAAAAGATGGCGGCTAAACCACCCCCTAAAACTCTTCGGAGTGCTGGAACTTCTCCGGTGCAACAATCATTACTGCAGGCGCTGCATCCTCCTGATGTATTGACATCAAAGGACTTACAAGATGCTCTTGAAAAACACACCCAGGTAATTTTGGAATCAATTAATGATAGATTTGCACAGATGGAGGAGAAATTGGAGAAATTGGAGGAGAGAATGGAGGAGAGGATGGAACAGAAGTTCAGAGTGATGAAGGTAGACATCTTGTCTTCAGTGTGTAAAGTGGCTCGTTGTGTGGAAGAATTGGAGGAAAAGCTAGAAGATTTGACTCAAAAGAATGCTATATTAGAAGCAAAAGTATTGGAGAATGAAGATAAAATGGAAAAGGAACTGAGTCTTGCTCAATATTACCAGATGCAGTTTGCCATTAGAATTAGAGGCTTAAAGGAGAATATTAAGGAAGATCTAAAGCAGCTGGTTTCTGAGGCTTTCGAAGTAGTATTGAAACAGCCAGCATCTGAAATAAAAGGAGGCATGGATAAAGTGTTTCGTGTGAATTCATGGATTGCTGGACAGAGAAAGTTGCCTAGAGATGTGGTGGTATATTTTGCAAAAAGGGAAACTAGAGATGAAGTTATACGAGCTGCTTATGATACTAAAGTTGTGATTGCTAATCAAGAAGTTTTGGTCTTAAAAGAAATTCCTCCAAAGATTTTAAAAAGAAGGAAGGATTTTACATTTCTGGTGCAAGAGCTCAAGCAACGAGATATAAGGTTCAGATGGGAGATCCCAGTTGGGTTGATGGTGACGCACGAAGGTAAAAGGTACCGTCTGGTTACTGTGATGCAAGCGCGTGATTTCTACAATAATGTTTTAAATGCAACGCCATTAACACTTCTGGAAGCTGAAAAGGGATCTGGAGAAGGAGTGCATGAAGAGGCCGAAGATGGTCAGATAGAAGACAACGGTGTTGGAGGAGATCAAGATATAACTTCGTCGGATGATCCTATAGAACAGAGGGTGACGCGTGCTGCTGCAAAACGATCTAAGAAGAGAAAATAGCAGGATTTGCAGAAGTCTATGGAATTTCTATGACGTATTTATAGTCAAGTATGGGAGGTGGGAAAAGGTTTGGGTGTAGACGCAATATATTTTTATATGTGGTGGTTTTGTGGAAAGGGTGAGGTTTTTTGGATTAAAGTTTGGTGGAATATACAGAAGATTCTCAAATGGAGGTTAAAGTTTTGTTCGCAATCTTTTTTTTTGTTTGGAATAATTAGAGATGTGGCACTGGAAGAGGAACGGCCGATTATAGAAGAGTTGACTTTAAAGTTTTCTGATTTGGTTGAGGTGGCGAAGATTTTGGTTAATTTGAAAGATTATCTGTAAGAACGTTATATCATGGAATGGACAAAATGGATGGAGTCTATTTAGGATAAGTATAGGGTTGAGAAGTATTATGTAGTATTTGAATAACTCTTTTTTTCTTTTTTTTCTTTTTCTTTTTCTCTTTCTATCTTGTGGTTTTTTTTCTTTTTTTTTGTTTTTAATATATATTTAATACTATTAAGGTTTGTTTTATCCTATATAAGCTAGAGAGTGTTTCTTTTTTTATTTTAGTTTGTTATATATATTTAATATTGCTAAGGTTTGTTTTATCCTATATAAGCTAGAGAGTGATGGATTTTAGAATTTATAGTTGTTAGTATATGGTTGTTTATGTTTGCTTTTTTTTATATATATATACCTTGTATTTAGCTCTGGGAAGTCGGGGGGGGGAGGGGGGAGGTAGGGGGGGGAGGAGGGAGGGGGGGAGGTAGGGGGGGGAGGAGGGAGGGGGGGAGGGAGGGGGGAGGAGGGAGGGGGAAGGGGGGTTTTTTAAAGGAAAATTGTATCTTAAAACTTTTCAATAAAAAAAAAAATGCAAGTAGAAAAATAGGGACCAGTCCGGTGGGAAGGTAACAGCGTTCCGTGCGCCTTTGGCGTCTAGTCATGCCGGCCACATGACCACAGAGACGTCTTCGGACAAGCGCTGGCTCTTCGGCTTTGAAACGGAGATGAGCACCGGCCCCTAGAGTTGGGAAACGACTAGCACGCATGTGCAGGGGAACCTTTACCTTTATACATAATATGTGTATGTGTATGTATATGTACATGTATATGTATAAATTATACTGGCATAATATATATTATATAACACTATTATTACTATCTTATTGTATTAATTTACTAGTTACTTTTTGGTATCCTGATTGGCAAACGACCTGCCATCTTCAAGTTCCCAGTTTTGGATTGGAAATTCAAACAATATTTCTATATATTTATAGAATCTATTTATATATGACTCTGTACTTGAATCTCTGAGCCAACTGTGGGCCACGCACAGCATAAGGGGCAGCCCTCCTAAGATGCGCACCGTTTGCCCCTGAAAAGCCCCCAAAAGGTTTGATCTCGCGGGTCGCTTCCCTCCTTTTCCCTCCAACGTGTGAACAAACTGCCCGCACACGTGCAGAGCCCCTATTCCCGCCGCACCAGCCCAAATATCGCGATACTTAGTCCCTGGAGCAGAGTTGCCACCCGGAAAGGGGCGGGGCTTTTATACCAACCAATCCGAAGGGCTGTTTACTGAGGGAGAGAAAGCGAGGGGAGATGCTTATTCCCCTATTTCTCCATCCCCGACTTCCTCCCCTGTCCGGGCCTGCAGCGTTTCCCTCCTCGGAAGGGGAACCAGCCTCGACCCGCCGCCCCGGCCGGCCCTGAATTACCTAAGCAGAGCTTTTCCACGCACGCCGCGCAAACGCCCCGCCCCCGCAGCGGTTACGCGGTTGCTTAGCAACCCCGAGGTTCCAGGGTACGGGCCAATAGGAGCTGCCCGCGAGGACTAGTCAAATTCTACCGAAAGGCGGGCTCTTCGTCTCTTTGGGCCAATCGGTGGATTCTAGGACCTCGACCAAACACGAGCAGCCTGATGGAATTCTGGGAACGGTAGTCCAAAAACATGGGCTGTGCAGTTTCTTCGTTGGTTTATCATTGTTACCAACGAGAGCTTCAGTAGTTAAGAGAACCTTCATATAGAAACTGTTGCATGCAAGGGAAGACGAAGGAAGACACGCGTCTTGCACTTTTGGCTGGGGCAGCCTTCCCTTTCTTTGTTTTTTTCAGAGTAAATACGATTTAGTCAGAATAAAAGGAGAAAATGCAGGCACAACCACTCTCCACACCACTAAATGAAACCGCGCTAGGACCCAGCCGCTCGTAGATTCCCCTCGCCCGCCTCCAGCACGTGCGAGGCTTCTCTGCGATTGGCTGAGCCGCCGCCCAATCACAGGGAAGGCTTTTTTTCCCGGACGCATGCGTAAATGAGAACTCGGAAGGCGTGGCGCCCCGCTCTGGGCGGAGCCTCCTCGTCCCTTTAAGATCCAGGACTGAGCAGCGCCGCGCCCTCCGAGTTCCCGTTTGCGCATGCGTCTGGGGAGTCTTGCCTGTGATTGGCGCCGCCCCAGCCAATGAGAGGGCGGCGGGAAGAGACTGGCGGAAGAGCCAAGCGGAAGAGCGCTGACGGCAGCATGAGCAGCTTCGGCGGGGTGATGCGTGAGTATCCGCACCTCTCCATCGACCGCTTCGACCGGGAGAACCTACGCGCCCGCGCCTACTTCCTCTCCCACTGCCATAAGGGTGAGCGGGGGCCCCCGGTGGGAGAAGGGGCGAGAAAGGAGACCACCAGGAGATCCCAGCACTGCCTCTTTTGTTCAGGCACTGAGTCGTGTGTCTGGCGGTTCCAGGTGGTCCACCACAATGGAGCCCAAGATTTCTGTTGCTAAGTGAGCCATTTGTTAAGTGAATTTTGCCCCATTTTACGACCTTCCTTGCCACGGTTTGTGGTGAATCACTGCAGATATTCAGTTACCGTATTTTCCGGCGTATAAGACGACTGGGCGTATAAGACGACCCCCCAACTTTTGAGGTGATTTTCATGGGTTAAAAAGTCGTCCTATACGCCGGAAAATACGGTAGTAACGATTGTTAAGCGAATCCGGCTTCCCCATCGGCTTCACCTGACAGAAGATCACAAAATGGGATCCTGTGACCCTGGGACACTGCAACCGTCATAAGTATGAGTCGGTTGTCAAGCATCTGAATGTGAATCATGTGACCATGGGGATGCTGCAGTCCTGTCCCTTTTTTTTCAGCACCGTTGTAACTTCTGACGGTCACTAGATGAACTGTTGTAAGTTGAGGACTCCCTGTATTTGTCCACCTATCTGGCCAGAAAAGGGTGAGATTTGAATAACAGAAAAATATGGGGACAGGTAGCGATTAAATGTTGAAAGTCAAATTATGCTTACTCATGTATCTAAGTGATCATTAGTTGGTGTATAGAGGGAAGTTCAACAAAACATTTCCAGCTGCTTCAATATCTACTTTGATGGACATGCCTGAGCATTTCTGGGAAGGGTTATTAACTTTCCTAGGACTTTTGAGAATATTTTGAGCACCCAGAGTTTGCTAGTGTCAACATCCTTTTATGAGGTGCAAGAAGAATATTTTATTTTTATACACACACACTTCTTCCAAGAAAAAAAATCTATTTATTGGACAGCCATTTGTCCGGGATGCAGCCTTGGGCAGAGGGTTGAAGGACAAGACCTCCAAGATTTCTTCCTGCCCTGTGATTCTATGATCTTAGGATTTGTTGTTGTTTAGTCACTAGGTTCTGACTTTTCACAACTCCATGGACCATGGCACACCAAACTTTCCTCTCCTCCGCTTTTCTCCCAGACGTTTGCCCAGACCCACGTTCTCCTTTTGCCTTCCATCTTTCCCAACATCAGGGTCTTTTCCAAGGAGTCCTGTCTTCTGATTTGGTGGCCAGAGTGTTTGAGTTGCAGCTTGAGGATCTGTCCTTCCAAAGAACAGTCAGGGTTGACTTCCTTTAGGATTGACTGATTGGGTCTCCCAAGAGTCTTCTTGAGCACCAAAATTCGAAAGCCTGTGTGGAGTTACTAAGAGTTGGTCAAAGGAGGAGACCAGGAGAAAAAAAAGTCAGCTACTCTATGTCTTGGCTTCAGTCTCCAGCATCACAATTTGAAAGCAGGCACCACCCCTAGTGTGGGGAAAAAACACCCTGAAGAAGGCCAGCCCAACGGGTGGGCTCTCCATAACAAGCAATTAAATAAATTTAACTAACAGACCTACCAAGTAAACCATTAGTGTGAAGTCACCTCTACCTTTGAAGCTAATATCCAGGCTAATTGGGTCTATTTGTGTCTTGTTGCCACAAATCCCCAGCAGTGGAGTTGAATTTGGAAGATGCTTTTTTTGGGGTTATTTTTTAAATTAAACTATTTTTTTAAGCAAAAGGTACATACAGGCTGCTAAAAGACCCAGCAGAGGCTGATCCCTGCTTTTCAATCAGGTATCGATTATCGTACAAGTGGGGAAAACTTGTTGAACACAATGATGTATTTAATGTGTTAATTTTCTAATGATTTGTATGGAGATTATTTTAATTCGTATCCTGTTGGTTTGTTTATTCAGATCACATGAAAGGCTTGAGAGCCCCTTCTATGAAAAGACGGTTGGCATGCAGGTACAAGAACTGCTTCTGTTAAATTTTGCTAGAATAACAGACTTAGTAGCATCTGACAGGAGCATCAAATTGCAATCACCTCTTTTCAAATGTCTTTGAAAAGAATATTACAATACTGGGGGGGTTTTGCCCTGTCATTTTTCTTTCCTTTTTTTTTCCTTGTGGAAAAATCTTTTCTCCAGAACTGCTAGTAACATTTAGAATTGATTAGAAGATTGCATTTGACTGGGGCTGTTGAAACTTTAAACGCAGTGGAGAACAAGAAAGGATATTAAGTGAAATAAAAAAGTAATCAGAGAAGATCCTTGCTGGCCTGCCTTGCAGAATTTGACAAACAGGTGTTCCTTAACCTATGACCACAATTGAGTCCAAAATTTCTGTTGCTAAATGAGACATTGGTGAAGTGAGTTTTGCCCCATTTTACAACTTTTTTCCTGCCACTGTTGTTAAGTGAACCACTGCAGATGTGAAGTTAGTAACATGGTTGTTAAATGAATCTCGCCTCCCCCGTTGACTTTGCATGTCAGTAGGTCGCAAAAGCAGATCACATAACCCTGGGACACTGCAACCGTCATAAATATGAGTCAGTTGCCAAGTGTCTGAATTTTGATTACATGACCAAGGGAATGGTGAAATGGTCGTAAGTGTGGAAAACGGTCATAGGTTCCTTTTTTCAGTGCTGTTGTAACTTCGAACAGTCACTAAATGAACTGTCGTAAGTCGAGGACTAGCTGTATTGAACTTTTGGTAAAGATGAATGGGGTCTAGAGAACATCTGAACCTTGCAAGCACCATTTGGAAGATTCTTTACTTCTAAGCAAAGGAGTTTCAAGTTTGCGCTGAAGTCCAAACAAGACTTTCTCTACTGTTGAAGGAAAAATCTTCATCAGGGTCCAGTCCAAGCCGGGAATAAACAACATGGCGACTGCTTTAGAAAGAAGGTTGTAGTTTATTGAAAAGGAGAACCAGACAGAAATATAGCTCTGGGGGAAAAAAGAGCACGTGTAGTAATTACGCGCAATTATCAAATTTCCCTTACAGTTGTAGAGGATATGATTGCTGTGATGGTGCAGTGGTTAGAATGCAATACTGCAGACTAATTCTGCTGATTGTCAGCAGTTCGGCAGTTCGATCCTAACCAGCTCAAGGTTGACTCAGCCTTCCATCCTTCTGAGGTTGGTAAAATGAGGACTCAGACTGTTGAGGGCAATATGCTGACACTCTAAACTGCTAAGAGAGGACTCTAAGGCACTGTGAAGTGGTATATTAAGTCTAAGTGCTATTGCTATGTTGGCTTGCATGTCTTGTGTAATAGCTTGCTTAAGAGATCGGAATGCTTTAAGAAGACAGAAATCTCTCTTCCTCATCTATGCAGTTCACAAGCAGGAAATGGAGCTAACTCCCATTATTGTTTTTCCTATTGTTCTCAACCTTGGCAACTTTTAAGATGTGTGGACTTCAGCACCCAAAATTGAAATATGCAGCACATTATATGGTATGTTTGTATTTTTTTTATTTTGTTTTGTTTTATCTTACAAGTTTGAAACTCCGCCTGTATTGCTCCCCTGTGACGAAAGAATTGCTACTGTCCAGCCCACGATACACATTCTGGGAAAATTACATCGTAAGTTACCCATTTCTTCTACACGTTTATTACCTATAAATGCTACGAAGGCAATAAGAAACTCTAGTTCCCCCTACATCTTCCTGTCATAAATATTTCCACACTAGGGAGTGTCACAAATATATCTCTTTTCTCAGCGTTGATCTGTCTATTGTGGTTTCTATGATTTAGGTCACCTTGGAAGTTGAAACACCGACGCAAATTTCTCTCATTGAGGAAGCATCAGGCGAGGTGGGATGCTCCGTTGAAGCTCAATGCTTTATCTCTTGGATCCAAATGTGGGCCTGGCTTTAAAGCTTTCTAACCCTCAATCCTTGCAAAACCCCACAGACTGTCGTTTGGGGGGGGGGGAATTATTTATTTTTACAAGTAGTCCCCGAGTTACCAACCAGAATGCAGCCTGACCATGTGACTGACCTGATTTTACAATGTTTTCTGCAGCAGTTAAGTGAATGTAGTAGTTGTAAGATGAAGACCGCAGTCGTTAAACCAATCATGCTTCAATAGAGGCATGATTTTGCTGAAAACCATAAGTAACTGCTGGTTTTTGCCTAACCCATTGTAAAACGCCATATCATGATGCAGGACTGAAAACAGTCATAAATGGAGCACCCAAAAGGATGGGGCGGGGGTGTGGGTAACCACTGAAATCCAGGTCTTAAGTCTCCTTTTGTATGTTGGTCATAACTTTGGTTGCCAAGCAACCAATCGTAAGTCGGGGGCTACTCCTAATTCCTTTTCTAGCCGTTTGGTTGAAAATCTTAAATGCAAGAATAAATGCTTATTCTTACGACTGTTCTCACCATTAACAGAAGAAGCCTATCAAAAACACACACACAATTCAGAGGTCACATTATTTGTAAAATTTGGAACAGTTCCGATAGGATTGGAAGGGGAGGTTTGGAAGACTTTGAGCTCAAATTGTTTTGCCCCCTCGACAAACAGGCAAACAGGTCTAATCAGGTGTTCCTTATTAGCTGTGACCGATAATTGGGGAACCAGATACTAGTGTAAACATCGAGAGTTTTCCGTGCTGTTTTCCACTGTCCTGTTATCTAATGAATTTGAAGCTCTTTTTCCATCTTTTCCTTCCAGAAAGAAGATATAGAGGTCACACTTCTGCCTGCTGGCCATTGCCCAGGATCAGTTATGTATGCATTTTCTTCTATCAAACAATTAACAGCAATGGCGGAAATGTGGTTTTTTTTTTTGTTTACTTCTGCCACAATTCTTTTACCTTTCATGAGGATCCCAGTGTAATTAGCCCAATTCATCCCCATTAGGGAGAGGAAGGGAGGGAGGGAGGGAGGGAGGAAGAGAGGAATTTCTGACACTCCCTTCCAGCTTCCCACAAGTAAATGCAATGGGGAAGACAGCGGGAAATCAGAACTTGTCCTGCTCTTTGCTTAGGTAAGGAAATATCTCTGAAACTATGACTCTGTCATGGTTCCGATCGACAGAGACAAGTAAACCAGAACTCCGGGGCTTGCAAATTCCTCAAAAGAACATGTTTATTGATACAGAGTATCGGTACTTCAAAAGTGAAACCAAGTCTGAAGTATTGGGTACAGGTGGTACCTTGCTCAATAGTACTAACTGTGCAAGGGATCTTGGAGTCCTAGTGGACAATCACTTAGATATGAGCCAGAAGTGTGCGGCAGCTGCCAAAAAAGCCAACACAGTGCTAGGCTGCATTAACAGAGGAATAGAATCAAGATCATGTGAAGTCTTAATACCACTTTACAATGCTTTGGTAAGGCCACACCTGGAATACTGCATCCAGTTTTGGTCACCACGATGTAAAAAAGATGTCGAGACTCTAGAAAGGGTACAGAGAAGAGCAACGAAGATGATTGGGGGACTGGAGGCTAAAACATATAGGGAACGGTTACTGGAATTGGGTATGTGTAGTTTAATGAAGAGAAGGGCGAGGGGGGACATGATAGCAGCCTTCCAATATCTCAGGGGCTGCCCCAGAGAAGAGGGAGTCAAGCTATTCTTCAAAGCACCCGAAAGCAGGACAAGAAGCAACGGGTGGAAACTAATCAAGGAGAGAAGCAACCTAGAACTAAGGAGAAACTTCCTGAGAGTTAGAACAATTAACCAGTGGAACAACCTGCCTCCAGAAGCTGTGAATGCTCCAACACTGGAAGTTTTTAAGAAGAGACTGGACAGCCATTTGCCTGAAATGGTATAGGGTTTCCTGCCTGAGCAGGGGGTTGGACTAGATGACCTCCAAGGTCCCTTCCAACTTTATTGTTGTTATTGTTGTTATTGTTATTAAGTTAAGAAATCCCATTCCCAAAGCTATGCAAGCAACTACGTATCCCCACTCAGCCTGTTGGTGGGCTTTTCATGAAACGCCCACCCTGCAGTCCCGGGAGCAGCCGATGACCTTGGTTCCCGTGAGAGAAAGTCCGAGATAAAAAGTCTAGCTTTGTCTAGCTAGCGCAACACTTGGCAAACCCCCCTCCCTCCATGCTGTGCAGCAACTAGGAATGAGAAGGAAAAAGATGGCTGCAACCGGGCCCATTCTAAAGCGGGCAAACTCAGCAGGGAATGGGTTGTTTAGCAGGAGAAACTTCCTGACAGTTAGAACAATTAACCAGTGGAACAACCTGCCTCCAGAAGTGGTGAATGCTCCAACACTGGAAGTTTTTAAGAAGAGACTGGACAGCCATTTGTCTGAAACGGTATAGGGTTTCCTGCCTTAGCAGGGGGTTGGACTAGATGACCTCCAGGGTCCCTTCCAACAACAACAACTTCTTCTTCTTCTTCTTCTTCTTCTTCTTCTTCTTCTTCTTCTTCTTCTTCTTCTTCTTCTTCTTCTTATTATTATTATTATTATTATTATTATTATTATTATTATTATTGAATATGAATAATAAACAGATATGTTTTCAACTAGGTTTCTCTTCCAAGGGGAAAATGGGACGGTATTGTACACGGGGGATTTCCGACTTGCCAGAGGAGAAGTAGCCCGAATGGAACTTTTGCATTCAGGAAGCAGGTGAGGCAAACCCCTGGCTATTCACCATGGCACACCCGTAGTAGGCCTGTGACAAAAAGGTGGATATTGTCCCTGTTTTGTGTCCTCGGTAACGTGCGTGGGGGCAATGTGGAGGAATGAACTCAGCTCTTTAGCATGTCGGAATGTCTTGAACTTAGCTGGAGAAAGATGCTTTACTCCCCAGCAATCGTATGAAATGAGAAACCCAAAGCCTCTTACGTGCCCTTGGAGGATCCACCTTTGTGCTTTTTCTGCACTTGCGGTTGATTGATTTGATTGATTGGCAGAGGAGTTGCTGAATTTTCAGAGCTGAGGGATCCATATGCTGCTCCCCGCAAACACAGCCACAGTCTATAACCATGGTGGCGAACCTATGGCACGCACAGCCCTCTCTGTGGGCACACATGCCGTCGCCCCACTCCTAGGCTTTCAGCTGGGTTTTATAAAACCTTTTCGCTTTAGGCCTCCGCCGCTGTATGGGAAAAAAATAAAGACCAATCAATTTCAACTTCTCACGGGGAAAAAAAAAAGATCTCACAAAGTTGGAATTGATTGATTGAACTTTTTAGTCCCACCCAGTCTGCCGTTACCACCGCAGCTGTGCCCACCCCATGGGCCACGCCCACCCCATGGGCCACGCCCACCCAGCACCTGACAGTACATAAGTGGGTTTTGGGTTGCAGTTTGAGCATTCGGTCTCTAAACGGTTCGCCATCACTGGTCTATAATAAGCCAGAGAGGGTCAGTTCTGACAAGGTCAGAAGTCGTTGGAATTTCATTTTAACGTGTGCCGTTGTGTACACAGAAAAGTGACAATAAAGCTTATTTGTCTTATCTAGTCTGTTCCAGTAACAAGGGATAAGGGGCAACTGTCCCTCCTACCCACCAGCACGCTGAGGTTTGCAACCTGTTGCCTCACGCAGGTGGGAGAAAGGTGTGCGAGAGTGGACCGTTGATTTTCCTATCAACTGGGCTTGCATTTTATAGCAGAATTCTTTCTCAATGGCTTTCCCGGCTCTTGAAAAATAATAATAAAAAAAATTACCTACTAAAGATCTGGGTCCTCGAACAGCGTCCGTGTGGCTTCCGATTCTCATCTCAGCTGAGAGAAGCTTGGAAATGAATTTATGTCCCGCTTTTCCTTCTTGAGAAATTAAATGACTTTGTAAAAGGAAATATAATATTCCAGATCCTGGCATAAACTTTATGAATGAATGTGTAGCTGACATAAATATGCCCGACGCAAGATGGATAGTGCAGCCATTCATTTAGCGACCTTTCAGAGTGACTTAATGACTAGTCCTCACAATTACTACCGGCATTCCCATGATCAAAATTCAGATGCATGTGATACTGTGGGAAGAATCCAGAGGGGGGAAAAATAATATTTTGGGAAATATTAAAAAGGCAGAATATATTTCCTCAAAGGATTTTAAAGGCAGAAACCAACACCAACAACCCCCCCCCCCAGTCTCTCTGCCCCAGACAGAAACCAGGTCTGCAGAAATGCAGGTGTGATAAACTTGTCGGAAAGATTGGAGTCAGGAAGCTGGGATTAGAAAGATAAAGATCCCTAAAATCAACTATTCCTCATACCAAAAAATCCAACAGTCATCAGCCCCAGCCCCAGGAAAGCAGGATATGACCTTTGGGACATAAATAGGATTAACCCACCCCCGTCGGAATACCAGAAAGGCACACTCAGGCTCAGGTCAAAGTTCATGACACAGGAACAACTCCAAACAAAAGCCCAAGAAGGTATAAAAACCCACTCCCTACTGCACGTGCTCAGTTTTCCCAGAGCCATCTTTCTGTCTGGCTCTCCTCTTCAATAAACTACAACCTTCTTTCTAAAGCAGTCTCCATGTTGTTTATTCCCGGCTTGGACTGGACCCTGATGGAAGATTTTTCTTTCGACAATACCATTTGCGACCATCCTAGCTGGCTCCCAGCAAGCAAAGCCAACGGGGAAAGCCAGATTTGTTTAATGACAGTGCGATTCACTTAACATCAGGGGCAAAACTGGTCATAAGATCTGGCAGAACTCAACTACCTTGCTTAGCAATTGAAGTTCCAGTCCTAAGAGTGGTCATAAGTCAAGGACTACTGTACCGATACTGTGCCATTCTCTTTTCAGAGTGAAAGACATCCAGAGTGTCTATTTAGACACCACATTCTTTGATCCCAAATATTATCAAATACCAAGCCGGGTGAGTAGCATGAAAAAATAACATTATGTATATGTAATTAAAATATGTAAATTAATACATTCTACCATTTGTTCATGATGATAAAAGGTATACCTTGAAGCATAAATGCATGAAGGTTAATGATGATAACCTTGAAGCATAAATGCATTAAGCTTATGAAATACATTACATGGGCCCATTTTGTTTTAACCAACATGGATAGCAATAATGCTTCATTTGCCTTCCTATTTCTGGTGTAATTTTTCTTGCCATGCTGCTGATTGTCATAATTCCACTTGAAACTCCTGGCAATTCTTACATTCAGTTCCGTCTATACAAATTAATGACTTGGGCAGCCATCTAGCCAATTTAGGCCGTTTCCAATTTAACATAATTAATTCAGGTTTATTCTGTTTCAGCTTGCCAAATATCGTAAGTCTCTGAATTACGATTATAGCTAAATTTTGCTTTATTCTAGATGATGGAGCCTGCCTCTTGTCCATACTTCTTATTCCTTATTAATTATCTGGGAATCTCCAAATAGATACCAGATTGGTTTTGCCGGCTTGAAAAGGACGTTTTTACGGTCACTTAGAGTAGACATCAAGCTTATTTCAAAGGAGATTTTACTTACGATTGTAGTAAAGTGACATCATATTGAGAAGCAGGCATGTGATGCTGACCTGCATTCATTCGGGGGGTGGTGTAGAATTTAACTCGAGTGTAGTAACATTGCATTTAAATTAAAACCATCCTATGTACTCTTTTTCATATCAGGAAGAATGCATGAAAGGCATGATGGAATTAGTGCGAAGCTGGGTGGTCCAGAGCCCCTACCATGTGGTGTGGCTGAATTGCAAAGCAGCTTATGGATATGAGTATTTATTCACAAATCTCAGCGAAGAGCTTGGGATGAAGGTAAGACCACATCCCCTAGGTCAGGGGTAGGCAATCTTGGCTCTTTTATGACTCGTGGACTTCAACTCCCAGAATTCCTGAGCCAGCATGGGGGAACTATGGCCCCTTCATGACTTGTGGACTTCCGCTCCCAGAATTCCTGAGCCAGCCACGCTGAGGGAAAAGGGAGAGGTTTCAAAGCTGAGTCATGCTGGCTCAGGAATTCTGGGAGTTGAAGTCCACGAGTCACAAAAGAGCCAAGGTTGCCTACCCCTGAACTAGGTTATTCCTTTCTGAACAGGAAATGTGTAGACTTCAATTCCCAGAATTCCTCAACTAGCCCTGGAGGAAGTCCACACATCTTAATAGCAATAGCGCTTGGATTTATATTCTGCTTCATAGTGCCTTACAGCACCCTCTGGCAGGTTTACAGAGTCAGCATATTGCCCTCCCTCCCCTCCCAACAATCTGGGTCCTCATTTTACCGATCTGGGAAGGATGGAAGGCTTGAGCTGGCCAAGATCGAACAGTGCATTCTGCATTAGTGCATTAGATGCTGCATTCTAATCACTACGCCACCCTGGCTCTTGGCTTAAAGTTGCCAAAGTTTGGAAACCCTGTCCTGTATGATCAATCAGAGGCAGTCTTGAAATTCTCATGTAGAGTATGAACACAGCAGTGCTATTTCAAGATTTATTTATTTTTTCTTAGCGGTTGATTTTTTAAGACATGCTTCCCGGGTGTCTTCTTCCTTCAAGTGTTCAGGTTGACGATATTTTACCAACAGAAAAGAATATTTGTAGCTCAGGTTTGAACTGTGGGATCTTTGGTGCTCTCTGAGGTTGGCGGTTTTTTTCTTGCAGGGCCTTCATTACCCAGAGGCTGTAGCACTGATGATGTTTCCCTAATTGGGTAATTAAACATCTGCAAGAAAACAACCAAGCTTGAGAGAGCATCAAGCTTTGTTTCGCAAGGCCAAGCCTCGGGTTACAGATTGGTCTCGATCACTTGCGTCTCAAAGACAAGTTGCACGGGGTTTTTTGTTTTTTTTTAGTCCATGGGATGAAAACAAAAAGTTACGGCTGATTCAGTAACCTGCCTTCGAGTTCTACATAACATTCTACATCAGGGCTTTTCAACCAGTGGTACGGGTACCACCTCTGGTACATTGGCACCTGGCAGGTGGTACGCAGCTATCCTAGAAAAGTGGTAGCGGGGGAGGGGAATGAGCTGAACCGGTGGCAGCAACGCACAAGCCTGAGCGAGAGACGGCTGGAGCTGCAGGGCTGTCAGGGCTCAGCGGAAGCGGCAGGATCAGCGCTTCTTCGGGGCTGTCAGGGCTCAGCGGAAGCACCAGGATCAGCGCCAGGCTCCAGCTGGAGCTCGGTGCTGATCCCAGAAGAAGTGCTGATCAGCTGGAATGTTGCATCATCTCCAGGGTCTTTTTTGATCGTCAAGTTTTGGACACATTGCTAGGCGACTGGTGGTACTCAGATGTTGCCATATCCTAAAAGTAGTACAGTGGGTGAAAAGGTTGAAAAGCCCTGTTCTACATTCTCCAGCAATTCAGAGGAGGAACCAAGAAATTCTCTTCCAAGTAATTGTCATCGCTGCTAACATCGAATGTTTTTGCTTTGACAACGTATGGAGTTGCAACCATTTTCCTTCTTGTGTTTAGATGATACTGGGGGGGGAGGAGGAGAAATGTGCATGGGAGTTTAGTTAGACAACAATACTGTGACTGGTGTGCGAACCAAGATTACTGAAATAAGAGATGATAAGAATTGGCGGGTTAGAGAACTGGAGGGCAAGCCTGCATTTCAAACTAATTGGAGAATGTGATTTATGACTGTTAATTAAAGGAGGGAATTGTGCTTTGATACTCTGTGCTCAGGGGAGGGGAATCCAGATTTTGGCTTTGACTATGTAAGTGCCAACGTTACGCTACTCAAATAAAGATTCTTTAAGGTAAGCAATGCCTCCAAGTTCTTTGAAGAGTTTCATCTGTCGGAACCATGACAGTAATTTGCTGAAAAAGGGACTGCAAAGTTTCTCTCCTGTCTCTCTTCTGAGTTGTCTAAAGAACCTTTTTATGAACCTCTTGGCCTAGGTGCATGTGAACAAGTTGGACATGTTTCAAAACATGCCAGAAATCCTCTACCATGTCACCACAAATCGGCATACCCAGATTCACGCGTGTCGCCATCCCAGGGTATGTATCTTCTTTATAAAAAGAACGAGAGTTGCTTCCTGTCAATTAATGAAAGGGGTCCTTCTGGTAGGGAGAAAAAAAATCCCAAAGGGGCTTTTTCACGAGGTAACGGGACTTCCTTGTTTTTCTTTGAAGGTGTTTTCGCTTCAAAGAACTGGAGAAGCTCCTTGGATGAGAAGCGAGACGTCTTCAAAGCAAAACAAGAAAGTCCAGGTGCCTCGTGAAAAAAAGCACCTTTGGGATAACTGACCTGGATGACTGAGGATCTCCATAGATATTTAGCGATGATGAAATGAAAACCAATCATTTAACAATGGCTATTAGGCCATTATTGTACTAATGTCCCAAAGGTGCTTTTTTTCCCCCCGAAAAGGCAACCAGACTTTTTTTTTCTTTGAAGACGTGTCGCTTCTCTTCCAAGCAGCTTCTTCAGAACTTCAGATAAGAAGCAAAACATTTTCAAAGACAAAAACTCGGGAAGCGCAACTGCCTTTAGGAAAAAAAACATTTCGAATATAAAAGGGAAATTAATCTTAAACAAAAACCACGAAAATAGGATGCAGGGTGAACTAACGAGATGGAATAATATAAGCTGATAAAAAAAACTGTTATACATAGAGATTGTTATCTGCATAAATATAAAAAATGTCTACATTTAATCATTCATATACTGAAAATATTAAGGATCACATTTTGTTTAAGATTGACGAAGGGAAATATAGATGGGAAAAGGGAAGATCAAAGAAAGATATTATTAATATACTAATTTTGGGGTTATCAAATTTAATCATTACTGATGTTAATTGATTATCATTGTCTTTTTTTCTTTTTCTTTTTAAAATGTAAACCGAGACAACACACTGTACACCAGGCACTGGAGATTGCCGTTGTTAAAAACCAATAAAATATATATACAAAGGAAAAAGCATTTTTGGGACAGCCCAGGACCTGGATGATTGAGAAACCTCCATAGACTTTTAGTCACAATTTGACCGGGTGTTATCTGTCCATTAGGATTACGAAATGTTCCGCAGAAACCGGCTGCCTTGTGGAATGACCTCTCAGAATGGAAATGAGCTGCGTGTTATCAGTGTCAAGCCATCCACCATGTGGTTTGGAGAAAGGACACAGAAAAGCAAGGTGATCATGAGGTGAGAGTAGGGTACATTTTAATTTCCTCAAATTAGCATTAGAAGCTTTGTAGCTCAAGGTTAAGGGACGCGGTGGCTCAGTGGGTTAGGACGCTGAGCTTGTCGATCAGAAGATTGGCAGTTTGGCGGGTCGAATCCCAAATGCCGCGTAGCAGTGAGCGCCTGTTACTCGTCCCAGCTTCTGCCAACCTAGCAGTTCGAAAGCACGTAAAAATGCAAGTAGAAAAATAGGGACCACTACGGTGGGAAGGTAACAGCGTTCCGTGCGCCTTTGGTGTCTAGTCATGCCGGCCACATGACCACGGAGACATCCTCGGACGAGCGCTGGCTCTTCAGCTTTGAAACGGAGATGAGCACCGGCCCCTAGAGTCGGAAACGACTAGCACGCATGTGCGGGGGAACCTTTACCTTTACCTAGCTCAAGGTTGAACTCTGAGATCCTTGGTGCTTTCTGAGCTTGGTAGTTTTCTCCTAGGCATCTCCTTACCCAACTAGGGAACGGTGTTAGAAGGGGCAAACCCCACTCCCTTGTAACCCTGATGATGTTACCTAGTTGGGTAATGAGATGCCCGGAAGAAAACCACCAATTTTTTGAGCACCAAGGACCCCACAAAATCAGCATTGTATCTCTATTTCTCTCTCATTGATGCTTTTCCTAGCAACCTAAGAAGCATTCATTTGGCACTTCTTTTATTGTCAGTTAACCTAAGTAAGGTCTAGTTCAGGGGGTGTCAAACGCGCAACGCCACGTGACGTGTCGTGACATATCATGACTTTTTTGCCATTGCTGGCAACGGGGTCGGCGCGGTTTCGCTGTGATGCATCCAGCCCATGGGCCGGCAGTTTGACACCCCTGGTCTGGCTGAAATAATTTCGCTTCATTTCCAGCTGTTTCTTTCGCTACTCTGGGGTGCAGTTCAGGGGGTTCTAGTAATTTAAATTGATTCAAAGTAAAAAGGGCTTCTGGTTTTTTGTTTTTTTTTTGTCTGTCATTTCATCCTGCTCTTTACAATATACATGGGGTTTATTTCTATTTGTGGAGAAGGCAGAGTGTAAAAGGGGATTTTTTTAAAAAATATTTTTTGAATGCGTCACTTGTACGAGTGCTGATATCTGGGAGTTTTAGAGAATACTAAGCATTAAAAATTGCCCTGAAAAAAAGATTTAAAAGATTCCAAGTGCAGGCTAGTGATGGATGCTTTTTTTATGGTTCATCCTTGCATCTTCTTGTTAGAACATCTATAAGGTGAAGCTTGTTAGAAGCTTGTTAGGAGAGCCATTAGTAAACAGCCCAAACAAAGAGTCCCTAACACCCACCCAGACAAGACACCAGAATATAAACTGACAGACAACAGCACTCCTTATTAGCACTGATGACATTACCTAGTTAGGGCATCGTGGAATAACCCAATGGAAAAGACAAGAGACAGCAACACAAAACAATAATTCTTACTTTAAGATCCAGAGGTTTATTTTGCTAATGATTTGGAACATAGCAAGCATAATAACACAACATCACTTACATGAATAACCCATTGCAATGAGGACCATATGGCCTAGCAGATTCCAAAAGGACAGCTATAGGCCAATGGCAAATCAATCAGGTCCAGTCCCCACCCTCTACACCCTTTCTCGTTCTGAGACTGTAGTCAGATGGTCTGCTGACTTTTGCTGACCTTTGCTGACTTTTTACTGACTTTCTGCTGAACATAACTTTCCACATATACCCGGTACATTGGAACCCGCCTCCATCAGCTACTTTCAGTTCCCTGTGTCTTACTGTTCCAGTCCTTATGTTCTAAATATATTTGAAACAAGCAAGCTGAGCAAAATCCTATTAAATAAAATACAACTGCAAACTGCAAAATGAAGCATAGCACAGACTTTGGTTCAATACTTGGTCCATGAGGCCTGATTTGGTTCACCTGGGCCTAAACCTTGCATAAAAAGAACAATAGCCAATGTTTTTGTTTTCCACAAGGGTAATGAAACATCTGCAAGAAAACAAGCTCATAGAACACCAAGAACCCCTCCGTTTTTCATCCAACCTCAAGTTCCTTTTACTTCTGAATGTCATAGACTGACTAAGAATCTTGTGTAGTCTTCCAGATGTGGGTTCAATAATGGTCCTCAAGGGGACATCCAACCTCAAGTTCCTTTTACTTCTGAATGTCATAGACTGACTAAGAATCTTCTGTAGTCTTCCAGATGTGGGTTCAGTAATGGTCCTCAAGGGGACACCGTAATTCCTTCAGAAGGAGAGGGGGTTCAGGAAGATGGCTGTACAGAGCATTCTCTTATTCCTTAGAACAGATTCGTGGGACTATGGTTTACAGCTTTTGTTTTTGAGCTGTTTTAATCTTGCGTTGATCAACAGCAGAGGAAATGAATGTAATTTATGCCTTGTGTTTAGGGCGGGAACCAGTTCCTACAGAGCTTGCTTTTCATTTCACTCTTCTTACAGCGAGGTACGTAGTTCCAGTTTTGTTTTGTTAAATTGCATTCCCCGTACAACGCAACCGCCATTGGCAAAAGATTTTATTTATTGGATAGAGGCCCGTTCCTCATCTCGCCTTTTGAAAAAAAAATCATTCTGCACACACTGCAAATTACAAGCAGCCAGTTGGTGGCCACAATTGAGCCCGAAATTTCTGTGGTTAAGTGAGACATTTGTTGAAAGAGTTTTGCCCCATTTAAGTCGATCGCTGCAGTTGATAAGTTAGTTAGCCAGTTGTTAAGGGAATCTGGCTTCCCCCATTGACTTTGCTGGTCAGAAGGTCACAAGAGGGGTTAAGGTGACCCCAGGACATATCAAAGGTCCTAAATATGAAACAGTGGCCAAACATCTGAATGTTGATCGCCTGACCGTGGGGATGCTACAAAGGTCATAAATGTGAAAAATGATCATAAGTCACAAAGGTGCTTTTTCAGGAGGCAACTGGATTTTCTTGATTTGTTTAAAGACATTTCGCTTTCTCATCCAAGAAGCTTCTTCAGCTTTGAATTTGTTCTGAAAGAGTTGAAGAAGCTTCTTGGATGAGAAGCGAAACGTCTTCAAGGAAAAAACAAAGGAAGTCCAGTTGCCTCCTGAGAAAGCACCTTTGGCACAACCATGACCAGTGGTGGCGAACCTATGGCACCCATGCCACAGGTGGCACGCAGAGTTCTCTCTGTGGGCACGTGTGCCGTCGCCTCAGTCCTAGGCTTTCAGATGGGTTTTATAAAACCTTTTTGCTTTAGGCCTCCGCCGCCGTGTGCAAAAAAAAAAGTTCGATCAATTTCAACTTCTTGCGAGAAGAAAAAGAGATCTCGCAAAGTTGGAATGAATTGATTGAACTTTTTAGTTCCACCCAGTCTGCTGTTACCACTGCAGCCACGCCCACCCAATGGGCCACACCCACCGAGCACCCGACGATACTTAAGTGGGTTTTGGGTTGCAGTTTGGGCACTCTCGTCTCTCAAAGGTTCGCCATCACTGCCCTAGACATCGGTCATAAGTCACATTTTTCAGTGCTGTCGTTAACGTTGAACGGTCGCTAAGCAATCTGTTGTAAGTCTAGCAGTACTTCTCATGCTGTTGTAAATCATGATACGAGAAATCAAGGCGAGGCATTAAATATTATCAATGCATCTTTTTTTTTCCTCCCCTTCCATCCGCTGTTCTAGATCCAAGATTTCCTGAGCTACATTTGCCCAGTGAACGTCTACCCCAATGTAATTCCACTGGGATCAAACAAGGAACGAGTTGAAGAAAAGTAAGGGTTCTTTCCCCCTCCCCCTGTATAATACAAATAGTGTTCAACTTACAACTGGTCAGCTAGTGACTATGCAAAATTACAACAGACCTGCCCGGGAAGCTACTCACAACCCCAAATTTGAAGTCCCAATGATTGGTGCCCCCACCCCGTAGTTGCCTGATCAAATTTTGGGTGCTCAGCAACTGGGCCACCTTTATGCCCGTTTGCCGGGTCCGACGGTCACCTGACTGCATTTTATGATGTTTTTTTTTCCTGAAAGCTAGTGTTTACCTCGTTTTCAGCAAAACGGCAACAAAGTGTTGGTTTGGTTTAGGACTGCTGTGTTCACTTAATCGACCCCTGCAAAAAGAGAGAGAGAGAGTTGGGTGGGTCGTTTTATGTTGGGTGGGTCGTTTTATGACCATCACAAATTGCAACCGGGATGGAAAACTCCATAAACAATTGTAAGCCGAGGACTGTCTGTATTGGAATCGACATCAAGCTGGCCTTCATGAACCTCTTCATTGGATAGTTGCATCAAAAAATACTTTGATAATGGCTTGCCACCTTTTCAGATAAGGATAGTTTTTCCAAGCCAAACGGATTGACTCCCAAAATTGGAGCATATAATAGATATAATCTAATAAATAAGATATAATCTACTAAACCGATGTAATCTACATTTGACTTGTGTTCACATGTTAAATTTATCTAAAATTAAGTAAGACGACGTGATTCGTTTCCAGTCCAGTGTCTTTCACGTCCCCCCCACCCCCACCCCCCGCTTCCGTCCCCTTTAAGATTTTCACTTTTGTAAAGTTGTGTCATTTTTACCCTCCTAAGCCTGAAGCCCTTCTGCAGAATGTACAGGCAAAATCACGGGCCGACGTATAAACCTCTCGGCGTGTTGAAGAGACCAAGGGCCTTGGAGCTATTCAACGCCAGTAAGATGAAAGGATGCTTTTCTTTTTTAAAAAAAATACGTGCAGGTGGACTTCGACTTACAGCGGTTCGTTTAGTGACTGTTCGAAGTTACGACGTCAGATTTTAAAAAATGACTCGCCACCTTTTTTTCACACTTAGTACCCTTGTGGAAACCCCGTGGCCACGTGATTTCCATCCAGACGTCTGGCACCTGACTCATATTTATGACGGTTGCAGCGTCCCGAGGTCACGTGATCCCCCCCTTTTGCGACCTTTTGACAAGCAAAGCCAACGCTGTTAGTAACAGCCACGTTACTCACTTAACAGCTGCAATGATTCCCTTAACAACTATGGCGAGAAAGGTGGCAAAATGGGGCAAAGCTCATTTAACGAAGTGTCTTGCTTAGCAACGTAAGTCTGGGGCTCAATTACGATTGTAAGTAGGGGATAGCCTGTAGTGCTGGCTAGGGAATTCTGGCAGTTGACGTCCCAGGGTCAGCTTAAAAACAGGGTTTTAGACATAATCTTCTATTAATTTGATTTTTGCCTCCACTTTTTCTCCCATATACCTGTGTGATGGGGATGGGCTGACGTGATGACTGGCCCCAAATCACTTAAATGAGTTTCTGTGGCGGAGGCTGGATGAGAAACTGGGCCTCTGCAAGACCCACCAATACTTTAGCTACCAACCATTCAGTTCTCCATATCCGGGAGAATCCTGAACTGCTGAATACTGAAAACTTGCAAACTCAAAAATTCCCCCCCCCCCGTGCAGAAAATTAGCACGCCCGAATGAGGGTTTTGAGTTCTGAATTAATCCTGAAAGGGACTTTTTTTTAAAAAAAGATTAATTTGCTTTTTTGTTTTTCGTTTTGACAGATGGTGGGAGCGATGATGAGGATCTCTTTGATTCCGAACTGATTCCCACAAAGAACAAGATTCCCAAATTACTGCCAGAGGCGGGGCCCGCGGAGAGCAAGCCGCTTCTCCCAAATCGCGAAGGAGACAACAGTTGTAAAGCCGCTCCGATGCCTGCCTCTTTCCAGGTTGATTTTGTGGAGTGTGAAGAATCTAATGATGAGGATGAGGACGAGGACGAGGAAGAGGAAGAGGAGGAAGAACACGAGAAGGTGACAGCTCTTCCAGAAATTCCATTGCTGAGGACAGACTCCATTGCAGCGCTGAGGCCCCACAAGAGCCTTGTGGGTTCAACCGGGAAGCACAGTGAAGACCAACAGCAAACTAACTTGGAAGTGCCAAAATGGGATAGTTTCTTTCGACGTCCTTCAGAAGATCCAGAGGCCTCGGACCACGAGGACCACCAACCTTGCACAGACTCAACCGAGCCGCGTTCTCCTTGCCACGACGATGACGATCTGAGTGACTCAACTCATATCTCTTCTCAGAATTCTTCTCAGTCAACCCATCTATCTGAACAGGGTAGCCAAGGATGGGACAGTCAAGCCGACACTGTCCTCATTTCCTCCCAAGAGCGAAGGAACTTGGAGTTTAGCCCTTCCAAGGGGGGAGCTGAAAGAATGACGACCTACATACCTCATCTCCTCGCCAAGAAAACAGTCTCGCCAAATAGCCAGCCTTTAGATGGCGGCGCACTTTCTGCAGATCACTTGGAACGCAAAGTGAGATATTGGGACACAGCAGCTCCCGGTCAAACTGAACCATCAGATGAGAAGACCCAACCAGAAGCCAGGCCGGAAACACTCAATCCAGAGGTCCAAACTGACTCCCAAAGCTCTTCAGATTTTGAAGTCCCACCTACTCCCGGGGCTGAGATTCCTAAACCTGAGCAACTCTGCAGCCTGTACCAAAAGCTGGCAGCTGGAGAAAACGTCCACTGACCAGGAAAGAGCAACGGGACCTAGAAGCTTTTTTTGACTATTCTGGCCTGCCTCCCTCAAATGTTAATTCGGGCCCAATTTTAGGTTTTATTGAAAAACTGGCGGCAGGTCCAGATGCACAAAATGACTCTTTTTTTCGTATCGTTTTGAGGTTAGGTCAGGGGTAGGCAACCTTGGCTCTTTTATGACTCGTGGACTTTTAACTCCCAGAATTCCTGAGCCAGCCAGGCTGAGGGGAAAGGGAGAGGTTTCCAAGCTGAGCCATGCTGGCTCAGGAATTCTGGGAGTTGAAGTCCACGAGTCATAAAAGAGCCAAGGTTGCCTACCCCTGAGTTAGGTATCTGTGCAACCATTAAATTCCAGGAGCTGCTCACTTAGGAATACTGAAAGCCAGTATCCATCCAATTATTTATTTATTTTTAAAGGCATTGGGTTTTTGGGTTCCAAATGAACATATGTTTTTTTGTTGTTGTTGTTCAGAAAGACCCGCCGGATGTTGATGTGAAGCATTTGGACATCTGTTGCAACAAGGAACGAAATGGCATTTTTGTCATTTCATCTTTTCATCGCAACAAGAGGATAAGCCTAATTTCGTGAGGCTTTTTGTGGCTCTTCTGCCCTTTGTGGAGCCCACCAGCTGTAGCTAAGAGACCAATCAAGGCTAGCAGCCTTGAACTTATTGTTTTAGCAGTGTGCAGTTGGCAAAAATCCATGCTTTGTTCCAGTTTGTTACTCAGTAGCCCGTCAGAAGCTTAGTTCTACCAGGTCTTAACTAGATTCTGTTCTTGACAGATCTAAAGATGCATCTTCCACAGCTGAGTTTTTCTACCACTGGCCGTTGGCTTGTAGCTTTCTGATGAATCCTGAAAGTTCCTTCTCTTCATAAGTAACCCCTGGCCTGCTGCCTTCACCCCAAAATTGCCAAGCTTAGACCTTTGGGCCGAGCTCCTTGACCTGCAGGCAGGACAGCCTCCCCTCCCAGTTTTATTTCCATGTAATGGCTACCATTTTCTAATATTCTTAAGTTCTGAGGTTTCCAGTTCTTGAATGGCAAGAAAAGAATGGGCCTGCTGAATGCCTTCCCGTGCACAAATGTTGCTATGGTGTTTAAGGAGCTGGTTCTCTGCTTTACTAATGGACCAGGGACCACTGTGTGATAATTCTGCCTATGTTAGGTGGAACCTCTGCCCGTTTCTTCTACAGCTTCTATCATGTACTCAAAGTTTGTTTCTCCTGCCTTTAAATCACCTCACCAGACAGGCGTCAAAACCTCTCCTTTAACCAACGTTAACGGAGGCGTGACTGACTGCTGCCAAATTCTTTTCTACAATACACTTATGTTCATCCGTAAAAGAATTTCCCAGAGTTCATTCGTTCATATATCATCTGTGTTTTGTCGTCTGTTTGCAGTTCTTTTTTCCCCCCATGTCTTTCCCAATGAAGGTCCGTGTCGTTTGTGGCCTATTGTTATATGAAGTAAGATTGAACAAGCTCCCAGGATTATGCCTATATGAAACTGGAAGCGATTATTAAGTTAATGAATAACCTTTTAATGTACTGTACCGAGGGTTTAATCATGCAAAAACCCATTGGGAGACTCAGTTCAGCCCACCCTCGTGATCATGAGTCACTCAGAATACAATTTCTAGTTAGCTGTTTTTGACTTCAGCGAGTTCAGTCACCAAGGACAGTCTTATGGTGAATATAAAAACATAGGGTTTATTATTCACAAGTAACGGAATAGATTCTCTGATGTACACAGTTCACAAACAGGAATGAAGCCAATTTGCCATTATGGATTTGTAGGTATGTGTACTTCTCCATCAAGACAGTTTACAGTTCTTTGTGAAGACGCCCAGCTATTATTGGTTCCTCTGAAGAATGAAACACAAAGCGGTTGTGTGAAAATAAAATTTACTATAACTGAGAAAAGGCGCTTTCTAACTACGCCTGTGAGGCCACTTCCACAGTGATGGCTTCAGATTTTCCAGTGTCTTGATCTGTGCAGGTGACGTGTAATGATCCATCTCTGAGAAAAGAAAACAGGAATTTTATCCTCACTTCCTAAACGTTTACATCAGGGGTGTCCAACTTTGGCCACTTTAAGACCTGTGGACTTCAGCTCCCAGGAGCTGAAGTCCACAGGTCTTAAAGTGGCCAAAGTTGGACACGATTTAGATCTCTGCAACAGCAATGGTGTATGGATCAGCATAAAACGTTTGGTTAAATTCTAGGGTCCCAGAAATTGGTGTGAGAGGGACTAAAGAAGGACACTATATTGTATATCTGGCTTTTATATATGTTAATTCAGGAAGGGCCTCATTATTCTTCGTTTCTTTCTTAAAAGCAACAGCCTCCTAGGAACTATTCATCCATGCAAGGATGTTGCAGCTGAAAGGAGAACCACCACAGGTAGTTCTTGACTTACGATCAGTTTCAACAGCCACAGAACAAAGGTTTTATGGCTTATAGAGCATTTCTGAGCTGTTACACAATGTGGCACTGTTCTCCCCCCCAGTCACGTAACCCTGTTTGTACTTATAACTGGTTGTCAAGTGCCCTGTGATCAAGTTCTAGACCAGACATGTCAAACTTGCGACGTCACGTGACGTCGTGCAACATATTGGGACAGTTTTGCCATTGCCGGCAAGTTTGACACCTCTGTTCAATAGATAGATAGTTAGATAGATGGTAGATAGATAGATATTCTGTTATCTTTCCCCCACAAATGTCAATATGAAAATCATCGTCCCGAGATGTAAAGTCCATAAATACTCATGGTTCTGACCCACAGAATAAGATTTTCATTTTCAATACCTCTTCATTGTAAGGATAGCTAATATATGATGCAGACCTTCTTCTTTGACATCTAAATCCTGGAGCACAATCTGTTAAAAACAAGCAACCACAAATATATCACTCAGCTAAAAGAAGGTTTTGAAATTATTATTAAGGAAATCTTCTAAGGATGAGGTTTGCTTTAACCCACCACTTGGACTAAATAACAAAGGATATCAGTTCTTTTCACAGAGGTTTAAGGTCAACAGCAATGGAACTTCAGCAAGCTATGCTGGAAAATTCCATTTTTTTAAAAAAAAAATTGGGGATTTGAGAAATCAGTGTCAAATTTTATCAGAAAAATATGAGATACATAGCAAACCTTAAAAAAAAACACAACCCTAAATTTCTAAAAAAAAACCAAAACAGGACTATTTCCCCCCTAAAGATGTATTTCAGTGGAAATCCGTGTCCGTCCGCCCAAAGGCTGGAAAAACAGCCTTCATTTAAATCTCACCCTCTCCCTGTGATATTACAAGATTGCAATCCTTAAAAAAAATCCCCATAACTAAACCCTAAATAGTAATGCTGAAATGTAAATAAATTTGAAGGAACCAAGCATGAAGTTTTTGTGTAAGAACAGCTTTGAAAAGCACTTATTTCCCGAGCAAATTATTGGGGTCATTCTAAATCGTGCCTTTTATATCCCAGATTCCAGTTCATAGATCTCAGGTTTCTAGTTTAAAAAAAAAACACAAAAACATAATTCAAGCATGAAACTCGATCAGTAAAATATTCATAGGCCTGCAAGTTCAAAAAGTGAGCTTCACTGAAAACAGAAATTTCCTTCTGAGCAGGTATATAATGGCAGTCTAAAAATTCACATGTTTTTCTTTACCTGTGCAAATCTCTCGTCTTGTCTGATGGGACCTTTTTCCAGAGACTCGTACAATTCCAGACAGACGGAGGAAATTTCTCCTGGGGCCTCCAGAGTGTGTTGCCTTCGAGCTGGCAAAGGCGTTCCTGATGGGAACACCACGAGGAATTTGTCAGCCCCCCCCAACTGGTCCACTGCCTGGAAGGATGAAAAAAGCCTTGAAGAAGTTTTACTCATTTATGGGAGATCCGTCTCCGACAGACGCAAAAAGGGCAGCGCCACCGGACAATCTTTTAACAAATTGTGGGTGGAAAAACCATGGAACGGTCAGAAAGATTGTAGAAGGTGACAGTGGCCGAAATCTATATTTCGTACTGATTTGTGACACAATGAGTCAAGATTGTGCCCTTATTCCTTGGAGGAAACCGAATAACATACATTTTATTTTACTTATTTATTTATTTAATTTGTATACCGCCCTTCTCCCAAAGGACTCAGGGCGGTGAACAGGGCAATACATAATAAAAACAAGATACAAAAATTAAAAATTATTAAAAGCAATTAAACAACGATGCCCGTAATAAATTAGTACAGATTAAAAGTTAAGTTAATTTATAAAACCCAACCCCATCCCATCAGGTCAGGCCGGCTTGTTCAAAAAGGTGGGTTTTAAGATCGCGCCGGAAGGAGCGGAGGTCAGGCGCCATCCGGAGCTCGACTGGAAGATGGTTCCATAAATCCGGTGCGCCCACAGAGAACGCCCTCCCCCTGGGGGCCACCAGTCGGCATTCTTTGACCGGTGGCACCGAGGAGGCCCTCTCTGTGGGAGCGTACTAGGCGGAGGGAAGTTGACGCATCCACCTTAGTTGCCCCTTATTAAAATTAGCTCAAAAACTTAAAATGACACTTCTGTAGCCATGACAGAAAAAGAAGTTGCCAATCTGGTTCTTTCCTTCCTAGCAGACACTTCAGAGATGACCTCCGTGCAAGCAGCTGAATTTATGTTAATCCCGTTGTTGTTTGTTGCAACCTAGCTTTAGTTTTTCTTATCCTCTGTTCAGAATATTTTGTCTTTTTTATCCTAAGGGTTTTTGAAGTTATTTAATTTTGGTCAGTGAGCAGCGTGGTGGCCTTAGAGGTGAAAACCCTCGTCTCACAATCAGGAGGCTGGGAGTTCCTACGTAGCGGCAGAAATTTTTCTCTCTGGGCGCAAAGGGAAAAATATCTGCTGTGAGCCCTGCATAGGTGTCAGGAAGGGCATCCAGCCAGTAAATGCTCAGTTCCATTCAGTTGCCCCAACTCCACCCTGATCGCAAGGGACTACAGGGTTGTTAAAAAAAATTGGTCAAGTTAGGGATGTCACATTTGCAACATCTCTGTAACCATCTTACCTTGACTAATATGTCCTTGGCAGAACATTCAATGGACAGCATGTCATCTGAAAAAATCTGCTCTTTTCCAAGCAAGATTCCTGCTTCTAGGGCCGCTCCAATAGGAATGACCTCATCGGGAGGGATGGAGTTTAGCAATTCAACATTGGGGAAAAGTTCTCTGATCATCTGTTGGAGTTTTGGAATACGGGCTGATCCACCACAGAGAACCACCTAGAAGATAGTGAAGCAAGTTTTTTAAAGACACGAAAGCTAAATGAGAATTAGACAAGCGTTTCTTGATGTGGTGAAGGCACCAGGCTAGACACTGGGAATTCAAGTCCTGCCTTAGGCATAAAGCCAGCTGGATGATCCTGGGCCAGTCACTCTTTCAACCCTAGGAAGCAGGCAATGGAAAACCACTTCTGGAAAAAATACTTGCCAAGAAAATTGCAAGGAGTGACAAGGGTCCAAGCAGTCTCAGAGAATCAAAACACAAATGAACAGAAGAAATAGATAAGGCTATCTGGGCCGCAGAAATTAATTAAGGGGTTTTTTTGTATTACTTTGGTGCCATCTAGTGTTTTTCTAGATTTCTGCAATGCTGATACTAATGGTGCAACCATAAACATAACTAGTTCATTTCCAAGACATAAATAAATGATTAAGCGATTGTGTAATTAGCAGCATCAAAACTAAACACAACTAGTCACCTTGTAAATCATGCTTGGTCTTACCCAGACAATCGTTACTGTATGAACATTTTACTCAATATTGTAATGTTCCTCATTCTACAGGTAGTCCTCTACTTATGACCATTGATTTAGCAACTGTTAAGTTATGACAGCGCTGAAAAAAGTGACTTACAACCAGTCCAGACACACTGAGGACTGTTGCAGCATCCCCACGACCACATGATCAAAATTCAACTGGCTGAATATTCAACCACTGCACCACCCCAGGCTTATATGATCCCCATTTGTGACCTTCAATGGGCTTCTGACAAGCAAAGTGATTGAGGCAAGTTGGAGTTGCTTAGAAGACCAAAGCAAAAAGGCCAAAAAAACCCACCACAAAACCAAACCAGGAGCGACTCACTTAATGACCGCATCGCTTAGCGGCAGATTCTGGTCCCAACTGTGGTCATAAGCCGAGGACTACCTGTAATGACATTTACAGGTTCACAAGGACAAATCCCTATTTCTGTCCCTCATTTCAAGATTGTACATTTTATAGTTACTTATGTACAACAACATGGTTTGAGCCCTGCAAATATTGGCCCCATTCTGACATCGGGTCAAAGATCTGAAACATAGCAATGCATCCATTCTGGAATAAGTGTTATGTCTAAAAGCTTTTCTTTGACTTCAGTATTAAGCCAGGATTCCTCATTACACCTACACCAAGAAACCCCCCACCTCCCTAAACCCTTCAAAATCTAGAAATTAAATGAGGGGGGGGGGAAATGAATAAAAGGACACCCTCACCTTGCTAATGTCATCCGTCCCAAGTCCCGCTTGTTCCAACAATGTTTTGATTGCTTCAATGCACTTAACAAAAAGCGCAGAACAAATCAGTTCAAATCGGGCCCTGATGTGTAATTAAAAATAATAAAAAAATCATTAGTTTGTCAACCTTTTCCTGCAGACTTTTCTTGTCGTATTGTGGTGTGGAACAGAGTCTGGATTCCCAGAGGGAGGGGCTCCTTCCCAGAGGACAAAGAGGTAGCCGGGATTGGACTGTCCGGTGGGCAGGAAGAGAAAGATGGTTCCTCTCTAAGCAAATAATAAACCTTTATTGTCAAAGTACAACATGTGTACATTGAAATTAGCTGAGCCTCCCCCCCTGCTCTCTCCCCCCAACACACAGTGACAACAAACCCTCCATCCCACCACACTATGTGAACCAACTACACCACACACCGGCCTCCCAAGTCAATTCTGCATAAGATTATGTCCTATTTAAAAGCCTAACAGCCCACGGATAAAAGCTATTTTTCAGCCTGTTGGTACGGCTGGCTACATTCCTATATCTCCTACCGGATGGTAGGAGAGTAAAGAGATACCGTCCAGGGTGTGAGTCGTCCCTGAGAATCTTCCTCACTCTTCCAAGGCAGCGAGCCCTGGCGATGTCATCCAGTGGTGTCAGGGGACAGCCCACAATGTCTTGTGCTGTGCTCACTACCCTCTATAATACTTTCCTATCCGCGGCTGTCAGACCAGCATACCAGACCACAATACCATACGAGAGGACGCTCTCTACAGTAGACCGGTAAAAGAGGGTCATTAGCTGTTGTTCTACCTTGTTCTTCCGCAAAACCCTAAGAAAGTGAAGCCTCTGTTGGGCCTTTCTAGCCACCTGAGTTGTGTTAACTTTCCAGGTCAGATCTTCACAGAGGTAGACTCCCAGAAATTTAAAGGAGGAAACTCTCTCTACACAGTTCTCTCCAATGTAAAGTGGGGCAGGTTCCTCCTTTTTTCTCCGGAAAAAAATTCCCAGAGTGTATCTGTAGTTAGACAGATAATTGCCTTACTCTGGCAAGATTCTGTCTGTAGGCAAGCAATGATAAAGAAACCATTCAGAAGTAATCCACGTCTCAGACTTGGTTCTTGAGCCATGTGCATATTGTTTCTCGTTTATTTTATCTTCTGAACTGCCAAACGGTTTTAGGGATTCGGCAGTCTAGAAATGCCATTCATAACACGAACCATCTGCAGGGGATAAAGACTGCTGTGTCTTCTACTAGTTCTACTAATTCCAACCTAATCATCTACCCATTTCCAGCAGGACCTGGTGTTGAAAAATAGGAATATGCAAACTGATATGACATGATAGCAGCGTTCCAATATCTCAGGGACTGCCACACAGAAGGGGGGAGGTTGTCAACCTATTCTCCAAAGCTCCTGAAGGCAGGATAAGAACCAATGGATGGAAACTAACCAAGGAGAGAAGCAACCTAGAACTAAGGAGAAATTTCCTTACACTGAGAACAATTAGTCAGTGGAACAACCTGCCTCCAGAAGCTGTGAATGCTCCAACACTGGAAGTTATTAAGAAGAGACTGGACAGCCATTTGTCTGAAATGGTATAGGGTTTCCTGCCTGAGCAGGGGGTTGGACTAGATGACCTCCAAGGTCCCTTCCAACTTTATTACTATTATTATTACTATTATTATTATTAGGTAAAGGTAAAGGTTCCCCCGCACATGCGTGCTAGTCGTTTCGAACTCTAGGGGCCGGTGCTCATCTCCGTTTCAAAGCTGAAGAGCCAGCGCTTGTCTGAGGACGTCTCCGTGGTCATGTGGCCGGCATGACTAGACGCCAAAGGCGCACGGAACGCTGTTACCTTCCCACCGTAGTGGTCCCTATTTTTCTACTTGCATTTTTACGTGCTTTCGAACTGCTAGGTTGGCAGAAGCTGGGACGAGGAACAGGCGCTCACTCTGCTACGCGGCACTCAGGATTCGACCCGCCAAACTGCCGACCTTCTGATCGACAAGCTCAGCCTCCTAACCCACTGAGCCACTGCGTCCCTTTTATTATTATTACTATTATATTAAATACTGGAACAGTTTTGAACTTCAAAGACATGCTCTGAGCTGAAAACAGCTTTTCCTAACTATTCAACAAGCGCCTAAATTTGAAATAGCTGCTTCCAGCTCAAAACGCTAACACAAGGATGGAAAAGGCCTGCTTTGAATGTTTGCCAGCTTCCAATTCAAAACGTTTTACGCGTGCCTGTTGACCAGCCTCCCCTGTGAAAATGAAAGAAAAAGGATGCCCACCCTGAGGTCAGGAAAATATCAAAACGTACCTGGAAACATTACAGTCAAAATCCATCCCATCGTAGAGGGAGTCCACAAAACAATTTGCGGTGCCCAGGGTGGATAATGAATGTTTGGCAACTTCAGCACTGTTCATTAACTTCATCATAGCCCTGGGATTTCCTCTCACATCATTTCTATAGCATCTGGGTTTTTTTTGAAAAAATAATAATAATAATAACACAGTTATTAATCACAACAAAACATATATATATATATATTTAATATTGTTAAGGTGTGTTTTATCCTATATAAGCTAGAGAGTGATGGATTTTAGAACTTATAGTTGTTAGTATATGGTTGTTTATGATTGCCTTTTTATATATATATACCTTGTATTTAGCTCTGGGAAGTCGGGGGGGGGGAGGGGGGGGAGGGAGGGGGGGAGGGAGGGAGGCTGGGGGGAGGTAGGGGGGGGTATAGGGAGGGGGAAGGGGGGTTTTTTAAAGGAAAACTGTATTTTAAAAATTTTCAATAAAAAAAAACATATAGTTAAGCTAGCAACTATTTATCCTGGATGTTTGAGGGAGATGGGCAGTCCAGAAATGCAATAAAATAGAATAAAATAAAAACATCAAAAAATTAAAATAAAATATTTTGGTTCCAATATTAAGCGTAAACAAATCAAGCACGATGCTGACATTAACAGCTGAACAGATATGTTTGCATCTAAGCCAGATATTACAGACTGAAAATTTTCAAGTTATTTATATCTTTCCTCTGTGCTCCTTAAACAGGCAGTTTAATAGACGTAGTTAATAACAGCTATAAAATATCTTCAGTATTCTCAGGGAAATGCACATTAGAAATGACAGGCTCTTTCAAAACCCTAAAATGGAACAAAGGATCTTTCATGCTATCCTACTGAGACCATTAAGGGCAATAAAACTTATTTTTAGCTGATCTGAACAACAATAACAAAATCACCATTAGGGGGGAGAAAAAAAATCTGCCTGACCGCATAGAGCAGGGGTGTCAAACCGCCGGCCCGCGGGCCAGATGCATCACGCCGAAACCTTGCCATTGCCGGCAATGGAAAAAAAAGTTGTGACATGTTGCGACACGTCGCATGACGTTGCGAGTTTGACACCCCTGGCGTAGAGGCAGTTTTCCCAACAAGCAAGCTGTTCTTCACTAAACTCAAGATTTTTAATCAGGGTGAATTAACAGCCATCTTCAATTTGCAATCTCTGGAGGATTCCAGCTACGTTTCGATAAGTTCAGAGTTACCTTGAAAAGCTGCTCATGTCATTCCAAAAGGCCAGATGTGGCCAGTTTTGCTGATAATGGTGCAGTGTATAAAACCTTATTAGATTTATATTTCACGTTCCATTTAGGAGGTCAAGGCAGCATATTGTTCTGTCCCAGCCTACGTGAGCCCTTGTTATGCTCACAAGGAGAAACCCCTCTTCCAAGAAACAGGCAGGAACCGCAAGAAAAAACAATTATTATTCACAGACCTGAGTCAATGTCCAAGGCAAACACAGTTCACAGAAACTCAATCCTCAACACGAACGGTTGCCTTCGGCAGCAAGCACCTCCGACACCTTCCCTTTTATTGTTCAGCCAAGGCGTGGCTTCCTAATGCCTTCTCCTTTGCCTTTGGAGCCGCCCCATTGCATTCCTCTGTCCTACTCGCTTCTCTTGTCTGCGCATTCATGCACCCTGAATATTTCACAGCTGTGCTTCATCACTGTCCAACTCAGGCTCCCAGCACAGCTGTGTCTCAGCATGAGTGCGAGTAGAGGGGCTAGGCTCCTTGTCAGACGGTAAGTCTTGGAGCTCCTCAGAGCCTTCCTCTGACTCTGATGTCACTCCAGGCCCCTCCTCCTCCTCCTCCTCTGAGTCCTCAGACTCAGCTGCCAGATCCACTGGCTTGCGAGGAATCACAATACATATATATATAGCATTCTCTGGGTTGAGGGAGAGTTGCTGCCTCACCAGTCATCTTCCATTGTCAAGCACCGATTGGACCCCTCAAGTTTCCACATTCCCTAGTCTGACACCCTAAGCGTCACACCGAACGGTGTTCTAGATTTTATACCATTTACCTCTGGAATTCCGAAGCCAAGTGTTGCGCTAACGCTTCAGTAAAACAGGTCCCACCTATGCTGTCATCGGTGGTGGTCGACAGCACCCGATACAGCCCGCTGTTCACTTCTATGACCGTGATGGAAAGCGAAGCACCTCCAAGTTTATACACCAGCACGTAGCTTCCATTTGCAAAACATAAATGGGGAAAAAAAATCTCTTTTTTTTCTCAAAGTGTTAACAACCGTACGGGTGGCCCTCAACGTACGACCACAATGGAGCCCAAAATTTCTGTTGCTAAGTGAGGCAGTTGTTAAGCGAGTGTTGTTTTACATTTTACAAACTTTGCCACGGTTGTTAAGTGAATCCCTACAGTTGTTAAAGTTAGTGGCACGGTCGTTAAGTGAACCCGGCTTCCCCCTTGACTTTTGCTTTGTCAGATGGTCGCCAAAGGGGGATCGCTTGAACCCCAGGACTCTGCAAACGTTGTAAATATGAGTCAGTTGCCAAGCGTCTGAATTTTCGTCAGGTGACCGTGGGGCTGCTGCAAACGGTCGTTAAGTGTGAAAAACATTCGTAAGTTGCTTTTTTTCAGTGCTGTTATAACTTTAAATGATCACTAAATGGACTGTCGTAAATCGAGGACTATCTGTAGTCTCAGGCGGATTATAGTTCTGTCATGAATGCCGTTTAGAAATTCAATATATAATACAAGCTGAAGGGTGCCCCTTTCTGATCATGGTTAATCGCAAAAAAGGCTTATTTATCTGCAACAGACAGGGTTGAAATAAATGCAGAAAAAAGGCTATTCTAAGTCTTACTTTCAGTGTAAAAATTACCACAATTCCCGTAGTTGAGAAAACCTTAATCACCTTTTTCCGCTGGGTGAATCTTGTCCGATTCCATAAGCCAGCAGAGCTGCTGATGGTTCGTGAATTAGTCTAAGAACGTTAAGTCCAGCTGCTTTAGCAGCTTCTCTGCAACAAATATGACCACAAAAATCAGTATAGTGACATAACCCTAAGAGATTCTTTCGCTAGACAAACCCAAGATAGTTTGGGTTTGTCTAGCTTGGCTGGCTCAGGAATTCTGGGAGTTGAAGTCCACGAGTCATAAAAGAGCCAAGGTTGCCTACCCCTGGCCTAGGTAAATCTAAACTAGTGATTCCCGTTCGTGTCAATTTCTAGATGTATAAATTATCAGCTTCAGAATTACCAGGTGAGTGGAGTGGTTCTGTACATTTAATAAAATAAAAAATGATAATCTTCCAGAATTTCACAACTCAGCATGGCCTTGGCAGAGACACCTGGGGTTTAGAGTTCACAAAGCTTCAGGTTACCAGGATTGGGAAATACTTTTTGAACTATTCCAGATATAAGGTGTCTCAGTATCACCATGCTGCAATTTTATGCAATTGGGGAAATGTTTATTTCATATATTACATCAACTCGTAACAGAAAAAGGGAGGCTAGCATAAAGTTTGTGCTTATTTTCACTTCTGCACCAAATTCACAACATTTCAGATCTGCATCTACTTTTAACATATTCGCATTTCAGTAATGCGATAACGGCTATAATAACAGCAATATTTAAGCACCAAATATGAGAGCAGTTGCTTTAGCGATAGATGAAAATGTGATCAGGTGTTTTAATGGTACTTGTGTACTTGAAAGTGATAGCCCAGCTCAGCATGGCTGGCTCAGGAATTCTGGGAGTTGAAGTCCATGAGTCATAAAAGAGCCAAGGTTGCCTACTCCTGGCCAAGCTAGATGAAATATGCCTTTGGGGCTTCATTTCAGGACGCAAGTATCCTTATTTTACAAACTCTTTTTGTATCTATCCTGAAGAAAAGCCGAACAGGATGACAGTTAAAATTACTTCTAGTTTGGCTTTTCTGGTTTTTCTCCTGAAAAAATTCAAGATCAGCTGTCACTGTTTGTGACTTCTCTTCCCAAAGACGAGGACAACAGGAGAAACCAGAATATCCACCTCTTGACATTTTGTGTGGCTGAGCTGGGATTTCAAATGGAAATCGTATCCAGGCAAAACGCTCTGTCCATAGGATCTGACCCCATTAACTCCAGAAAATGTATTCACGGCATACAAGCACATGGAACCACACTTACCCAAGGACATTTTTCTGCTTCTCTCCAAAATCAAAAGGCACGGTAATAACAGTGTCGTTGACATCAGAACCCAATGTGAATTGAGCAGTTTCTAGAGAAACGTAAAGCAACATAAACAATAAAAGCTAGTCCATTTCCTAGAACTTAACTTTTTTTTTCCACAACTTGGATAACGTACCTTTCATTTTCCTGAAGATTAACTTTGCCACATCTTCTGGAGAAACAAATTTGCCATCTATTTCATAAGTAAGTTTTCCATTCTTTTCGGTGACCTACAGACAAATCAACACCAGGTGTTCCTCAGGTTAGGTGGACTATGAGAGAAGATTTTCAATGCACACATCCCCCCCCCCCGGTCGTCTTTTGCTTAAGAAAACAATCTCAGCATTTCTGATCCACGCAACAATGCCAGTTAGTTTATATTAACAAGAAATTAAGAAGTCATTTTACAGTAGTCTTTCTAAACCAGCACCTCCAAGTGTTGTTGGCTACAAGGCTAGGAATTGAGGAAATTGAAGTCCAGATGGTGGTTGAATAGCTGCACCACAGTAAGCATGTGAAAAATCCACAAATATCACTACTCCCCACAAAACAAAAAACCCTGAACATTCTTCTGACAATTTTGCAACTTAACCTCATGCATTATTATTTTTTTTACCATAAGCATCTCGTTAATTATAAGTATATTGTGCAGCGATAGCTAAAGATAACATTTCCTGACAATTGGAACAATTAATCCATGGACCGGCTTGTCTCCAGATGTTGTGGGTGTTCCAACCCTGGAGATTTTTCAAGAGATTGGACAATCATCTGTCTGAAATTGTATAGGGTCCCCTGCCTGAGTAGGGGATTGGACTAGAAGATCTCCAAGGTCCCTCCGAACTGTTATTTTGTTATTCAACCTAACATATGCATTTCAGGGAAGCTTAAAATTATTTCCATTCTGTCAAATTTCTGAACTTAATAAATCAGGTTTGTTTTGTTTAATTTTGCTCTATTAATGTGCTAATTCACTTGCCCTTACTCTGATTGCCCTTTTTTCTCTGGAACATCAATCAGATTGAATAAATAGAAAAGAAAAATATTGCTCTGACATTTCCTTGTTAATTATCTTGTATTTTTCGAACAGATATGTACAAAAAATACAGGACAGAATCATTAGTGACCTTAAAAATGTACTTTTTCTATATGTACTTGTATCCTTTATATAGCGAATAAGTGAATTGTAAAAACCGTAGTAGATGACTTCATAAATAGATTCAAAAATTCATAAATGTCTATGGATATTTTCAGTCATCCAGGTCATACTTGTCCCAAAGGCGCTTTTTTTTTCAAAAGACAACTGGACTTTCTTGGTTTTTCCTTGAAGATATTTCACTTTTCGTCCTTCCATTCCCCACCATTTAGTCTGAAGCGAAGAAGCTTCTTGGATGAGAAGCGAAACACCTTCAAGCAAAAACAAAGGAAGTCCAGTTGCCTTTTGGGGGAAAAAAAAGCACCTTTGGGACACAAAGTCATAAATTTTCCCTATAGGAAAAATATGACAAAGCATGCTTTCACTTACCGAACATTTACTTTCTGCGATGTATTTTTCCGCTTGTGGGTCTCCAGAGCTGAGAAAAGAAGCAAAATTGGAAGGTACTTCAAAAATATTAAAACTTAAAACAAACAAAAATATTACTTCTATTTATTTTCATTGTAAGGGAGTCAACTTTCATGAATTCCGCTTTCATTCCTGGTTTAAGCAGTATAATTTCTGTACTTCTTTAAATAATGGGGAAGAAAACAGATGGGGAAAAAAACAAATCAACACCAGCTACTTTCTAAACAACAATGCTGAGACTTACAAGCATAGCCAAAAACAGATCAGTCAATAATTACATTTTAAAAGGTAACAATTTATTCAGATGCCCACTAATGGAATACAAAGTAACCTTTAAGAGGGTATTTTATGGCATAATCCATACCTTCTTCCAAGGATCTGTTTCACTTTCACTACGGTATTTGGGAGATTTCTCACCCGGTTCTGTTTTGCTGCCAGACCAACAATCTAAAAAAAGCATTAAAGAGGGCTTTTTTTTAGGAAAAAAAGTTAGCTGAGTCTGACCTTAAGTGTTTAACAAAAAAAAAAATTTACCTCTTCCTTTTCAGAAAACGCAACAACTGCAGGAGTTACTCGGTCCCCAGCATCATTAGCCACAACATCTGCACGGCCATCCTACAACACATCAACACACTTATTAAGACTGGAAAAAAAGGCCTTCCGTTTTCTAAAGTTATAAAGGAAAGCTCAGTGGTAGATCCAGGTTTTAATATTCTATTTACAAAGAAGGTATAAGGGCACAAATGTAGATCTGTTCAAAAAGATACTGTGACTGATTTTCTTTACTTTGGTAGGGGGGAAAAATAAAGAGAAATCCTTATAGACCAATCCGATTCAAATTTAGTAAGTCCATTTTGCAATTCAGTAAGTACTTATAAGATACTACAAGCCTAACTCAATGTAGCAGAAATAAACTCAATGAGTACAGGCACAGCAAAGTGCATCACACCAGTTAATAATTTGATCCAATACTCTCTATTCTTCAGTCGCAGCAAAAAATAGTTTATGTTTTGTAAATAAACAGATGTGATTTCTTTTTCCTGGAAGGCTATTACACACAGTTCTCAAGAAAACCCACCAGAAATCATTTTCCCCCTTTAATATTGGCCTTTTTTTTTTAAAGATAAGCCAGAGGTGCTGAAGGATGAAAGGAAAGCGGATCCCACATCAAAGCAGGGCAAAGCTTGGAAAACATTTCCAGGATCATTAAAACCCCCGTTAAAAATAAGCACCATTCCCTAAAAACCAGACTCCCATTACATCTACGTGGAAGACATGTGTGCGGACAGTTTATGAGTAGCATATTTTATGGCTTTTCTGCTTTGGATTAAGGAAATATAAGGAACGTTGTAAAAATGGCAGCAATTCAACAGAGGGGTGCAAATTATCAAAAACATAACTGCAAAAACAAAACAAAAAAAAATAAAACTTTTGCAATCTCCCCCCCAAAAAAAAACTTTTGCATTAGACCTCATAAGTCTTAATTCAAGCCCCCCCCCAGCTTCAAAATGCAACCTCTCCCGCCCTGCAAAAGACCTCCCTGGAAGCAGAAAGCTAGTATCTCAGCCTTAATCCTTCTCTAACCCTGCCCTTTTTTTTGTAAATTATATCCTTTCCATTCACTTTGATGGAAGAGAGCCATGCACCCAACCCAGGAGAAAGAACCCCCCCCCCAACCTCACCCCAGAGGCCTGGCTCTCTCCCTGTCCCCTCGCGTAGAAAGCTAGCATCTCAGGGACTCTTTGCCTCCGGGACCCTCCCTTTTCTTCCAAGGAAGGTTTTACTTCCGTTTCATATTTCTTTAAGGAAAAAACGACCCCCCCAGTAAACCTCGTCCCCCCCCCCCGGCCGCCCCGAGCCCCCTCCCCACCTTATAAACGGCCGCGCAGGCGCAGCTGCTCCCCAAGTGGATCCCGATCGCCGCCATCTTTGCCGCGCTCAATACCCACAATGCACCGGGAGCGCCGTCCCGTCTTCTTCTTCTTCTTTTTCTCTGCGGCTTGCCAGGCTCTGTGGCCAATCAAAATAGAGTCTGGCGTGACATCACTCCACCTAGCAACCGGGGCAGATTTTCTCGCCCAGCAAGCCCGAGCAGCTGCTAAGTTTTCTCTTGCAAGGAGCGGCGTCGATTTACTTTGCAAGCATGGCGCGTCGCGGCGGGGTTTCCTGGCCGTTGCACGGTTGCATTTTAGCAGCCCTGATGGTGGCGGCGCTCTGTTTAAGCCCCGAGACTGTCGGGGCACCTTCCGCCTCCGGGGGCGCCGAAGCTCGGTGCGAAGGTGAGGACGCTCCCGCCAGGGCGGGTGTTGCACCGCGTGCGAGCTGCTGTTATAATTAACGTGTGAATTCCAGCACGGCTTGCATGCACTGGAAGACCAGCCGTTTTTTGCAAACTGGGTGGAGTTGTGAGCGCTTGCACTTTTTAAAGTTAACCTCGCACACTCGTTCCCACGAGAATTGTCTGCCTTTGCTTCCTGCACGGTAATAGTAATAATATTAATTATTATTATTAATAATAATAATAACCACTACTGTTCAACATCGCATTAATTCCATTGACAATAATATTATGAAACACAAAACTGGGATACCGCGTCTCAAGCCAGCATGGCAAGATAAACCATGGGGCAATTAAGCTGACTTTGGAATAATGCCCCTTGGGGTGTGTGTGAAAGCCCTAATAAGCAGGCATATAGATAGAATGAAGGCTACTGCTAAGCCTGTAAGCCGCCCTGAGTCTTCGGAGAAGGGCGGGATATAAATGGAATTAAAATTAAAATAAAAAAAATATACATGGATGACTTAAAACAGACATGTCAAACACAAGGCCCAGGGGCCGGATCCGGCCCGTGAAGTGGTTTCATGTGGCCCGCAAAGCCATCCTGGCAACAGTGAGGCAACGGCCCCCACTGCCTTGGCCCTGGCCCAGAGACCCTCCTTCGGCCAGAGACCCTCAGATCTGTCCCACTCCTGCCCAGGCCCCCATAGGCACCCTTGAGGCGAACGATGTAGAGCTGGCCACGCCCACCCAGTAGGCCATACGCACTCTAGCCACGCCCACCCAGTAGGCCGCGCCCACCCTGGCCATACCCACCCGGCCCCCTGAGGGTAACCACAGTGCTGATGCGGCCCTCAATGAAATTGAGTTTGACACCCCTGACTTAAAACCTTACATGAAAAGCCACACTGAACTTGAATCTACTCAACGCAGTTCAACTGTTTAGCAGCGACATCAGAATGGACTTTGGACTTGGAAAATGTGCTATGTTATCCATGCAGCGAGGAAAACTGGGAAAAATAGAAGGAATAGAACTGGGAAACGGCAGTATTATGAAAGCACTAGCAAAAGGGTGACGGTTACAAATACCTAGGCGTATTGGAAGCAGGTAACATCTTGAATGGAAAAGTCAAAGAGTCAACACAAAAGGAGAGTCTGCAAAATACTAAAATCAAAGCTGAATGCTGGAAATATAATTAAAGCCATTAATACATGGGCAGTCCCAGTGATACGCTACCCAGCTGGAATTATCAACTGGACTTTGGCTGAATTGGAACAGCTAGACCAAAAAACTTGTAAACTTTTGAATATGCACTGTGCTCTACATCCACGAAGTGACATCAACAGGTTGTACCTGCCAAGAAGAATAGGGGGCAGAGGGCTACTGCAAACCCACCAAACTGTAGAAGAAGGAAGAATGAAGTTTGAATGACTATGTAAATCAAAGTACAGAAAAATTGCTGCAGGCTGTGAAAACAGAGCATTATCAAAATAACAGAAACAAAGGCAGAATATAAGGAAAAACTGCTGGATGACAGAGTAAGTAGATGGAAAACCAAAGCTTTGCATGGACAGCATTTGAAAAATATTGAAGGAAAATGTGATAACAACTTGACATGGGCATGGCTTAAGATAATAATAATAATAATAATAATAATAATAATAATAATAATAATAATAATAATAATAGGAACCATCAAGAAAGAAACAGAAGGCTTAATACTGGCTGCTCAAGAACAAGCACTACAAACTAATGCCATGAAAGCGAAGATACAAAAATCTACTGACAATCCAAATTGCCGACTTTGCAACGACAAAGTTGAAATTGTTTTACATTTAATATGTGAGTGCAGCCAAATCACGCAAACTGATTACAAAACTAGACATGACCGAGTTGCTAAACTAATCCACTCGGCATTGTGTAAAAAATACAACTTACCTGTGTCTGAAAAGTCGTGGGAAATATAGGGTGGAAAAAGTTGTCGAGAATGAGAGGGTGAAGATCTTGTGGGACTTCCAAATACAGACAGATCACCATTTGGAACACAACATGCCAGATATCGCAGTCATAGAGAACCGAAGCGTACAGTTGATTGATATCGCTGTACCGGGAGTTGCCAGAGTCGAAGAAAAAGAAGTGGAAAAATACCGTGACCTGGCCATCAAAACTGCATGATTATGGATGAAACGTGTAACAGTGATACCCATTGTCATTGGGGCGCTGGGAACTATGTCCCAAAACTTTGTAAAATACATCAAGAAATTGCAGCTTCCTGCAATAACTCCAGCAAAGCTACAAAAAAACTGCGCTACTCGGAACATCTTACATTTTAAGGAGATATTTGGTTGATACCTAGGATGCTGGCAGCAACCCGTGTCAACCATTAGTGCCAGTCAATTTGAGTGTTCAGTTGACCTGAGTTTCATGTTTTATGAATAAAAGTTTTATAAGTTTTATAATAATAATAACGAACAAAAGGCACCTTGGAGGTCATCTAGTCCAACCCCCTGCTCAGGCAGGAAACCCTATACCATTTCAGGCAAATGATTATCCAGTCTCTTTTTAAAAACCTCCAGTGTTGGAACATTCACAACTTCTGGAGGCAACTTCTGTTTCACTGATTAATTGTTCGAACTGTCAGGAAATTTCTCCTTAATTCTAGGTTGCTTCTCTCCTTGATTAGTTTCCATCCATTCCATTCAGTTGCTTTGGAGAATAGCTTGACTTCCTCTCCTTTGTGGCAACCCCTGAGATATTGGAACGCTGCTATCATGTCACCCCTTACTCTTCTCTTCGTTAAACTACACATACCCAATTCCAGCAACTGTTCCTTGTATGTTTTAGTCTCCAGTCCCTTAATCATCTTTGCTGCTCTTCTCTGTACTCTTTCTAGAGCCTCAACATCTTTTCTACATCGTGGTGGCCAAAACTGGATGCAGTATTCCAAGTGTGGCCTTACCAAGGCATTGTAAAGTGGTATTAACACTTCACATGACCTTGATTCTATCCCTCTGTTAATGCAGCCTAGCACTGTGTTGGCTTTTTTGGCAGCTGCAGCACACTGCTGGCTCATATTTCAGCGATTGTCCACTAGAGAACTCCGAGATCCCTCTCAACTCCAAGATCCCTTTCAAATACTGCAAATATTGATTCACCTTTGCAGACGTGCTATGCAGGGGCAAAATGGGGCAAAACTCAATTTAACTGTATTGCTTAGCAACAGAAACATTGGGCCCAGTTGAACTCTAGCTATACTCATGAAAATGATATTTCAATTCAGATAAATATCAAGTTAGCTCACCCTAGTTACAGAAAAAGAAGCAAGTAAGCCGAGGACAATTAACTGGGCACCCTCAACCGAAGTTAGTGTGGTCTCCCTGTTGCATCCTGAACTTTGGAATACATTTGTGTTTCCTGTAGGTGGCATAAAGCCATCATAACATTACCAGAATAAGGAGAGACTTGCTGCAAAAATTATTATCATGTGTAGGAAAAGTCCTGTTTTATCTTTATCAGGAGTCACGGAGCTGCTGGCTTTGATTACAGCAAGAGTACCCAAAACAGCCATGCCTCCAAAATGTATGTCCTTTTCTGAATATCAAACTATTTGGAATGCAGGATCAGATTTCAGACTCGTGATTCCTGGAAATTCAAATCTCTAAATGCAGTATCTAAAAATATTGTGCAGCATACATGTGGGCTTGATCTCACTTTGTGGGAGGGGTAAGCAAATAATGGCGGACATATGCATGGTACATGGAGAATGAGAATAAGGGAAGGTGGGCACTCCTATCCAGCTGGCTTCCCTACAATTTCTGCACGTTCCCAGCCGTTTCTTTCTCACTGCTGTATCAGTCACAGCCACAGCTGATGGCCTTGCCTTATTCCCACCAAAGGTTTTTAGCAGGAAACGTCTGTTTAGATTCACCCACAGATCTTCTCAAACTGTTCCATGTGTATGGAGACTCTCAGTCATCCAGATCTCAAAGGTGCTTTTTTTCAAGTCCAGTTGCCTCGTGAAAAAAAGCACCTTCCACTTTCTGTCAGTTATAATATTGTGCCAAAGTCGGCAGGACCGTAATGCACCCAAAGGGGCTTTTTCAAGAGGTAACTGGATTTTATTTTTCCGTTCACTAAATGAAATACCATATTTTCTCTACCACAACTGAAGAAGCTCCTTGGATGAGAAGCGAAACCTCTTTAAGAAAACAACAACATCCAGTTCCCTTTTGGAAACCACGTTTGGGAGAACCAGGACCTGGATGACTTAGAACGGGGATCTTCAAACTTGGCCCTTTTATGACTTGTGGACTTCAACTCCCAGAATTCCTCAGCCAGGCGTGCTGGCTGAGGAATTCTGGGAGTTGAAGTCCACAAGTCATAAAAGGGCCACGTTTGAAGACCCCTGACTGAGAATCTCTGTAGACATAGGCCCCAATGCATTTTAAAGGAGCCCTTGCTGTTTAATATTTGAATACAAGTAGTCCTTGACTTACAACAGTTCATTTAGTGACCATTCAAAGTTACAACGGCACTGGGAAAAGTGACTTATGACTGTTTTTCACACTTACAACTGTTGCAGCATCCCCATAGTCACATGATCAAAATTTGGATGCTTGGCAACTGACTCATATTTATGACAATCGCAGTTTCCTGGGGTCATGTGATGCCCTTCTGCAAACCTCTGACAAGCAAAGTCAAGGGGGAAGCCAGATTCATTTAACAACCGGGTTACTAACTTAACAACTGTAGTGATTCACTTAATAACTGTGGCAAGACCTGTGGAACCGCTTGCCGGTTGAGCTCCGGATGGCCCCCGACCTTCGCTCCTTCCGGCGGGATCTAAAAACTTATTTATTTGAGCAATCCGGCCTGGTTTGATGGGGTTGGGGTTGGGGTTTTAAAATGGTTTTTAATTACTGTATATATCGAGCATAATATTTAATTGTTTTTTAACTTTTGTACTTTGTTTTTAATATTTATTGCCCTGTACACCGCCCTGAGTCCTTCGGGAGAAGGGCGGTATAAAAATTTAATAAATATAAATATAAATTTAACAAATGCGGAGAATAGCCTATGTTTATGGAGTGTGATAATAAAACTGCATTATTGTATGATCATGTCTGTACATAGACGCTGAAAATTGAAGGAAGGGAGGGAGAATAATTTCAACATAAAACGAATTTTATTTTTATGTGTTTTCATTTTATGAAATACTAATGAATTCTATCCTTCAAGTCAAAGTTGGAAGGTTTTGGTGATCCATTTGTTTAACTTACACATTTTGTGCATTATGTGTGTTTACTTTTTCACTTCTTGTTCTTTTTACAGTGTGTCAAGATTTTTTGGAAAGATTTTACAGTTCTTTGAAAGAAAAACATTCTGATTTCTCCATGGCTTCTATAGAGGAGGAATTAATTAAGACTTGCATGAATACAAAAGGCAAAGAAAACCGCTTGGTATGACCTCTCTTCTTCTTTCCATCAACACAGTTTACTGTAGGTAAAAATTTATGTCCTTCAAATCCATTTTGACCCCTAGTAAATTCACCCCCACAGCCATGCAGTTTTCTTGACAATACTACAGACCTGATTTGCAATTTCTTTCTTCCAGAGTGTATGTGGGATTTTTACCCAATACTTTTGTTTGAACTGGTACCCTTGGTTTTTCTGCTTTCCTTTAGTTGTCCCCTATCCCAGGGCTTTTCAACCAGTGGTACGGGTACCACCTGTGGTACATTGGCACCTGGCAGGTGGTACGCGGCCCTCCTAGAAAAGTGATAGCGGGGGAGGGGAATGAGCTGAACCGGTGGCAGCACCGCACAAGCCTGAGCGAGAGATGGCTGGAGCTGCAGGGCTGTCAGGGCTCAGCAGAAGCGCCAGGATCAGTGCTTCCAGGCTGTCAGGGCTCAGTGGAAGTGTTGGGATCAGCGCCAAACTCCAGCTGGAGCTCGGCGCTGAACCTGGCGCTTCTGAGCCCAGAAGAAGCGCCGATCAGCTGGAATGTTGCAGCATCTCCAGGGTCTTGTGATTTACATTCAGATGCTTGGCAACTGATTCATATTTATGACGTTCGCAGTGTCCCAGGGTCCTGTGAAGTGACCAAAACCTGCTGCAACCACCCAGCAGACGGGGGGGGGGATAAAAATCAAACACCCCCACCCCACCTCCTTCCTCGGACCGGAGGAAGAGCACCGCCAGGCGGGCAGGCAGGTGTCTTCCTCGGCTGTGGTTTGGGGGGCACTTTTTTCAGTGCCATTGTAACTTTGAACAGTCACTAAACGAACTGTTGTAAGTCGAGGACTACCTGTACTTCATCCTTTTTCTTTTTTTTTTTTTTTTTGGTCATCAAGTTTTTGACACCTTGCTAGGCGACTGGTGGTCCTCGGATGTTGCCATATCCTAAAAGTGGTACAATGGGTGAAAAGGTTGAAAAGCCCTGCCCTATCCAACCACTAATGAGACCCCTCACTATGTAGCTTCTAAGTCCTTGAGATAATTTTGTTTAAAGACTTCCGGCTATGAAAACTCAGAGAAGAGAAAACGGATGCCCTGGTCCCTAAGCATCGGTTTCACATTTGTATTATTTTTCATAGTGCTATTATCTTGGGGCTACGGAAGATGCAGCGACCAAGATCCTCACTGAAGTCAGCCGTCCGATGAGCTTTCACATCCCTGTGGCAAAAATCTGTGAGAAACTGAAGAAAGGAGATATTCAGATTTGTGAACTCAAATATGGTATGAAATCAACTAATGTAGGCAGTTAAGCATATGATTAAGAACCTTTTAACACTAGTTGTTATGTGTTACTCCTTGAAAAGCTAGAGAGAATCCTGATTTCCTAAAGACATGGGCTTTTACGGGCATAATTATGTCTGTGAGTAACACAGAAAACCATCATGTAACCATGGTTTGGCCTTGCAGACATGAGCCAGCCAACGAATCCGTGCTGGCCGGGATGTCCTCAAAGAGGTCAACATGGTGGCTTCAACCGTCTGATCAATGCTCCATCTGATTTTTTTTTAAAATATGCGTCACACCAAAATTCTTATCCTGTAAAGATAATTGCCTTGCTGAAGATCAATGGGTTAATCTACACAACAAGAAGATGGTTGAACTATTAATAAGTGACAGTAATTATTTACAGCAGTTTCTCTTTTGAACATTCCCACCCTTTTATACCTTGACTCCAATTTCAAAATCCTTAAACAAACCACAAAACCTAGATTGCTAGCCCTCCCTCAGATTCCACCAGGTTCCCACCTTCAACATGTTTTTTTTTGGTCCTATGGAGACAAAAAACGTTAATTGCTAATGGCCCTTCCCTTCCATACTCTATAATTTAAAATTGCCCATTGTTTGGGAGAAAAATCCCAGAGACGGTTTGAACAGAAGGTGCATAAACAGAAGATCTGCTACTTCAGAAAGATAATCAGAGGCATTAAACATCATGAAACTTTTTCACTTGCCATGACAGTAGTTATGGCTTTCTTACAACCAGCAACCCATCATGCACCACATCACTAGTTCTCCTTTTCACTGGCATCCTCACCCATGACTGCAGTAAGACCCAGAGGTCCTTAAGCAGATAGCCAGATATTATTCTAAGATAGAAGCTATGTAAAATCAATTCCAGCAATGGTCCTTTGTAGGTTGGTTTGGTATATAAATGTAGATGTAGATATCTGACTTGGCTTATCTGCTTTTACAGAAAGACAACTTGATTTAACTTCGGTAGATCTATCCAAGATGAGAGTGGCTGAGCTGAAGAAGATCCTGGATGGCTGGGGAGAAGTTTGCAGAGCTTGTGCTGAAAAAAGGGAGTTTGTGAACCTGATTAAGGAGCTTGCTCCCAAGCATACAGCTCCCCCCGCTAAAGCTGACCTTTGATGGAGGCTACTTAACCATGAGCCCATGAATGCTTTCCACACAGCCTTAGGCATGACATCTGTACCAGCCTGCTACCGGCCCTGCAGAAAAGGCAGGGACAACCCCTTTTACAAGAAGGCAAGAGGCTGGAACTAAGCCTGCCAAATTTATGGATACAAAAGCAAACAGAACAAGACACGAACCATGAAACAGGAGCTATTCAAACGGTTGCCTTCAGCAAACCAGCCCTCCCACGCATTCCCCTTTTATACAGTTCAGGGTGTGGCTTCTCTCTGCCTCCTTCCGAGGTGCCCCATTGCCTTCCTCTGTTTACTCCTGATTGACTGCCTCCTGCGTCGGGCGTCCTTGAACAGGGCCAGCTGTGGGTCATCTTCATCCACGCTGTCAGGCTCACACAGCTGGGTCTGCGTCGCGACCAGGTGGGAGGGGCCTGGCTGAGGGCTCTCATCAGCAAGCTCTCCAACCCCCTCAGCAAGCTCTCCAACACCCCCCCCCCTCCTCCTCTGAGTCGTCCGACCCAACTGCCGAACCCACAGGCTGACCCTGAATCACAACAACATCCTGACTGGATTTCATTCACCAGGACGCTTCCGAAGAAACTTAAGAAATTGCTACTAGAACGCTATGGATTGCAAGGACTTTTGCAGTAAAGCAAAATTCAGTAGATGGACATAATCAGTGACTGGGTGAAGAAAGATTTCTCCATCGTAAAAGCACAGGAAAACGTAGTGGAATATTTTGCAATTTGATTATCAGACCCAGACTTGAAGAACAGTGGAAAACTTGCTGGGGGGGTAGAGCTCAAAATAAATGCTTTCTGAAGATTTCAGTCCCTACCTCCACCTTGTCTGGGTGATGGCCTAATGATCTCTTTGGTTCTCAGTTAAGGTGGTCCTGGATTGATGGAGTCCCCTTTTCTCCTCCTGTCTTGCCAGGAAATGTTGATCTTGTTGTGTGTGTGTGTGTGAGAGAGAGAGAGAGAGAGAGAAAGAAGGAGATCAAAATCAGCTGGAAGTCAGATGGCATATTACAATGCAGGTCCTCTCACTTATGTGGGGTGTTGGCATCATGTGCATGTTTGTAGAGGATGGAGCTTGCAAGGTGTCACTCCATCTACCATCTGGTCAAGGTGCCCCTGCCCGGAGAACAAATGCCACCTTTCCCTTCCGTGGGAATGTCTTTTGTGTAATGGAAAAAAGCAGCAATCACCAGTTTTAGAATCCTTGGTCTTGAAGGAGAAACTTGGCAGAACCCTTATCAATTACCCCATTTTAAAGACAGAGAAGGGAGGGAGAGAGAGAGAGAGATGGCCAACATTTCACCTTTCAACTGCTGACTAACCTGGGCAGGCAGCCAAGCTGCTCCCTATGAAACAGCCATTGAAGGCAAAAAGCAAGGAGGGAATTGTGAATTTCTTCAGATCTTTGTCATTGAACATTATCCAAGTTTCCCATGAGTTCCCCACCCTATGAAACTGGGTTCAAAAGAGAAATTTCTTTAGTATTTAGTGCTTTATTTAACCCTATGGATTTACCAGCCAATTGAGAAAAAAGAATAGTAGAAGAAAGTGGGTTGGTTCATCTCTTTGAATTTCCTAATGCTTGTAGTCTTCAGTTGATCAAATGTAAAGAAAAATATTAAAATGTCAGTGTCCTGGAGAAAAATTACCTCTGCGGAGAGTAATTTTTCAACCCTTGGACAGTCTGCAGGAAGTAGCAGCATTCAAGTTTATTTGCGGTAGTCCAAAGTCAGAGATAATTAACCTGTACTTTATGAAAAGTTCATGGTTCTCAAAGAATGACCGAGAGTGATTTCAAAATTATTTGAACGTGATTTGGAAGATGTAGGACAGCTGCTAAAATCCCATCTTTGAGAACATCAATCTAAGAATTCCAGTTTGCAATTTTCCAAAGGGTGAGAAAACCTGTATGGACCTGCAGTTTTGTCAGAGATGAGTAGATCATGAAACATGAACAAAGAACCTCCATTAAAAGAGGGTGAAGTCCATTCAGGTTGCAACAATTATGTCATTTGTTGAGTTACGCACCTCCAGAAGAGACAGTGAGAAAGCCTGTGAGGTTTGAATGAGAAAAATCAGTGAAATATTTTCACTACTGTTGCATTCCTATCATGTTAGATCACCGTGATGTGAGCGGAATTTTGATAGAGCAGATCAACAAGCTAGTGGTAGCCTTTGCAATCTGTTTAGGGATCCCAGGTAGAGTTCTTTCATATTTCTTTTCTTTAGAGTACATCAAAGAAACCCATAGCTTGCTTATTCTGTACTAGAGGGGGAATTTTAAATATTAGCATACTTTAAAAAGTGGTAAGGGCAGCTCTCCACAGATCCCAGACGCAACTTCTGAAGCCACAACCCTCTCATCCTTGGGCCAAACCAGTTTTCTTCAGCCAAGTCTCTGCTGATAATCCAGGACTGTCCTGTCCTCACCCAACAAGAAACAGCAAGATGAAGGGTGGAAGGATGGATGGGCAGGGCTGTATGGCATTTACCAAGGGGCATTTTTGCCCTTGGAAAGAAAGGTTCTGCTATTATCATAGCAATAGCACTTACTGTCATGGTTCCGATAAATGAGACCGTTCAAACAAAATGCAAGCATTGTTTATCTGAAAATGCCAGAATCTGAAATCTCCTCCCCCCAAACCCATCGTAACACACACACAATGCCCGCCCTTATCTACACGTCATAAATCACATCATCCAATTAGTTTTACATATGAAGTTTCACTTCCCATTCTGGTACGTGGGCTTTCTTATCTTCTCAAAACATCCGGTTAACTTTCCCCTCCCAAGCAAAGCAATTAAAGTAACAGTAAAGTAAAGTAAAGTAAAGTAAATTAAAGTTTCTTATATTGTCAGTGCAGAAACATGTCAATGTTTGCAGCATTGACACTTACCTCTTCATACTGTTTTAAGTACTCTTTAAGCCAGTGGCCCTTTTAGGCACTAGGGACCAATTCTGTGGACAGAGGTTTTTCCCACGGACAGGAGGGGGTGGCGTGGTTTTGCATGTTGCCTGCATCCCGCGGATGAGGCTGCACTCGTTTGAGTGGCCCGGTTTCTGGCATGTCGCGGCGCGGTGCGGGTCCACAGACTGGGGGTTGGGGAACCCTGCTCTTAGCAGTTTTACAGGTTTAGCCTCTTGCCCCCAACAACCTGAGTCCTCATTTTACCGACCTCGGAAGGGTGGAAGGCTGAGACGACCTTGAGCCAGTCAGGATTGAACTGCTGACAGTGGGCAGAGTTTGCCCTCAATGCTGTATTTTAACCACTGTGCCATCAAGGCTCACAGGGAGGAAGCTGAACCTGCTTCAGTTTCGGTTCTACAGATCTTTTTTTTTTAAAAAAAAAATCTTTAAAGTGTAAATTGATTAAGGGTTCTCCAGTATTGAAAGTATAGCTCAGATCCTTTGGACTCTAGCCAAACAAACAGCTGCAATAGATTCACTAAGAAGCTAAGGGTTTATTTTTATTTTCTCCTCCACAAATATCTACATGCCGAGATGATGCACAAGAATATGTGTGGAGAAAGAATAAGCTTCTTGGATGAAAAGTGAAATGTTATCAGGGGAAAAAACCGAGGCAGTCCAGTTGCCTTTTGAAAAAGCTCCTTTGGGACAACAATGACCTGGATGGCTGAGAATCTCCATAGACAGGAAAGAGAAAAGTTATCTCGTTTGAAAAAGAGCTGAGTTATTCTTACAGACACCATGGAAGTCCGTCTGGAATTTAAACAGCCTTGATCTTTTCTCTATGGCTTTTGACAATCTAGACCTGGACAAACAAGCAACGATTTGTAATGAGTTATGGAAAAGGAGCCATCATCACAATACAGATAGTCCTTAATTTACAACTCCCAGTTGGAACCAAAGTTTTCATTGCTACAGAAAGCAATTGCTAAGCCTGATTTTGCAATCTTTTCTTTCGCCATAGTTGTTAAATGAATCTCACAGTTGTGAAGGGAATCACAGGATCATTAAGCAAACCTAGCCTTCCCTATGGATTTTGCTGGTTGGAAGTTGTCTGGGAAGGTCACAAGTGGTGATCAAGTGTCCATGGGATGCTCCAACATCGTAAATACATGTCTTGTTGCCAAGCGCCTAAATTTGTTTGGCCGTGGAAATACCACAACACTCGTAAGTGGGAGGCCCAACTGTAAGTAAGTCACTTTTTTCACCATCAATGTAATTTTGGGCGGTCACTAAACGAACAGTTGTAGGTCAAGGATCATATTATGTAATCATATTCTACCTGCCCTGCAGGAAGACAAGTTTGAAAGAGAAGACTGTTGAACGTGTGTGCCGCATTTATTTTTATTTCCTATTTCTTTACGCTGCATTGAAGACGAAAGAATCTTTTCATGTAAATGATGAGCAGGGAGAATCTTCATCATTTTTTTCATCTTGACAAAAAAAATTAGTTACCACTTTCTCTTCAGTAACCACAGGACTCTGGAAAGTACCATTTTTGATCTTTCTTTGCTAAATCAACCTTCGAGCTGTGAAATCAGAGCCAGTTATGCTATTGTCACGTTGTCAAAGGTAGAAACATTGAAGCTCTTACAGATCAGGCTACCTTTGCTTGTTTGTTTCTGCCACTCCAGCTACGTAATTTGAGATTCCAGCACCCACTGAGTAACCCCTACCTCCTCAAGTAGCATCTGTTCGGCTGTGGATTGTAACCTGACCTTCCTGGAGAGATGGCTTTTTTTTATGAAAGCTCCTTGTTTGGAGGCTGTTAGGAACGCAGCGAACAACCTGCATCTATCTACCTTTTGAAATCTAAACCTTTTCCTGGTTCTGATGCTTCTTCTGTCCAAGGAAGACATGCCAGCCGTACGGTTGAATCCTGTGGCTCTCCACCCACCGTTTCCAATGCAATGAAATATATTGGATTTCACATTATGGAAGAGTTACGGTAGACACCTTGTCAATTGCCTGCTTTGGAGTCTTCCTTCTACAGCCATTTTTAGGATTGTTGAGCCCGTGGTAAGAATGCCAGTGTTACTATGGGATAAACTGTGCAGTCTTCCCGCATTCGTGATGCATCCGTTTCCTTGCTCGACATTGCTCAGCTGTTTTGGAAGTGTGACAGAAAGCACACCTGTCGATCAAAGTCAGCCCACCTGCCTAACTCCTGAAGAACAACGAAAGCTGGAGCCAGAGGTCACCGTCTGTGATCAGCCAGTACCTGCAAGGCACACCGATTCTCTGAGGCTCCACAAAGATTCAGTCTTCAGACCCGACAAGTGTGCAGAGAGAAACAACACCGCAAATCGCAATTCCAGCAAACGTGTTGGGGTCCCATCCACGGCTACGCCTCTGGATTCATCTCTGTTTCCTGATGAAAGCTTGGGACATGACACAACCGCAGTTCTTACACAAATCCCTAGACCCTCCATCATCAAAGTGCCAAAGGTAAGAACATCTTTAACCAGCCAAGGTGTACAGTTCCCTCAGGTAGCTCACACTGAGTGTTGCCAGGCAAATTCTGACCTTTTGATGCCATTCATATGATCTGCCTTATTTTCTTAATGACTGAACAAAAATGGAACTAAATAAAATTCAGTCTTTTCAACTAAATCGCTTGGGTGACTGATTTTTTTTAAATTTGAAACGCCATCATCCCCTCCAGAAAAAAAAAAGAAAACATAATATATCATTAAAAAAATAGGTCATTCCTCAATCGTGGGGGATAAACATTGCTGTGACGTCCCAACTAATACCAACATGGACCACATATATCAGCAAAGAATGATGCTGTAAATCATGGGTGTCAAACTCAATTTCATTGAGGGCCGCATCAGCATTGCGGTTGCCCTCAGGGGGCTGGGTGGGTATGGCCTGGGTGGGCGTGGCCTACTGGGTGGGCGTGGCTAGAGTGGGTGTGGTGTACTGGGTGGGCGTGGCCAGCTCTACATCGTTTGCATCAAGGGTGCCTATGGGGGCCTGGGCAGGAGTGGGACAGATTTGAGGGTCTCTGGCAGGAGGAGGGTCTCTGGGCCAGGGCCGAGGCAGTGGGGGCCGTTCCCTCCCTGTTTCCAGGATGGCTTCGCGGGCCGCATGAAACCACTTCGCGGGCCGGATCCGGCCCCCGGGCCTTGTGTTTGACATGCCTGCTGTAAATGTTTCTGTATCAAAGCCATAGTTTATTAATATGATTTCTTGATGACGTCATTATATAAACCTAGACAAAAGACAATTATTAGGAACAAACGCATTCATCTTCCCTCACTACATTGTAGCAGGAGTTGAAAATCTTCCACTACCCAGAAAAACTAACGAATGCTTTAATATATGATGGCTATATGATATACATTCCTTCAGATCCTTGACTAGGCAAATTTGGAGCAGAATTTGCCAGGAAAGAATTACATAGCTGTAGCACCATAAAAGGAATGGTTGCTACTTGGTTATATTTAGGTTTTTGATGTTGGCTAGGTGGGAAATGCAAGCAAGGAATCTATATTAGAAGTGTGTGAATTGTCTCCAGAGATTTTCAGTCACTCAGGTCATGGTGCCTTGGTGGAGCAGTGGGCTAATGCCTCCTTAAGTAACACCAGCTGCCTGCAATTAGTGCAGGTTCGCATCCCACCAGGCTCAAGGTTGACTCAGCCTTCCATCCTTCCGAGGTAGGTAAAATGAGGACCCAGATTGTTGGGGGCAATAAGCTGACTTTGTAATAATGCTGCTTGGGGTGTGTGTGAAAGCCCTAATAAGCAGGCATATACATAGAATGAAGGCTACTGCTAAGCTTGTAAGCCGCTCTGAGTCTTCGGAGAAGGGCGGGATATAAATGGAATTAAAATAAAAAATAAAAAAATAAAAATGGTTGTCCCAAAGCTGCTTTTTGAAAAGGCACCTGGATTTTCTTTGTTTTTCCTTGAAGACGTTTCACTTCTCATCCAAGAAGCTTCTCCAGTTCCTGAGTTCAGAACTGAAGAAGCTTCTTGGATGAGAAGTGAAATGTCTTCAAGGAAAAAGAAACGCCAACTGCCTTTTGAAAAAGCACCTTTGGGACAAGTGTATGAATTGTTTATCATGGGAGAAAGTAATTCTTTTGGGCTTAGATTTCATTCCGTTATATTGTTCAATTTGGCTTCCACTTTTCCTGCTAAACAGCTATCCTTGGCTTTTTAAACAAACAAAACAAAGAAGGGTGGATATTTCAGATAATCATCTTCAGTGCAATTAAGATCATGGAGAAGAAGAGTATCCACAGGGTATGATTATAAAAGTCACAATTGGTGCCCCATCAGTGCCATCAAAGCTATGCTTGTCTTTTGATGTACATCACCCAATGGAAAAAATAATAATTTGACCCAGTCATTCATTAGCTTTAAAGAGCTCTGGAAAAGAAATGGACAAAACCGATATTTATAGAAAAAAATATATAGTTTCTCTCCTTGATTCAGTTAGCAGTATGAATGGAGAAGAAAGTATTTAGTTCATACACAAAAGTGGATTTAACTATTTTCCACTTTTCAATCCATTGTATAAATGGAAGTTTAGTCATCATTTGAAATTCACTAGTTCTTTGAATTTAGCAATTCAAATAAATTGAACTTGGCAATTTCCTAATAAGATTTTTCCAAATCTTCCTAATAAGAAGAAATCCCCCTAATTTCTAATATATATTGATATAAATATTTTCCTACATATGTATAAATATATTCTAAATATATATAGAAATATATACAGATTATTTTAAAATATTATATATATATATATTATTTGCCTCTAAGCCACAAGGTCTCTCTCGCTTTTGTTAGCTTTTTTCTGCAAGGGAAGATATGTTTCAAGTGTTAACTATTTAGATTACCTTGCTAGGCCCCAAACATGGAGCAAATCTTTATTTCCTGTTTTCAGCCTATCTTGAAGGCCATCGAACAGGCTGTAGTCACACTGGACAGTTCATATATTTGTGTAAATTACTAACAAAGAATTTAAAGGGAAACTGAGATGCATTTCTGACTCTTTAGTCTTCATCAGTCAGCTATACCCTTCTGAGATTCGAACCTGGGCTGATTGCATACTAGGCAGTGTTATTTGCCTCTAAGCCACAAGGTCTCTCTCACTTTTATATATATATATATATACACAAAATATAAATATAAAAACTGCACACTCAGGCATAATTGTGAATAAAAATGCACAAATGAGGCCAATTTGTCCTAAAATCATGCAAATGATAGCACAGGCTTTTTTAAAAAAATTCAAACTGAACTTGACATATTTGCAAAAAATTGAAAGCTGAAGATGACAACGGGCAAACCTCTTGTTTTTAGGTTTTAAATTAGAACAAGAATACTAGCTAAACCAGCTAATATACATTCATGAAGTTTAACACTGGGCCAAAGTCTGACTGAGATTTCTAATAAACCAGAATAAGAAGAATAATCCTCATAACTGCCTATTGAATTTTGTCATAAGCAAGAACATTAAGTGGCATTTTAATAATGTCAGGAAATTAATAGTGCTTTTCACTTCAGCATTTCAATTCTGCGCTATCATCCTCATGCATATATTCCATTGTATTTCCATTAATATAACAGGCATTTTATCCTCATTTTTAGTTATCTTACACTCGGATGTGCAACCTAACCTCACTCAGGGGAAGAACGTGATGTGAACAGTTGCTCTGAAAACCTTGTGCAGATATTTGGTCCGTGGTAGTTCATCCATATTCACATGCACCCAGCCATGTCTTAATGATAAAACTACCCAGAGAGGAACACCAAAATATTATTTTTCTTCATTCAGTGCAGGCTTCCCGCTAGATTCCATGTCAGTGTTATACAGTACTAAGAATTCTTATTTTATCTGCATGCATTAAATATTCCCTTTGCCAATTAGACTTTAATGTGGTACTGATTTTATGTGCATATTAAATGAACCGTAGGAAACACTTGAAATCCCACACAAATAAAATCCCAGGGGAGGAGCTGTTTCCTCTTTTAAGAGGGGGGGAGGGAAAAAATGTAACCCTAGCCTTGCAAAATCTTATTTGTTTGGACTTTAAGCATCATGTTATTTTGGGAAGTCTGCCAGCAGCATTTGCAGGGAGGGGCTTCTGATAACTGAAGATATGGACACAACCACATAACGAGAGCGCTACTCCTTTTACCTCTGTTGTAACGACAACAAAAAGGACAGGGCTGTGAGCAAATGGCTGTGACCATCTTCTTGACCTTTTTTTTTTTTGGAGTCTTCTCCTTGCTAAACTGGAGGATAGGTCCTGCCACAAATAGAAGGGAGATCGATGAATCGGGAACAAATTCAAAAGCTAGCCAGAAGACCTTTTTTAAAAAATCCCAATTATATCCCGCCCTTCTCCGAAGACTCAGGGCGGCTTACAATCTAAGAAGCACAAATCAATGTGCTTAGCAATAGCCTTCATTCTATGTATATGCCTGCTTATTAGAGCTTTTGCCCCCCCCAGCGGCATTATTACAAAGTCAGCTTAATTGCCCCCAACAATCTGGGTCCTCATTTTACCTACCTCGGAAGGATGGAAGGCTGAGTCAACCTTGAGCCTGGTGGGACTCGAACCTGCAGTAATTGCAGGCAGCTGGTGTTACTTAAGGAGGCATTAGCCCACTGCTCCACCAAGACCTGACGATCATTTTCTACCTCAAGTTGACAAAATCATTTTTCCTCTTCTCTGTTTCTCTTTTTCTGTTAAGTCACAACTGATTGATGTTCAGTCCCGTTTATTTCACTGTAGAAATGGTGACGCGGTGGCTCAGTGGGTTAGGATGCTGAGCTTGTCCATCAGAAGGTCGGCAGTTTGGCGGGTCGAATCCCGAGTGCCGTGTAGCAGAGTGAGCGCCTGTTACTCGTCCCAGCTTCTGCCAACCTAGCAGTTCGAAAGCATGTAAAAATGCAAGTAGAAAAATAGGGACCACTACAGTGGGAAGGTAATAGCGTTCCGTGCGCCTTTGGCGTCTAGTCATGCCGACCACATGACCATGGAGACGTCCTCAGACAAGCGCTGGCTCTTCAGCTTTGAAACGGAGATGAGCACCGGCCCCTAGAGTCGGAAACGACTAGCACGCATATGCGGGGGAACCTTTACCTTTACCTTTAGAAATGGTTATTAAATGCTTACCTACTCTGCATGGCGACAGATCGATTTCAGGAAGTCCTGGACTTATGACCACAGTTGAGCCTAAATTCTCTGTTGCTAAGCGAGACATTTGTTAAGTGAGTTTTGCCCAATTTTAAAGGCCTTTCTTGTCACAGTTGTTAACTGAATCACTGCAGTTGTGGAATTAGTAACCCGGTTGTTAAGAGAATCTGGCTTCCCCATGGACTTTGCTCGTCAGAAGGGGATCACATGACCCTGGGAGACTGCGACCATCATAAATATGAATCAGTTGCCGAGGGTCTGAATTTTGATCATGTGACCATGGAGATACTGCAGCGGTCATAAGTGTGAAAAACGGTCATAAGTCACTCGTTTCAGTGCCTTTGTAACTTCGAAAGGACACTAAAGGAATTGTTGTAAGTCAAGGGCTATCTGTAAAATGGAACACAACAAGAAGCAGTTTAATTCTGATGGACGGAGATGATGATTCTACAATAATAATAATAACTTTCTATTATTGTGGCACATTAAAAAGTCTTCTCCTTTCAGACTGGCCTAATTTTCTGGCCAGCCATGCCTGTTCCACATCTCTTTCCAGTAGCCAAAGTTTTTTTTTAAAAAAAAAAAAGCTAAAGCCTTAGAAAGCATCTGGGAGCAGGAATGGAAACCATCCAGCTGTTGTTTTGAGGTCTGTGTCTGCTGTAGGTTGAATTCTGCTGCTGGACTGAATATTTAAACTGGACGAGGTTGGTGGGAATGTGCAAAACATCAAGACTCGAGGGTTTGCTACTCTGGAAATTCTTAATTGGGAGGATAGGGAGAAGCACAACACACAATTAAACTTGACATGCAGTGAGGCAGATTGCATTTTAACCCATTCTGGGGAATTTTAAGGGCTACAGTCAACCAAAGATGACGTTCTTCTCAATTTTCATTGCCAAGAAATAACAGAATTGTACTAATATATTACCATTAGGAAGAGCAACAATAATTTAACAGCCAGGTACTCTTGGGAGCTTTGTCAACATAAGCTCCTTTCCCATTTTTTTCCAGTCATGCATCATTCATTAGTCTGTTTTCCTCAGAACTAAATAATAATAATAAACCTTTATTGTCAAAGTACAACATGTGTACATTGAGATTAGCTGAGCCTCCCGCCCCGTGTTCTCTCCCCCCAACACACTGGCTCACTCTAAAATTCATTTCAAAGGGACGTGAAATCTACCTTTAAAGGTGTAATAAAGCAATTATCCAGATCGTCCAGCTGACTTATTCCAGGGGGACGTGTTCTCAAAGATTTAGGATTGCAATGGGGATGGATGGATTTGGGATTTGCCCAATTATTCCTTGTAGACAGACGAGGACCATCATCCATCTGTTAGGGATGTCATCCATCTTAAGTCCACTCCAAGTTGTAACTTCAAAAGTTTAAACTGTAGTTTAAGCCCTGCCCAAATAAGCAATATTTCAGTTAGAAATTAACCTTGTGCCATGAAACACTAACTGTAATTCCATTTTTTCAATGCTATTTCTTTTGCGAATGTCATTAAAGGTAGCTAATCTTTTTCCCTTTTTTAGTTTAATAATGTAATATATAAATATTATATATAGCACAGCATATGAAAGAAGTATAGAATACATAACTTACCAGTTTTATAGACGTATATTTATATAGTAGGGTTTCCTGTTTGAGCAGAGGTTGGACTAGAAGATCTCCAAGGTCCCTTCCAACTTTGTCATTCTGTTATCTGCATTGATTTTTATATCTATCATCATAATACTATTGTTGTGATGAATACTGAAAATAATTTGAACCCTAAACCTAACTCTTGAAGGGTGTAGTATAAGGAAAACTTGAAGGATATGCATAGAAATACTTGAAAGATATAGTCAAGGGATGTCAATCTGGTGGGTCATAGGCCGGATGCATCACGTACAGGCCATGCCCACCCCGGCTCCACAAAGGCAAAAAAACGTCATGATACATCACGATACATCATGTGATGCGATCGAGTTTGACCCTTGTGATATAGAAGGAAAAGCTGATAAAAAACCCCACATGGAATTGATTAAGATCAGGAGTATTAAAGAAAGAAACCAAAGTCTTTACTTTAGCAGCTCAAGAACAAACTTTGCCACCTAACTGCATGAAGGTGAAAAGTCTACATGTAGCAAGCAACAGCAGATGTCAACTTTATAGTAAAAAGCATGGAACAATCAGGGCTTTTTTTCTCATAGAACGCTCAGAACGGAGTTCCGGCACCTTTTTTTGGATGGAACCTTGTAGGGTAGGCAAGGCGGGTTGTATGACATGTGTGAGTTCCGGCACCTTTTTCTTTTACAAAAAAAGCACTGGGAACAATTGACAATTTATCAGTGGCTGCAGCAAAACTTCACCAACTGACTACAAGCAGCATCATGACCGTGTTGCCAGAGTTATTCATTGGAAACTTGGCCAGAGGTTTGGATGCAGTAAATGTAGGAAAAACTACTGGGATCATCAAGTGGAGGTTTTGGATAATGAGCGGATTAAGATCTTATAGGATTTGTACAACCAAATAGAAGGCAGCATGTTCATAACAGGCTGATATAACTTTTATTGAAAAGATGGAAGTCTGAATCATTGATTCATATTCCAGATGATGCTAGGATTGAGAAGCAATTGGAAAAAATTATGAATTATTTGGACTCGCAGACTGAAGATGAACGCTTATGGAAAAAGAAATCCATTATTATATCAATCGTGACTGAAGCTCTTGGAGCGATACCTAAAGGACTTCCTCAATATCTGGAAATATTGAACTTATCCAGCAAAAACACCCTAATTCTACAAAAAACCCACTCCTCTTAGAACTGCCTATGTTCTTAGATGCTACAATAATCCTTAGATCCTTGATTAGGACTTGAATTATTAAATTTCCACCAGTCTTAGACTGTCTGACCAAGCCGTGTGGGTGTTGACTGAGGGTGGCTTTCAGAAAATGTCCAGGTGGTTTTCTTAGCCATGAGATTGAAGCGGTTTCTCGTTGCCATGTTCTGGAGTTTTGTTCATTGGTTTTTTTGTTGTTGTTTACTTCCCAATCTATCCTCCAGCCATACAATCTTCAGACAGTCTCCTATCAAAATACTGACCAAATCTGGTCCTGTTTAGTTCTTTTCCAGATCAGTTGTTGGTAGGAATATAGACGATGATTTACCCAATTGTTATTTACTTAGGAGATAGGCAACTTGCTCAAGGCATGTGGTATTGTCTCTGTAGGAAGATAGGGATAGCTTGGAGATAACTCCTGATCCTTTGTTATCTACTTTCCTTGAATACTGAGCTTGGTGGAATGCAAAACTGTCTTTCCTAATGTTTGTTAGTTTGATAACTGCAACTTTTATGGGACAAGAGCCAGGATCCGTTTCCTAGTCACTTCCAAGCTACCGGTAGTTCTGTGCAATGGTCTCTTTAAAAATTAAAGTATTCAATCATTGCAAAATGAAGCAACCCACTTTTTATTTAATTCCAACCTTATTTTTGTTAAGATATTTAAATTTAGTAGCTGGAGCAGTGGGGTCATGCAGTGAGCCAAAACACACAGTTGTGGTTGATCAGTTGGAGAATGATGGCTGCTGCATGAGGCAATCTGTGCTGTGATTGGTTGCTGTGGGTGTGGAGGGTGAGTTTCCCTTTTGTCCCACCTTTTTTCTTCTGTGTGCCCTGTGTGCTCTGTGATTTACCTCATGATTTACCTCACGATGCTCCTGTTTGCCTGACTATTTTATTTGCTGCAAATATAGATGCAAAATACATTTACAGGAAGTCCTCAATTTACAAAGGTCATTTTGTGACCGGTCAAAGTTACAATGGAACTGAAAAAAAGGGACTTATGACAGTTTTTCACACTTACAACCGTTGCAGTATGTCCATGATCACATGATCAAAATTCAGATGCTTAGCAACTGACTCATATTTATAACGGTTGCAGTGTCCCAGGGTCACGTGATCCCCTTTTGTGAGTTTTTGACAAGCCATGTCAATGGGGGAAGCCAGATTGTGTTACTAACTTAACAAATGCAATGATTCACTTAACTATGGAAAGAAAAGTGATAAAATAGAGGAAAACTCACTTAACAAACATTTCACTTAGCAACATAAATTTTAGGTTCAGATATGGTTGTAAGTCGAGGATCACCTGTATTTACCGTATATAAAACCACAAATTCGGGTCAGCACTTCTGACTTCATTTGGACACCTGCTGCGCAGTTCCCTGACCATTTTTATTTCTGAAATTACTTTAAAATACTAGGATCCACACCAGTTCTTTACATTGCATCTGGAGTACCTGATTCTGTCTCAACAATATAATAAAATGGACGGGAACATGATGGGGCCTTCTCAGTCTGTCCTATTTAATGTACTTTAAGTGGACATTTTGGGCAGATGGCTTAAAGTCCAAGAGGCAGCTATTTCACCTTCTCACCCTGATGGCTTTTATTTTTATTTTTCTGGAAACACAAAAGATGACAACTTTGGAAAAAGTTGCAAGTGGAAGACAATGGTACCCAGACCTCACAAACTTCCATGAAAATGACAGCACAATTGTGTAAGGAAAGCTAACACCCTGAGACATTTTGCTGTGTATGGAGCCTTCGGTATGCTTAAAACACTTTCCACTGTGGTTTTTAAACTGCGTTTTTGTGCTCTCGATTGGTACTGTTCTCTTATTGAATACATTTTTATGTCTGATGGAATATTATCCCATCCCTAAGCCAGACTGATTGTTTTAAAGTTAAAACTGAGATACACATCATCATAATGGATTTCCTCCAAAAAAAATGCACTTACTTGAACATAGTAGTTAAGTCCTGAGTTATTTAATGCTTTGTAAACAAGCTGGAGGCATCTTCCTATTGTTCCTTGGCTAGAATCATAGAGGATGCTTGAATTAATGTAAGAATAGATTTATTCTTTCCTGATTCTAATTGTTCTGGCTCAACCACAGGATTTCCTTCCTTACAAGCAATTACAGAATATCTTGCTTCCTTTCCATCTCTTTTTAACATTTCAAGAACCATTGGAATAGTTTCATTGTCACAGCATTCTGCAGAAATGTCTTTTTGTTCTTTCTTTTCTTGAACCAGATTTAACCCACCAGTTCTGCGAATTTTCAGGATTGTTCAGTTTGAACCAGTCAAAATTCATTCAGGTATATCTCCTGCTTCATGAATTATTCTCCCCAATATATAAAATGACTTTCCAACTCATCTTCAGGAGCTTTAAATAAGGGAGTTTTAAATTTGCAGTAGCCTTTTAAAACATGCATGCCTTTAAAAAGGATTGCGAGGATAAAGTGGGTTAGGACGCTGAGCTTGTCGATCAGAAGGTCGGCAGTTTGGCGGGTCGAATCCTGAGTGCCGCATAGCAGAGCGAGCGCCTGTTCCTCGTCCCAGCTTCTGCCATCCTAGCAGTTCGAAAGCACGTAAAAATGCAAGTAGAAAAATAGGGTCCACTACAGTGGGAAGGTAACAGCGTTCCGTGCGCCTTTGGCGTCTAGTCATGCCAGCCACATGACCACGGAGATGTCCTCGGACAAGCGCTGGCTCTTCGGCTGTGAAACGGAGATGAGCACCCAGTGGCGTAGTGTGGGTTGTCAGCACCCGGGGCAAGGCAAGTAATTTGCACCCCCTAACCTGTGGATTTTAGCACTCGAGTCTCTTCCACTAGCTCAGGAATTCTGGGAGTTGAAGTCCATGAGTCATAAAAGAGCCAAGGTTGCCTACCCCTGAGTTAGGTTCAAGGCAAAAAAGGGTCTCTGGAGAAGAGGGAAAATGCTAGTTTAAAACTGAAACAAGGCAACTTTAAGGTGCCTCAGCTGTGATTTAGGATGAGACAAAGAGAGGACATGGCGTTGAAAATGGTTAATGGGGCATGTTTGTTCCACTCTTAGTGGACGTCAGGATAAACCCCACGAGAGAATGACCTTACAACAGATGTGAATAGGCTTGGACTACGTTTGTAGATTGAGTGCATACATCACATGGAGCGATGATGGGCTTCATCAGGATTTATGATCCCACAATTGGCTAGTTTTCTCCATCTTGTCCTAAACCCTGGATACCAACCACGGTTTATGGCTTAGCATGTGGCGTGGGGTTGACCCAACATGTTAGGCGACAAACAATGACTTCCAACTTACAATGCCTCAGCTTCCCAAGGTTATTCCAAAGCCGGAAAAGCCAACCAACCCACCCTGCAGCTTTGCCTGCTTAGGCTGAACCCCAGGAATTCATACTTGCTGCGGCGCCCGACCTATTTTCTGCCCAGACGCTGCTTATCCACGCTACGCCACTGGTCCTAACACACCAAGCAGACAAAGGAGGTCCGATTTACCCCTTCCCCGCGAGGTTAGAAAACTCCGCCACATTCCCTAGAGCAGTGTTTCCCAACCTTAGGAACTTGAAGATGCGTGGACTTCAACTCCCAGAATTCCCCAGCCAGCCGGCTGGGGAATTCTGGGAGTTGAAGTCCACGCATCTTCAAGTTCCTAAGGTTGGGAAACGCTGCCCTAGAGGAAGAAATGTCTGCTTGGGATTCTGCTGCAATTACCACAGGAGAGCCACCAGCCACGCAAGGCAGGCTCAGGCTGGGGGGGGGGGCGGGGGCGGAGCGGGGGCGGAACGGAAGCCTTGCCCTATATTCCACAATTAGAACAAGGCGCATTCCGCCAGGCCACCCCTCCCCCTCCCCGGTTCCCTTCGGAGATCTTTTTTCTCTCTCTCTCTTTTGCGCGCGCCCGTGCGCAGCGAAAACCAGCTCAAGGAAGATTTAAGTTTGCCTTCGGGAGACGCAATTCCGAGCAGAAGATACACCCAGGAGCGACGCCGTTTTCAGCCTTCTCGCCGTCTGCGGGCCTCATTCTTTATTATTACCAGGGGTCTTCAAACTTGGCCCTTTTATGACTTGTGGACTTCAGCTCCCAGGAGACTTGTGGACTTCAGCTCCTCTCAGCCTGGCTGAGGAATTCTGGGAGCTGAAGTCCACAAGTCATAAAAGGGCCAAGTTTGAAGACCCCTGTTTATTACAAACGGCGAGCAGCGCTGGACACTCCGCCAAACAGTTCCGAGGGCTGGTAAACGACGAGGTGTGCTGCAGCCCCCCGCCGCGAGTCTACTGCAAGCCACAATCGAGACCACGTGTCTCTCGGGACAAAGGTGCGGGGTGTAATTATTCCTGTTATTAAGAGAACAAAACGGCTGTTACAGATACGATTGCACGCTGGGCAGCGCGCGTGCTTTTAGTGTTAATATGGTGTTGCTGTCACGCCAAGCCAACTCTGTGCAGCCCTTGGGGCTCCCTGAGCAGCTCAGTGTGAGCGCGCCCCCCCAGATGTTGCGCCCAGTGCGGCCGGCCCCCCCTGCACCCCCCACGCTACGCCACTGTGAGCACCGGCCCCTAGAGTCGGAAACGACTAGCATGCATGTGCGGGGGAACCTTTACCTTTACTTTAATAGAGAAAATTGCATACCCACCAACTGTACCAGAAGAGAGTACACATCATACCATTTTTTTCCTCAGTGTATTTTCATATTTCTCCTGCTTTCATCATCCTTGTTTTTGAGTTCAACATCCTGACTCCTTTTCACAAAAATGAATCGTTTGACTATTGAACTTTCTTCATTCAATACATTGGAAATGTGATCCAGAGGGAAGAAGGTCCCAGTCAGTAACTTCACCCATATTTGCATCCTTATCCCAATGCTCTTCACTTTCTCCTTGTGGAGGATGATTAATTGCAGTAGGAAATATTAACTGCTAGAGATTGCAGTTCTCATAAACTCCGCAACTGGAAGATAGTTCCCTAAAAAATAGCTCCCCGTATCGATGATTAACCAGGATATGGTGAAGTTTGTCTCTTGTGTGATATCTACAGATTTTTTTCAGCGCTGAATGAGATTCGAAATATGGTGTATTTTTATTTATTTATTTTTATTTTAATCCCATTTATTTTCCGCCCTTCTCCGAAGTCTCAGGGCAGCTTACAATTTAAGCACAAACCAATGTGCTTAGCAATAGCCTTCATTCTATGTATATGCCTGCTTATTAGGGCTTTCGCCCACCCCCAAGCGGCATTATTACAAAGTCAGCTTAATTGCCCCCAACAATCTGGGTCCTCATTTTACCTACCTGGGAAGGATGGAAGGCTGAGTCAACCTTGAGCCTGGTGGGACGCGAACCTGCACTAATTGCAGGCAGCTGGTGTTACTTAAGGAGGCATTAGCCCACTGCTCCACCAAGGCTAGTGTGACAGCTGTGCTACAGCTGTGTACTGAGTGAGATCCTACAGCCTTATCTTTATGACTGAGGGACTGACCCAAAGTCACCCAGCTGTCTCTCTTGCCTAAGGTAAGCTAGAACTCAGAATATTCTGGTTTTTAGCCTTCATCTCTAGTCAAAACTGGTTCTTCTCCACATGAAACTGAGCTGTTTTTCTAACATTTCGTCCATCCTGTTTCAGAGGCAGAGGGTGGGAAGGAAAGGCAGGTAGCTGCTTATATCTTGTGATTCATAGAATTAGGAGACTTTCTGAGTGCACAACACGCCACTTATTCTGAAATAGTGGGTGGTCTGAAAGAGGAAGGCCACCCTCCGTTTCACATCCCATCATTACGGGCCTTTTGCTAGCACGTAATAAGCAGCAATCAGGTCTCCATGTGTAGAAATTACCATCAAGATGATTGACTATAATTTTCATTCATGTTATATAGTAAGCCCTTTAATTAAAGAGAAGGCATTTATATACTAAAGAATTAATTCCTTGGTGGACAAATGGCAAATACAGCAGAGACTACATCAAAGGCGGGTCTCATTTTGAAAAATTAGAGAGAAGACTTTTTGAAGTTTTGCACACCGCCTGAAGGTGGAATCAATGCAGGGAAGTGATCAGAAAGATGCTCCATTGAGAATCTCATTCCTGAGTTGGGATTCACTCCAAGGGTACTAAAAGAAAAAAGTTCATCAAAATGTCAATTTGAGCATTTTGGCCCCTTTCCAGCTTTGAAAGGGCCTCTAGAGCCTCTAGTTTCCTCTGGTTGAGACCTCTACATAGAAGACACAGAAATAATGCTATCTTTATTAAAGATGTGGGTTGTTTAAGTATAGGTTGTTCTCAGCTTAAGACTGGTTGCTTAATGATTGTTTAAACTTAGGAGAAACCTCCCCAGTGCTGTTTACAACCCATTTCTGAAATTTCAATAGCTGGACCTCTCCCCCCCCCCCGGTCACATGACGTGACATTGGATGCTCAGTAACCAGCCTGCTTTTTTATACGTGTTTGCAGCATCCTTTGGTCATGTGTCCATGATTTATGAAATTTTTTTTGCTGAAAACCAACATTTATTTCTGTTTTTTGGTAAAAATGTCCTGCAGCACACAAGAGATTCGCTTAAATACCATGGTATTCTCTTAATGCCCATAGCATTCACTTTAGGACTACTGCGTTTGCTTAAACCACCACTGCAAAAAAAGTTCCACAAAACAGGTCAATCACGTGGATAATCTGTTTTAAGATAAGACCCTTACAACTTATGACTGTAATGGTCAGGCTCCATTACAATCGTAAGTTGAGGACCACATGCCTCAGCCAAATTCTGAATATATATGACCTTCGCTCATTTCGCCGGGACCTGAAAACTTGGCTCTTCGATCTGTTTGGTCCAGACTGTGGGGTTGTTAATTTCGATGGGGTTTTAGATTTACTCTTGGGGCTTGAATTTAATTTAATTGTTTTATTTGTTTTTAATTTTTTCTATTCATGGTTTTAACTGCCCTGTAAACCGCCCTGAGTCCTACGGAAATAGGGCGGTATACAAATCCAAATAAATAAATAAATAAATAAATAAATAAATAAATAAATAAATAAATAAATAAATAAATAAATAAAAAATCTATTCACCAGAGAGACACATGCAAAAATGAACATACATCCATCCAGAGACTGGAAAAACAGTATTTTGCTTTATAACATTTGTACCTCAAGGTGGATAATCTCCTGGCACTGGATGAAAGAGTTGACATATAGCACTATTGCCTAATATGATTACTTTCACTAATGAAAACGTTATGGCAAAACCCCACAGGTTCACATGAGTTCACAATGAATGTCTTTTATTTTTTTGTTGTTGTTCTAATTGACTTTGCTCAAATATATTGTCAGGATAATCCATACAGAGTCCTATTAGACTGAACAGCCAGATAAAAGCAATGCAAAGTATTATCTGGAGGAAAAGCAAGAAGATAGATGAACAGAAACTCGATTCTTGAGAAAAATATTGAGGAACGATAAAAGCAGTGTTCTGAGCTAAACACTAGAATTCTAATATATAATCAGGAGTACAGGTTTTCCTCGAATTATGACCACAGTTGAGCCCCAAATTTCTATTGTTAAGTGAGACATTTGTTAAGTGAGTTTAGCCCCATTTTATGATCTTTCTTCCCACCATTTTTTAAGTGAGTCACCGCAGTTGATAAATGAGTAACCTGGTTGTTAAATGAAACTTCCCCATTTATTTTGCTTGTCAGAAGGTCACAAAAGGGGATCCCCTGATCTTGGGACACAGCAACAGTCATAAATATGGACCAGTTGCCAAGCATTTGATTTTTTTTAAAAAAAACAATATTTTATTAATTTTTTTATAATTACAAATATTTAGTGCTTAGTAAACAATGTGTTGTCTGGGTTCACATATTAAACTTGATAATGCATCTTAAATTCCTACTCTCTATCCCGTTTTTCTAGCCATTGGTAAAATGAATTTTGATCACATGATCATGGGGATGCTGCAAAGTCGTAACTGAAAAACACAAGTCACTTTTTTTAGTGCTGTTGTAACTTTGAATGGTCACTAAATGTGTGTTACCTGTATTAGCTGTTTTCCTCACTAGCTGGTGCTCAGCATCTGGAAACACATTGTATAATGTTTTATGAAAATGACACGCATATCCTTATACTTCACACATCACGTTGCCTTCCCAAACAAATGAACATTATCTTTCACTTGAATAATTACTTTCCTTCTATTGCTTTCCTTATTTTTAGTATCATTCTGATTCGTGACCCGGGATGATTTAAGAGCATTGCATAATCCCTGGCTCAGTCATGAAATAACATCACGATATACGTACTTGGATTCGTTTCAAGAGGTTTTAATGGAACTAACCTTCTCTCAGGAACAGGATTTCAATTACAGACTTTTACAATTGCAGATTTTTGGAGCATTTCCTTGCAAGCAAGCTTGCAACAAGATCAGTCGCTGTTGTGGAAGAATTATATTTCTACTTAGGACCTCACTAGACCCTAGGTCAGTGGTGGCGAACCTATGGCACGCGTGCCAGTGGTGACACTCAGAGCCCTCTCTGTGGGCACACTCGCCATGCCGCGGAGATGGCAACCATCCCTCTTCAAGCAGCCGCCCGCTAACTCACCAAAGTCCCATGTGGCCAGATGCATCCCGGCACGGCTGGTTTCCTTCCCCCCTGTACCGTCCCTCCTGGCCTCAAATGCTCTCCTTTTCCTGGGCACGACCCACTGCATCGCCTCCTCAGCTGTTGGCTGGCCACCCAGCTCAGAGGCGGCTTCTTTGAACTGCTGGCAGTGGGCTGCGGAGCCCTAGAGTGTGCTGGTCGAGGGGCCAGCAGGCTGTGGCTACTGACAGACACCGTCGGCCCCCGTGCGCTCGCTGGCCTCTGCGTGCGGGGGCCAATAGTATCAGGCAGCAGCCGCCCCGGCCCTTGCCTTGCCCCATGGCAATGGCGCCCCCGCCCTGCCTCGCCTCACCCTGCAGGACGAGCCTCCTGCCTACCGCCCCACCTGCCAGAGACCCCCTGGATCTTCTCCATCCCTGCCCACTCCCCACAGGTGTCCCTCCCCACGAGCAACATTGAGGTGACCATGCCACACCCACCCAATCTGCCATGACCACCACAGCCACGCCCACCCGGCACCCGGCGATAAGTAAGTGGGTTTTGGTTTGCAGTTTGGGCACCCGGTCTCTAAAAGGTTCGCCATCACTGCCCTAGTTTGAACCAAGACATCATGGGATAGACTTGAATGATCCCGTATCACACATTCCTTTCAGGCTTGTATGAGATGGAGCAACCCAAGTCTCTTGCTTAGACTGCTTTATACTGTAGATCCTTAGAGTTCAACCCTTCAAAGAAACTCCAAAGCAAGGAACACTAAACAAGAACTTGAAGAGGTTTTTTGAAGAAGCAGAAGAAGCAGGAAGAGGCAAGAAAGGACTCTAGTTCAGACATGTCAAACACAAGGCCCGGGGGCCAGATCCGGCTCGCAAAGTGGTTTCATGCGGGCCACGAAGCCATCCTAGAAACAGTGAGGGAATGGCCCCCACTGCCTTGGCCCTGGCCCAGAGACCCTCCTTCTGCCAGAGACCCTCAGATCTGTCCCACTCCGGCCCAGGCCCCCATAGGCACCCTTGATGCCAACGATGTAGAGCTGGCCACGCCCACCCAGTAGGCCATGTGTACTCTAGCCACACCCATCCAGTAGCCACACCCACCCTGGCCACACCCACCCATCCCTCTGAGGGCAACCGCAATGCTGATGTGGCCCTCAATGAAATTGAGTTTGACACCCCTGCGTCTAGTTGTTGGCTGCTGCTGCTGCTGATTCTTTACTGAATCCTGCTGATTGGGTCTGATTGTAGCAAGAACCTAGTTCGGGTATGTCCAACCTTGGCAGTTTTAAGAACTGTGGACTTTCTCAGCCAATTCTCCAGCTGAATTCTGGGAGCTGAAGTCCACAAGGCTCAAAATTGCCAAGGGTGGAAGTCCCTGCTCTATTTGAAGCAGTTCAAGAGATCATATAAGAAAGCTTGCATCCATACTAGAGGCTGTTGTATACTCAGAACTGGTTAAAACAACATCTAATGTGGAAAATTCAATGTAATTTTTTGGCTGGGTTTAACCAGTCTTCTGCTCCAATACATTGTGCTGTAACGTTGACAAATGACTAAATGGTTTTCTACCAACAAAATGTTCTGCCGCTTACCTTTTAAATCTTCATGCCTTCAAAATGAACTGAGCACATACGTCAGTTTCCTTCCTGCCAGCCTTCCCCAGGTTGAATATGTCCCAGTCTGGCTTTATCTCTTTCTTCCTTTTTGCAGAGATTTCTCCTGCCAAAGGAACTGTGACTTTTTCCTGGACTGATGTTGAGATAATGTCTCTTTTTATTTGACCCATATGTGGACAGTGTCAAAAGTGGATCATCCTTCCTTTAGCTTCAGCTTGTCTCTTGGTGTGGTTTTGGATACAACTAATGCAGAAATAGTTTACTATTGACTTATTTGGGGATGTTTTAAAATATATGTTCCAATCTACAATTCTGAGATTGTCTGCTGATGGACTCTTCATACAAGTATCAACGGCTGCAAGCCTGCTTAATTTTTTTAAGATCAGCCAAGTGTGGCTCCGTGCTACCATCTCTTTTGATTTTAATTATAATACTTTAGAAGGTTGCTCCACTGGTTAATTGTTCTCACTGTCAGGAAGTTTCTCCTTAGTTCTAGGTTGATTCTCTCCTTGATTAGTTTCCATCCGTTGCTTCTTGTCCTGCCTTCAGCTGCTTTGGACAATAGTTTGACTCCCTCTTCTTTGTGGCAGCCCCTGAGATATTGGAAGACTGCTATCGTGTCCCCCCTCGTCCTTCTCTTCATTAAACTAGACATACCCAATTCCACCAACCATGTCTTATATGTTTTAACCTCGTCCCCTGATCATCTTTGTTGCTCTTCTCTGTACTCTGAACTTAAAAGATCTATAAATCAGTCTAAGCAATGTCTTTTTTACATTGTGGCGACCCAAACTGGATGCAGTATTCCAAGTGTGGCCTTACCAAGGCATTGTAAATTGGTATTAACACTTCATGGGATCTTGATTCTATCCCTCTGTTTATGCAGCCTAGCACTGTGTTGACTTTTTTTGGTAGCTGCAGCATTCTGCTGACTCATATTTAAGTGATTGTCCACTAGGGCTTCACAGTTACTACTTTTGAGCAAGGTGCCACCTATACCAGTGATGGTGAACCTTTTAGAGTCCGAGTGCCCAAACTGCAACCCAAAACCCACTTATGTATTGTCAGGTGCCGGGTGGGCATGGCCCATTGGGTGGGTGTGGCCCATTGGGTGGATGTGACTCATTTGGTGGGCGTGGCTGCGGTGGTAACGGCAGACTGGGTGGGACTAAAAAGTTCAATCAATCAATTCCAACTTTGTGAGATCTTTTTTTTTCCCATGAGAAGTTGAAACTGATTGATTGATTGAACTTTTTTTTTTTTTTTTGCAGACGGCAGTGGAGGCCTATTCAAAAAGGTTTTATAAAACCCAGCTAAAGGCCTAGGACTGGGGCGACAGCACGCGTGCCCACAGAGAGGGCTCTGCATGCCACCTGTGGCACGCGTGCCATAGGTTCGCCACCACGGAGCTATACTAACCTAACAACTGCAGGATTTTACTTAACAACTGTGGCAAGGACAGTCGTGAAATGAGGCAAAGCTCACTTAACAAATGTCTCATTTAGCAACAAAAACATTGGGCTCACTTATGGTCGTTAAGTCGTGGACTATCTGTTCTTGTAATTTCATCTCAAAGTAAAACCTTAAACAAAGAGATCTCAGGAACTGGGAGACATTTCGAGTGGAGAAGACAACCTCTGGTTTGCATTTTCTGAAGATGTTCTTTGCTAGCTAAAGCTCGGGCCTGGTTCTCTTTGCGAATTCCAGGCCTCCGTGCATAATACCAGCCCCAGGCTGGAGACGTCTTCCATTTGCGGAGGGCAGAATCAGAAAAACATGAACTGGGTTTCAATTGTGTTGGGAATACTTTGCAGATGGGACAGGAAGAGAGGATGGGTTGTCTTCTTGACAGGAGTTGAACAAAAGAATCTGCTGCCTGCAGAAGAAATAGAGGAAAGACAGGCTTTGGATATTGTTAGCTAGCGGGGGAACGATAATGTAAAACACAGAGAAAATATTTTTGAAAAAGAAAAAAAATGGCAAGTCCTCAAAACCACTTGCAGATGTCACAATAAAGAATATTTTTATTTTTTTTTATTTTAATCCCATTTATATCCCGCCCTTCTCCGAAGATGCAGGGCGGCTTACAATCTAAGCACAAATCAAATGTGCTTAGCAATAGCCTTCATTCTATGTCTATGCCTGCTTATTAGGGCTTTCGCCCCCCCCCAAGCGGCATTATTACAAAGTCAGCTTATTGCCCCCAACAATCTGGGTCCTCATTTCACCTACCTCGGAAGGATGGAAGGCTGAGTCAACCTTGAGCCTGGTGGGATGCGAACCTGCAATAATTGCAGGCAGCTGGTGTTACTTAAGGAGGCATTAGCCCACTGCTCCACCAAGGCTCTTTAATATGGCCATTTCAACGTGTTAAACAAACACGTTGTGACACGTACACATTGATACAATATTTACCACTGTGTCTTTTAGCAGGCTTTTTTTTGTGTGCGTGTGCAAATATGTAGCAATGACTTCTTAAATCTCATCTCTGTATTTCTTTCTCCTTCATATGCAATGCAATTGGCTAAAAGTTTGACATTTGGGGGTTACCACTCCAGTGGAAGACTAGTTAATTCAACATACCTGTCATTTCCAGCTATTTTGTTTAGCGTATCTTTTGTTTTCCCTGCAAATGTATTAAGGGACTCCAGAAGTGTAGATATCCTGGAAAAGCACTGTGTATAGTGATGTAGGAACAAACTTATGAACTCATTTCATTGCAGATTTATTTGTGTTTGACAAGTATAAAGCATGTTCGCAGCATTGTAGAATCCCCAAAGTCAGAACTCAATATTTTTTTAGATTCTCGAGTATCTTTAAAGTTACTGACAAGTTGGGAGATTAATTACAGCTGCATCCATGTTGAGAAAAACTCACACACATCTTGATCAAGAATCAAGGCAGATGTGCAGCGTACAGAAATGCCGTACAATATTTTTAGAGCAGCTTTCTTAGTTTGTGTTTGCTTTATTCAGACCAAGAGCCACAAAAAGACAACAGCCTTTGTGTTAGAGTACCAAAATATCAATAGAAAATAACTTCTTTATGGTGTGTGGCCTGAAGCAATATTCCAAGAAGCAGGAATTTCCATTCCACAAACTGTTCTAAACTCTTCCCATCCCAAATTTATTTCCGTTCCAGGCAGAAGAACTCTGATTAAATGTCACTATTATGTAAGCCTTTCCTGGGAATCAAATCTACCAGGATTCGTCTAAAAGACTTTCAAAAAGAAGGCAACTAACCAGCCGTCTGCAAGGAATATAAATCCTTCCATTCCCCACCATCCAATCAGCTGAAAAAGTTTTTTGGATGAGAAGGGAAACATTTTCAAAGAAAAATAAGAAAATCCAGTTGCCTCTTGAAAAAGCACCCTTGGGTTACAAATAGCAACTTTTCAGATACATACGTGTTCTTGAAGGACCTACACTTCTGTGCACTGATATCTCACTTCATCTAATGCATGGAGCATGGCTACTAGGAAATGACCTGGTCGTCTTTCTTTCAAGGGAACCATCCTGGCCAAAATCTAGTGCAGGCCCATCGATTGGCTGAAATCCAGTCTGAAGCATTGCTTTGATGCCGATCAAAGCAGACATTTGGAAGTTTGCATCCCGCCTCTTCCATTTAGCCTGCTGTTTTGTACATTTGTGCTCACATTTTTACTCACAAACATGGACGAGCTCTTTGCATTTCCGGAACTGAATGCAATGCTTCAAATCCCCAGTTCCTATCGATTCAGCTGTTTCTTTTCAACCTCAACTCCAAGCAAAGCTTTGTCAGACAAAATGCCTCCCTGGAACTCTGTGTGCATGCGCACGCACGCGCGCGCGCACACACACACACACACACACACACACACAAACAGTGAGAGGCGTAGGCTTGTTTGGCCAGAACTGCTGCCCTGATAATACTGAACTAACTGGATTTTAAAAGTTGTTTTGTTCAGGAAATCATTTTGCAAGCAAAGGTAGATACAGAATTATACATATACTCTCTTGCTGTCTCTCTTTATTTGCCTAAAACAGAGGTGTTCAACTCTGGCAACTTTAAGACTTGAGGCTGGCTGGGGAATTCTGGGAGTTAAGGTCCACAAGTCTTAAAGTTGCCAAAGTTGGACAGCCAGCCCTAGAACATTCTCCAGTTAAAAAAAAGAAGTGGGAATCCAGCAATATTTTTAAAATTCTATCCGACTTCAGTTCTTTTCTTCAGCCATACCACGTTTTCCACAGACGTCATATTTCCCTGTGAAGACAGGAAATGAACGACATGGGAAAAAGACTTGAAAAATGCTAAATATACAAGACATGCCTTGTGGTGGAAGATGGAGTTCTTTCTTTTCCTTTGACTTGGACTAAAAACAACAGTGCTAGCTCCATTTTTTTTGTCAATCTCTGGTATTAATTTTGCTTCATTGCTGAACCATCACAAGGGCATTTAAAGTGTTAAGGATATATGAGAACCCAATGTTGTTTGGTTATTCTTCCATCTGTACAATAATTTTTTTCATCGGATTTGGACCAATTTTCTGCAGTTGTCTACAAGTCCCATCTGGCTTGGGATGCTAAGAATGCCTATATAGATATCTAGAGGCTAGTAGGGTGGGTAAAAATGACTCCAGGCACTAAATTCTAGGCATCACGCTGGATTCAGACTTAAGGAGGGTTTGCACATCTCAAGATTTCATGATATGTTTGTCCCTAGTTAATAATGAACAACTGTAGTCCAGAATGTACTACAAATAAAGTGCAATGTGTAGAAGAAGAGCAGGAGAGCTGGAGTGGGTGGAGTTAAGTAGGCCATCAGTTTGGAATCCTCATGTTGCCACAAACGATCCAAATCTAACCCCTCTTGAATTCCACTGACCCTTACTGGGCACCAATTGAATACTGAATTTTACTTGACTAGATCCTTGTGTATAGGCTTGAGCAATAAACCTTTTGAATTGCAACTTAATATGTGGCCCTGATCCTTGGGGCCTGACACAATGGATGGTTTTTCACAGAACGCTAAACGAAAATAAATAAACCTTAGCACATGACTTGTTGCAGGTCAAAACGGAATGTGACTTTGATCATGCAGCCACAGCTGTCATGTTGACTAGCCTGTGGATATCCACCCTTGGGGACAGTCTCAAACTTGAAATAATTTTTAGAAATGGTCAGGATTTTCCCAACAGTACTGCTAGGAATAACACCATGCAATTGTGTTATTATAACACTATTGCACCATTCCAATATCATGAGTAGATTAGGAGACTATCCCATCTCCACCCTATTTTCGTATCAGTCCCTTTTGATCTTGTTCTTGGTTAATTTTAATGTTGAAGCTTTTTCATGTTTTTAATGCTTCTTATCACTGTACATTGTGCTTTCATATTGTTGTAAGCCATTCTGAGTCACTTGACAGCGAAATGGGCAGCATATAAATTTAATGAAAATAAATAAATTACCAGTCTCAATACCAATTAGGTATTGATTATCCAATACAGGGAAGAAGGATTCGTATTATGGATACCAGGCTGTTGTGTGAAAGAAGACAACACGCTCCCCCCCCACACACACACTCACACTTTTCATAGATTGAAGGAAAGAGAAGAGAATTGTGTTATGATAAAACTAAGATCTTAGAATCCTACACCTCCCTGGAGATTGATCAAACCATCAGAGACAATTCAATTTTCAGCAAAATCCCACATTTCAGAACAATGGATAGTTGAGGAAGATTCAAGAACTCAAGTAGAAGAGAGAAACTTTATTCCTCCTTTGTTTTTTTTTAACCCTCAGAAGAGATCTCGGTGGTGAAAACGCAAAGAGGTATTTGATTCAGAACAGGATGAGTCCCAGATAAAAATGCAGGCATGTGCGTTTCACATACCGTATATACTTGAGTATAAGCCGACTCGAGTATAAGCCGAGACCCCCAATTTCACCCCCAAAAACTGGGAAAAGTTGTTGACTCGAGTATAAGCCGATCCGCTGTTCTGCAAGCCTCTGCCGCCGCCGGAGGCTGGATCCGCGCTCTGCAAGCCTCCGCCGCCAGCAGAGGCTCGATCCGCCATTTTGCAAGCCTGAATACACAGGAATACCCTGTGTGGCCGCGGCTCTCGGGGAAGCCCTGGCTGTCCGCTTCCTCGCTCCACGCTGCCATTTGGGGCCCGCGCGTTCCCCGGGCAAATCGCGGCGCCCAGCAGGCGAGGAAACACGCCCGCTCCAGTCGACCCCCCTTCCCTCAGGAGACGCGAAGCAAGTGACCGCCCGGAGCTTACCAAGGACTTGCGCGCGGCCGAGGCTTCGGTGCTTCCAGGATCGCGCGCACCTCTCCCAAGCCGTCGCCGTCCGGAGACCTGCCGAAGTTTGGGGAGGTTTGGGGAGGTGCGCGCGCACCTCCCCAAACCTCCCCAAACGTCGGCAGGTCTCCGGACCTCCGCGCCCTGCCTGCCTGCTTCTTTCCGCTGCGGAAAGAAGCAGGCAGGCTGCTTCGTTCCGCAGCGGAAAGAAGCAGGCAGGCTGCTTCGTTCCGCAGCGGAAAGAAGCAGGCAGGCCTCTGTCGCCGGCGGCTGGATCCGCGCTCCGCAAGCCTCTGCCGCCGGCTGGATCCGCGCCCTGCCACCGGCAGAGGCTTGCGGAGCGCGGATCCAGTGGGGGGGGAAAGCCCTTTAGCAGGATTTGCCTGCATGCCGGCGGAGGCTGGATCCGTGCTCCACAAGCCTCTGCTGCTGGCTGGATCCGCGCCCTGCCGCTGCGGAGCGCGGATCCAGCCTCCGCCGGCGGCGGAGGTCTAGGGGTAGTGGGGGGGGCCCGCGGACATAGATGGGCTCAAGTGGAAGCCAAGCAGCCCTCCCGAATCTGGGCTTCTGGACGGAGCAGCCGGTGGTGCGTTTCAAAAAGCCAGATAAGGCAGACAGGGAGATGAAGAGTTCAACCGAGTTTCCTCTTTTGTTCAGGCTCCCCGATCAGACAAAGAACTAGCCAGCGGCAGGTTTCTCCCCTTTTCCCTCCCATCTCTCTTCCCCCAACCCTTGGGTCCCACAGCAACTCACGAACTCCAGCCGCCCCTTCTCCTTCGAAAGGTCTAGATCCCGAGATAAGATATATACAGAAATATACATAAAGAGAGACGGACGCAGGCTGTTGGTTTCTCGCCTCATCCCACGCACGCACGAGGGGGAGAAACAACGCTCTGGGCGGCAGAGTCTTGGAGAAAGAAAAATCGGCCGCAGCCTCGGGGTAGGCTTCTCCGGGGGCGCCGCCGCGATTCTGCAGGGGCCAGGTAGGGAAAACTCGCCGGGGAAAACGGGTGCCGTTGCAGCGCCCGGCGAGTTTAAAAGCAGCGGGTGCAGATGCCTGAACAAAAGAGGAAACTCGGTTGAACTCTTCATCTCCCTGTCTGCCTTATCTGGTCTTTCAAGAGGAGGGTATTCCTTTCACTTCTTGAACTTTCCCAAAGACTTGCAAACTTTTCCAACCATTACTTCCAAGGATCTTTGATGGGGAGAGAAAGCATGGGTGAGCGATGGGGAGAGAAAGCACGGGTGAGCGATGGGGGGGAAAGCACGGGTGAGCGACTCCGCTCCCTCCCCTCACCTCCGGGCCGGGCTTCTCGCCGGCGGGCTGGCTGGCTGGTGCTGGTCCCCGGGCGAGGAAGCGAGCAAGTGGGCGAGCGGCAGCGGCATTTTCGGGGCGGCACGGGTGAGCGATGGGGAGAGAAAGCACGGGTGAGCGATGGGGAGAGAAAGCACGGGTGAGCGATGGGGAGAGAAAGCACGGGTGAGCGATGGGGAGAGAAAGCACGGGTGAGCGATGGGGAGAGAAAGCACGGGTGAGCGATGGGGAGAGAAAGCACGGGTGAGCGATGGGGAGAGAAAGCACGGGTGAGCGATGGGGAGAGAAAGCACGGGTGAGCGATGGGGAGAGAGCACGGGTGAGCGATGGGGAGAGAGCACGGGTGAGCGATGGGGAGAGAAAGCACAGGTGAGCGATGGGGGGAAAGCACGGGTGAGCGATGGGGGGAAAGCATGGGTGAGCGATGGGGGGGAAAAGCGGCAGCGGCATTTTCGAGGCGGCACGGGTGAGCGATGGGGGTGGAAAGCGGCAGCGGCATTTTCAGGGGCAGCGGGTGAGCGATGGGGGGGGAAAGCACGGGTGAGCGATGGGGGTGGAAAGCGGCAGCGGCATTTTCGGGGGCAGCGGGTGAGCGATGGGGGAAAGCACGGGTGAGCGATGGGGGTGGAAAGCGGCAGCGGCATTTTCGGGAGCAGCGGGTGAGCGATGGGGGGGAAAAGCGGCAGCGGCATTTTTGGGAGCAGCGGGTGAGCGATGGGGGGGAAAAGCGGCAGCGGCATTTTCGGGAGCAGCGGGTGAGCGATGGGGGGGAAAAGCGGCAGCGGCATTTTCGGGAGCAGCGGGTGAGCGATGGGGGGGGGAAAAGCGGCAGCGGCATTTTCGGGAGCAGCGGATGAGCGATGGGGGGGAAAGCGGCAGCGGCATTTTCGGGAGCAGCGGGTGAGCGATGGGGGGGGAAAAGCGGCAGCGGCATTTTCGGGAGCAGCGGGTGAGCGATGGGGGGGGAAAAGCGGCAGCGGCATTTTCAGGAGCAGCGGGTGAGCGATGGGGGGGAAAAAGCGGCAGCGGCATTTTTGGGGGCAGCGGGTGAGCGATGGGGGGGAAGCGGCAGCGGCATTTTCGGGGACAGCGGGTGAGCGATGGGGGGGGAAAGCGGCAGCGGCGGTTGTTGGGGGCGCAGCAGGCGAGGCAGCTTCTCTCAGCAGCCTGTTCCGAACGAAGGGACAGTTCTTTTTTTTTGTTGACTGGAGTATAAGCCGAAGTGGAGTTTTTCAGCCCAAAAAGTGGGCTGAAAAATTCGGCTTATACTCAAGTATATACGGTATTCCAAATAACTTGAACATAGGATACTGTGATCATTATCGTATCAGTAGTAGGTGCTTATCAGTTACATGAACAAACAGAAAACTGAAACTGTGCTTATATGGAAACAAAAAGCAAAGAAGGAGGATTGATTTTCTATTGGGGGTCGTATTATTTTTTTTTAGTAGATTCAGGAAAAGGGAAATCAGAAGGTAAATCCTAATAGATCTAGGTCGGAAGACTGAATTAACTCAAATCAGAGTTCATAGGATTTTGCTTTTTTTAAATTGTATTTTATTTATGGTCCAGGACCTAGTTGTTGTTTGCATTAAGTTTGCCATCAATCAATGATGATTCCCAATGGAGAGGGGCGAACTGACCAGGATTGGAAATGGAGCAGGTCAGATTATCATGCCACAGTATTCATATGATGAACTTACTCATAAGAGAAATGACATAATAAAATAGATCATTTTGGACAGCAAATCCATGCTTAATCACACCCTATTGATTCCAAGGGCTTCGGCCTCTGGGAATTTGTATAGGATTCATCCCTTTTATTGCCTTGTGCAAAGCAATAGCATTGTATATAAGCATACATTCTGATACCAGGCAAAACATAACAAACCCTTGGTACAATGAATGAGATACATAACAACTTTTTCAATAATGATGATGATGTTGGAAGGGCCCTTGGAGGTCTTCTAGTCCAACCCCCTGCTCAGGCAGGAAACCCTATACCATTTCAGATGAATGGCTGTCCAGTCTCTTCTTAAAAACTTCCAGTGTTGGAGCATTCACCACCTCTGGAGGCAGGTTGTTCCACTGGTTAATTTGTTCTCACTGTCAGGAAGTTTCTCCTTAGTTCTAGGTTGCTTCTCTCCTTGATTGGTTTCCATCCGTTGCTTCTTGTCCTGCCCTCAGGCGCTTTTGAGAATAGCTTGATTCCCTCTTTTTTGTGGCAGTCCCTGAGATATTGGAATACTTGCACTTCTCTTCATTAAACTAGACATACCCAACAAAGAATTAAATGGTGTCAGCTAAATTCCCTATTTTTAGTGATGAAACAAAACAACAACAACACTGTTTTGCCAGTGTGGAGAACATTACATACTGTTCTTGACTTACAATTTTTTGTTTGTAGCTGGGGTGTCAAGCCGCCAGCCCGCAGGCAATGCAAAAAAAGGCGTGATACGTGACGACACGTCACGTGACGCGGTAAGTTTGACACCCGTGGTTTACAGCAATCACCTGAAATTACAAAGGCACTGGAAAAAGTGACTTACAATCAGTTCTCACACTTAAGGCTGTCACATCTGGCTGTGTGTGTGTGTCTGTCACGTGATCAAAATTTGAATGCTTGGCAGCTAACATTTGTTTACAATGGTTGCAGCATCCTGAGGTCAACGATTGCCATCTACGATCTTCCCAGCCGCAAAGTTGTACACTAAGCAAAGTCAATCGGAGAAGCCGGATTGCGTTAACGACCTCATAATTCGCTTAATAACTGCAGTGATTTGCTTGACAAGCATGGCAAAAAAAGGTCATAAAATCAGGGGTGTCTCACTGAGCATCCACTTTGCTTAGCATTGGAAATTCTGATTCCATTTGTAGGTGTAGGTTGCAGATGGCCTGCATTATTTGTCTAATAAATTTGAATGATAACATCTCCCAACAAATGTAACTGGTTCACGCCCCAATGGTTCTCTTCACTTTGCACTCAGATCATTCCTGAAGAAATTTAGCTCACATGCATAAGAGGAAAAAAGTATACACCCCGTGGCTCTAAAACTTTAAAAAGTACAATATTTTTACGCTCTTCAAGCTTAAAAGGAGAGAAGATGTTAAAAGGTTACCGTATATTGAAAATATATTAATTCCTGAAGTCAAGAACAATGTTGATTGCCTTTCTTAATTGTTTAACAATTATGTTAACATGTTGCTTTTTTTAACTCTCTCTCTCTCTCTCTCTCTCTCTCTCTCTCTCTCTCTCTCTCTCTCTTCCTTGTTACCATTGGTAACTATATGAGAGGAAAAGCAAGATAGAAAACAAGTGGAATTATTCAAGCTTTCCAGCTTCCCATCCTCCGACGATGATCTATCCACAGGTACGATCTATTAAATATTTATTGTTCGGCAATTATATCATGCACACATTGCAAGGAATGCCTGTTCTCAACCCTTGAAAGATGCTGATGGTGTCCTTTGCTACGGCTGGTGACCAATTTCCAACGCGGTTGGCTTAGATCAGCCAGGGAATTTCACTGCATTAAAAGCGGGTCCAGATGCAAAGGGAGAAACCTGTAGCGCCCCACTTAAATTCCTTAAAGATCAGACAACGTACTGTATTGCTTTCAATGTGTGAGGCTTCAGTGGAATAAATGACTTTTAGGAAGTAGTTTCATTAACGAAATCAGCGGCATCAGGCCCTTTTGCAAATCCCCAAATAATCAAATTACAAACATCCAGTGAGGGTGTGAGAGAAAGAGAGAAGGAGGAAGAGAGAGAAGGAGAGAGAGAGAGAAAGACAGATACGTGGAGAGAGAGAGAGAATATGTGGGTTTAAGACCACCGTCACTGCTATAATGTAGCTCAGTGGGTCTTCAGTTGAAAGCTAACTGAGATATTAGATGGGTCCAACATTCAACATTTTCTACACTGGATTCTTAGAATATCTTATTTTCCATGCATTTTTCACTGAGTGATTAAACTTGCTTCCAGTTTGGTATTGGAACCAATTATTTGGAGAACTGGTGAATGTGTTTCAGTAGGAACTAGACAGCCACCTGAGGTGTGACTATTGCCAGGAGCGTCCAAAATAAATAAATAAATAAATCGTGATGGTGGATGCAATTGTGTGATCAAAGCTCCACCCCTTTTTAACCTGCATAAGCTTCATTTGGGTCAGGGGCAGGCAACCTTGGCTCTTTTATGACTCGTGGACTTCAACTCCCAGAATTCCTGAGCCAGCATGGCTCAGCTTGGAAACCTCTCCTGTTCCCCTCAGCATGGCTGGCTGAGGAATTCTGGGAGTTGAAGTCCAGAAGTCATAAAAGAGCCAAGGTTGCCTACCCCTGAGTTGGGTGATCGTGCTGCCCTCTTGATTTTTTGATCTCCTTGACTGATGAACTGAGCAAAGGGACATTTTAATGGTCTACATCAGTGTTTTTTTCCAAACTTGGCAACTTTAAGATGTGTGGAGTACAACTCCCACAAATTCCCTAGCCAGGGGAATTCTGGGAGTTGAAGTCCACACATCTTAAAGCATGGATTGGCTGTCAGCATTGTGTGAGTGAATTATCTCTATCAACTAGCAGTTTTCAATTTCTTTAAAGCAAACCCCCTTGGCAATGGATGTAACTTTCTTGGTCCAAGTGTTTTTCTCTGTAAAAAAAACAAACTCTGCTTCTCTGTAAAAAAAAAACAAATTATTTTTAAAAGTTTAGACCACTAGGTGGGATCTTTCTGGCAAAAATAAATTCTGGGCAGAGTTCACTACTCCTCAAATACTACGATTTTGATCAGTTGTTGTTCTGCTGAGTTGGTTGTTGTTGTTTTCTGAAGCGAAATAGAGCTCTGACTTTTTGTCTATTTGGGTTCCCTGGTTTGTTGTTGTTAGTTGCGAAGTCGTGTCCGACCCATCGCGACCCTATGGACAATGTTCCTCCAGGCCTTCCTGTCCTCTACCATCTTCTGGAGTCCATTTAAGCTCACGCCTACTGCTTCAGTGACTCCATCCAGCCACATCATTCTCTGTCATCCCCTTCTTCTATTGCCCTCAACCTTTCCCAGCATGAGGCTCTTCTCCAGTGAGTCCTTCCTTCTCATTAGGTGGCCAAAGTATTTGGGTTTTAGCTTCAGGATCTGGCCTTCTAAAGAGCAGTCAGGGTTGATCTCCTCTAGAACTGACCGGTTTGATCGCCTCGCAGTCCAAGGGACTCGCAGGAGTCTTCTCCAGCACCAGAGTTCAAAGGCCTCAATTCTTTGGCGCTCAGCTTTTCTTATGGTCCAACTTTCACTGCCATACATTGCAACTGGGAAGACCATAGCCTTGACTACATGCACTTTTGTTGACAGGGTGATGTTTCTGCTTTTTAGTGTGTTGTCTAGATTTGCTATGGCTTTCCTCCCCAGGAGCAAGCGTCTTTTAATTTCTTGGCTACAGTCCCCATTTGCAGTGAGTTCCCTGGTTATACAAACACAAAGTGGCCTCAATGGAACATATAGTTTTCTAGAAATGAATTCAGGCCGGGCAGCGTTGAGCCTGCAATTTACCTGATCACGGTCAAAGGTCCACTCTTGTTATTTTAAGACAAGGGAAATGATTTATGGAGGTGTTAAATGAATGAGCATGGTGGTTGATTTTTCCTTTATCAAAAATTCTGTAGCATGTCAAAGTCAAGGGCACCTTTAAGGCTGCTGCAGTTGGAATAATTTCGGATCCTGGAGTTTACTTTTCACCACATTCTAGTGTATGGTAGACTCGAAACCATAATCAAATAGGAGTGCAAGTATTTTCTCTAAAATAGTAAGGGGTACCTGAATTTGTACATACGTCTGCTCATTTCCAAATCGTGCCTCAAGGCCCAGTCTTCCCCCTCAAAAAGAATGCTGTTGTGTGGTCTTTCTGTAGGACATTCTTTCTAGGATTCCTCAATATTGTCTTTTAGGCATCTGGCTACAAGAGCTTACTTATTAAAATGTTTGTTGGGGTTGTTTTTTTTTTAAAAAACAACTACCTGTCCTTCCCTTCTTTCTTCATCCCCTCCTCTCCTCTCCTCCTCTCCCCTCTCTTTCCCTCTCCTTCCTTCCTTCCTTCGATGTGTTTGGAATAGGCACTTGTAAGAAATGTGGACTTAGGCATTTATATAAACAAAAAGAGGAATCTAAATATTTTACATAAAATAATCCCCACAATATTCTGTAGAAACAGGAAAGCTTTGGTCTTCCAGATGTTGCTAAGCTACAGTTCTTGGCAGCCTGCACAACAGGGGACTCTGCTGAGAAGCACTTGTGCACCAATCTCTCAAGGATGATGTGTTCCCACTCCTCTGATGAAGAAGGACCCACTGAGGGTGTGCATTTGATGTAAAGGCGATCAAGGCTGATAGATACGAAGGCTGGAGTGTTCCTTAGCATCCCATTCAAGCTGTTACCCACCAAAATAACACCAGCTGCCTGCAATTAGTGCAGGTTCGAGTCCCACCAGGCTCAAGGTTGACTCAGCCTTCCATCCTTCCGAGGTAGGTAAAATGAGGACCCAGATTGTTGGGGGCAATAAGCTGACTTTGTAATAATGCTGTTGGGGGGGGGGGAAGAAAGCCCTAATAAGCAGGCATATACATAGAATGAAGGCTATTGCTAAGCACATTGATTTGTGCTTCTTAGATTGTAAGCCGCCCTGAGTCTTCGGAGAAGGGTGGGATATAAATGGGATTAAAAAAATAAATAAATCAAAGCTGTTGCTGAGCACATCTGGACTTTTGAGATCATGTTACAGGCACTCTCACAAGGGACTGCCAAGCTCACTAAATACTGATTCACACAAACATCTTGCAAATCCCCATTTGTATTTCATGTTGAGTTTTCTGGGCAAGTACGAACACTCCCAAGAAAACATTGCCCTGCCTTGCAGCCCTCGTGTCTTAACACATCGAGTGAAAAAAGAGCGCCCGAAGCAGTTCCGGAAATGCATATTTCAATTCATTTTTTAAAAATTAATCTCTAAGAAATCAAGGGGTGCATAAAACCTGACGGGTGCCAAGGAAAATGTTTGAGGATGAATCCAGGCCCAGAAGCACCCATCACCCGCCAGTAGCTCTCATGCACAGTTCTCACCTACTGGCCCAGGTGTCTGAGAGTCCCGCCTCTTCCTGTATGAAGATGCACATAGTCCCTGGTTAGAACAGAGCAGAACATGGCTGGGCAGGACAGGACAGGACACTTTACCTGGCCTCAGTGTTGATGGAGTACCAGGAGTGCAAAGCGATCTTGTTACATGGTGTTCAATTCAATTCAGAATAGAGCTGGAAGCTATAGCAGAGGACCCTGTGCCATTCTGGACATTCCGGACAAGACTTAAAAGCCTCCAGTGATGGAGCACTCACAACATCTGGAGGCAACTTCTGTTCCAATGGTTGATTGTTTTCACAGTCAGGAAATTTCTCCTTAGTTCCAGGTTGCTTCTCTCCTTGGTTAATTTCCACCCATCGTTTCTTGTCTTGCCTTCAGGTGCTTTGGAGAAGAGCCTGACTCCCTCTTCTTTGTGGCAGCCCTTCAAATATTTTAAGACTCTCATCAAGTCACCGTAGTCCTTCTTTTCATGAAGCTAGACATACCAATTCCTGCAACCGTTCTTCATATGTTTTTGCCTCCAGACTTTTAATCGCCTTAGCTGCTCTTCTCTGCACTTTTTCCAAAGTCTCAACATCTTTTTTGTAATGCGCTGAACAAAACTGGATGCAGTGTTCCAGGTGTGGCCTCTATCTACGTGTCTGTGGAGCTTCTTAGTCATCCAGGTCACGGTTGTCCCAAAGGTTCTTTTTCAAGAGGCAACTGGACTTCCTTGTTTTTCTTCGAACCAAAGAAAAATGAAGTCCAGTTACCTCTTGAAAAAGAACCTTTGGGCCTTACCAAGGTTTCATGTCACACTTTATAACTGCATCCAATAACCCGAGGACTACCTAGAATGGATGTTAATGACAGGCTGAAACAAAAAACAGTGCAATTATTTGTTTCTATTATTGATTCTATTTAAAAACATATCTAAATATAATAAGAATTCAAGAGATGGCCTCTTCACCGCTTCACTTTCATATTCGCCTTTTCTTTTTCATTTGAACCCAAACTATTTTTTTTTCCTGTGGCCAGGGAGCTGAGAGATCTTTCCCCCTCCTTCTGCCTCCCAGTGCCTGAATTTTGCTGAAACCAGGCCTTCAAAATAGGCATAAAGCCAATTTTACTATTTTAACCATGTCCCCCGCAGCCCCAAATAAACACAAAACATGTAGGAAAGAGGGAAATTGACAGAGGGGTTCCCAAGATCCAAAGCTGTCATCAAAAATAGCTCAATAGCAGTAACTATGAGAGGGATTTTGGAGTCTTAGTGGACAATCACTTAAATAAGAGCCAGCCATGTGCTGCAGCTGTCAAAAAAAGCTAACACGGTACTAAGCTGCATTAACAGAGGGATAGAATCAAGATCACGTGAAGTGTTAATACCACTTTACAAGGCCTCGGTAAGGCCGAACTTGGAATACTGCATCCAGTTTTGGTCGCCACAGTATAAAAAAGATGTTGAGACTCTAGAAAGAGTACAGAGAAGAGCAACAAAGATAATTAAGGGACTGGAGACTAAAACATACAAGGAACGGTTGCTGGAATTGGGTATGTCTAGTTTAACGAAGAGAAGGACTAGGGGTGACATTTCAGCAGTGTTCCAATATCTCAGCGGTTGGCCCAAAGAGGAGGGAGTCAAACTATTCTCCAAAGCACCTGAAGGCAAGACAAGAAGCAACGGATGGAAACTAATCAAGGGGAGAAGCAACCTAGAACTAAGGAGAAACTTCCTGAGTTAGAACAATTAATCAGTGGAACCACTTGCCTCCAGGATGCTCTAACACTGGATGTTTTTAAGAAGAGGCTGGACAAACCATTTGTCTGAAATGGTATAGGGTTTCCGACCTGAGCAGGGGGTTGGACTAGAAGACCTCAAAGGTCCCTTCTAACTCTGTTATTCTGCTTTTCTATTAAAATGTCAAAAGCATTTGTGGCATTCAGTGCAAACTCTGCCTCTTTTATATGTGCATGCAACATGATGAACGTGGTGTCATGATGGCACCGCTCTGCTTTGGACCTTTGACCTCAGGAGGGATGACTCTTTAAATTGATATGAATCATACTTGTCGGATCCAGTGTTGCTGAAACGGGCAGCTACAGCCAAATTTTTAATCCGTTGCAGCAACCAGCTCTGAAAAAAATCTCAAGCCTTTTCTATTCCTCCCACCTTCATGTGTGGGAGTTTTTCACACATAATGAACAGCTCCAGCCAGATGTGATAGGATGTTTCTAAATCTTGATTGCGCTCTGGATCTGGGAAAACAGAGTTTGCAAGCTTCCCTGTGAGGTCCTTTCCAGTAGGAGGTATTATGTTGGAAAAAGAGGGGGCTGGATGCTTTCTTTTAATTTGATTTAAATAATGTTGAATTTATAAGAGGCATTTAGCTCCCTTTCCAGTAATTGCAAAGCATTCGGTGCAACCAGGTCCTTTTTAATTATTTGGCACATGCCTGTGGGAGACCACTTCAAATTTTATTGCACGGTGTGTGGGGTTTTTTTTGGTCCAAATGTTTTTTATTTCAGTTTTCAGCAACATTTATCTCTCTTTTTCCCCTACCTCCCACCTGCTAGAAGTCCTGGATTTTTCCTTACACAGTTCGTCACCTTTATATCTATGGAGATTCTCAGTCCATCCAGGTCATGGTTGTCCCAAAGGTGTGATTTTTCAGGAGGCAACTGGACTTTCTTCTTTTTCTTTGAAGACATTTCGCTTCTCTTCCAAGAAGCTTCTTCAGCTTTGACCGGATGGTGGGGGAATGGAAGGATTCATATTCCTTGCAGACAGTTGGTCATTTGCCTTCTTTCCGAAGAGTCGTTGAGGCCACTTGGAGGTTTGTCTGTGTCCTCAGGATCACCTGAGTAATGCAAATGGGTGTGGATGGAGCCTTCTTGGAACTTGTTGTGTATTGACATTTAAAGAAACACCCAAGCATTGTACACAGCCGCTACCAGTATGCATTTGAATTGTAACCGTTTTGGCGGCAGTCATTTATGGCGGGAGATTTAGGTTCAATCTGATTGTTTGGCTGTTTACTCAGAAAGGTATATAAAGAGTGCAAGTACCCCCTAACCTCCCAGTACAGTCACTTCCCCCCAATAAAGATCTGCCATGCTGTACTCATCATCTCGGCGTCCTTCCTGCTTCCAGAACCCAATAAATAATAAAATTGATGAAAGGACAGTATTGTAGAGCTGTGTTTTCTGCAGGATGTTTTCTGCTTTGCGTCCCTTTATGGTTGAAGACTGGCGCAGGCTGTTGGGGAGGAGACTGTGTTGTCTGTATCTCAAACTGAAGCGCAAATGGTTTCTGTAGTCTGCAATTTTTCTGCAAATCTGTTCATACTCCCGCACCATTTGAAGGGTGTTCATCCCAAAGGGCATAGCTCAATATCTATGGAGATTCTCAGTCATCCAAGTCATGGTTGTCCCAAAGGTGCTTTTTCAAGAGGCAACTGGACTTCCTTATTTTTCAAGAAACAGAGACAGACAAAGCCCCACGTGGCTCAACGACTCTCTAAAAGAAGTCAAATGACCAGCTGTCTGCAAGGAGTGTAAATCCTTCCATTCCCCACCATCCAGTCAGAGCCGAAGAAGCTTCTTGGATGAGAAGCGAAACGTCTTCAAAGAAAAACAAGAAACTCCAGTGGCCTCCTGAAAAAACATCTTTGGGACAGTTGGTCACCTTCCTCTTGCTCTCTTGCTTCAGTTCAACAGATTCTCAAACCTTAAAGCTATTAAGAGGGGTGTCTGCAGGGGTAGTCCAAAATGTGAAGGTGGTAGCCCCCCTGGTACGATGGGAGCTTTCCCATTTTTATGCGTGTGGCACATAAAAAAACAGTCAAAAGTTTTGATTGCAAAATTGGGATGATTATCTCGAATTTTTGGAACATTCTCTGGAGATATTCTTGATTGCTAACCTGTTACCCCGCTATTGAACACTGAAGACTTTCAGTCGGTCCACGTTGTAAATGGTCTCTGAAAAAGGACTGTGTATATGTACACATTGATGCACGGCAGCTGGTTGTTATTTGGCAGTGATGTGTAAGTTCTGCATCTGAGGCTAGTTCTAGGTTTTTTTTGTTGGTTTTTTTCCGGTCTTCTGGCTCTTACCTTGACTTCAAGAGAGCCAGGCCATGTGATTCCTTAACCACGTTTCTCAACGTTGAAAGCGTTCAAGTGTTCAAGCTTTCAGATATTTTGTTAAGCCTGTCCTGCCTTGACGAGAGAGAATTATCCTAGTTTTCGGATGCTTGGAGAGAGGCACCTTTGCTTGTTGAATACAGTCGCAGCAACAAGCATCAACCTGAGAGATGAGAAGGTTGGCTGAGAGCATTTATTGACCTATGGAATTGCTTTCACCTGGCTTATTTTACAGGAAGGCTAATGAATCAGTCATCTTTATTAATAAGTTTGTTGCACATAAAATTGAAGAAACGTTAAATCAGTTGGAGGGTGTTCCAACCTCACGTGCCGTTTTCTTATTCTGAATCTGTAAGAGCCTGTACATGAGCAGTAACCATAGATGCAAATGTAATGATAGTCCTGATTAGGAAAAAGAGCGGGGGGGGGGAAGTCTGTTTCTTCTACTGTATTTGGGAATTGCTTAATTCAAGAGCCTGTCTTCTCTGTCTTTTGATCTATGATGAACTTATGGCGTAAATATTTTGAAGAATATGTATCACTCTTATTCCAGGCCATGGTCCAAGTTTATTTTGGAAGTCCAGAAACGGGAAGAAGCTCAAGTGATTTTTTTTCCCTCCCCCTCAAAACCTAAATCTAGCTTTATATATGTTTATACAGTTGATAGTTCAAGAAACTTGTGTTTACTTGCATCTGATGATTAAGAAAAAAATCAGTGGCCGTTTCTTAAATCTTTATATTTGAATTATCCTCTCCTTTACTTCTTGGAGTTCCTCTGAGTGAACGTATGCCAACCTGGCCTTTGAACAAAGGAGGACAATATTTTCGGAATGGTGAATGTATCTGGAATATAAGATATTATAGGTACCATAAGAAAAATGGCTGGCACCCATCGCCTGGTCATATTGTTCCCTGTAAGCGCCCTGGATGGTCTTGGTGCTTCTTTTCTTGGCAAATAGATATGTTCCAGACAAAGCCACAGTCAATCACCATCTGTCGCTCCTAGAAAATAGAATTTCTTGAGCATTCTGGTAGATAAAGATAATGCTAGAACTTCACGTTTTGCTTCACAGCATCCTTATTTCCTAAAGATTATTATTTCCTAAGAAAGTTGAGAATTGGGTCGTCTGGCTTAGAGAACATAGACTGGAACATACGAGGGCAATTCGGAAATAAACTTCCGTTTGGTGATCAATAGCAGACACTTGCAGATACTGAATGTTTATTATGCACATTAGAAAACTACAACGTTACATTGCTTTTTGACATAATCGCCATTCAAACTGAGGCACTTGTCATCACGTCTTACAAGGTTTGAAATGAAGTGGCAGTTGTTCAGCGCCAAATCTGGGTCCTGCTTTGGACTTTCTCACACATTGTGCCTAGGGAGGAGGACAATTTCTTAACAGACTGGCGATGAGACCTGGTGTTGTGATTCAGGGTCAGCCTGTGGGTTCGGCATTTGGGTCGGACGACTCAGAGGAGAAGGAGGGGGGTGTTGGAGAGGTTGCTGAGGGGGTTGGAGAGCTTGCTGATGAGAGCCCTCAGCCAGGCCCCTCCCACCTAGTCACGACGCAGACCCAGCTGTGTGAGCCTGACAGCGTGGATGAAGATGACCCACAGCTGGCCCTGTTCAAGGATGCCCGACGCAGGAGGCAGTCAATCAGGAGTAAACAGAGGAAGGCAATGGGGCACCTCGGAAGGAGGCAGAGAGAAGCCACGCCCTGAACTGTATAAAAGGGGAATGCGTGGGAGGGCTGGTTTCCTGAAGGCAACCACTTGAATAGCTCCTGTTTCATGGTTCGTGTCTTGTTCTGTTTGCTTTTGTATCCATAAATTTGGCAGGCTTAGTTCCAGCCTCTTGCCTTCTTGTAAAAGGGGTTGTCCCTGCCTTTTCTGCAGGGCCGGTAGCAGGCTGGTACAGAACACCTGGGTGCTGTACGTGAACCCTGAAAGCAAAGAGCAATCAATGGTGTGGTGTCATACACACTCAGTAAAGAAACCCCAAAAAGCTCGGCAAACATTGTCTGTCAGAAAGGTTATGGCAACAGTATTCTGGAATGCCAAAGGAGTAACTGCTAGTGAAGTTCATGGAGTATGGTTCGACCATCAATCCAGACCACAACTGTGAAACATTACAAAAACTCAGACAAGCCATCCATAACAAGCATCGGGGCATGCTGACTTCGTGTGGTGTTGCTTCACGATCATGCTCGTCTGCACACCAATAGATGCACCCAAGAACTTTTGAAGTCGTTCCGTTGGGATGTTTTTGATCACACCCCACCCCCATAGCCCAGATTTGGTGCCAAGCGATGATGACTAAGGAATTTCAAACCTTGTAAGTCTAAGACATTGTGACAAGTGCCTCAGTTTGAAAGGCGATTATGTCAAAAAGTAATGTCATGTTGTAGTCTTCTAATGTGCATAATAAAAGTTCTTCATCTGCGAGTGTCTGTCATCGATAACCAAACGGAGGTTTATTTCCGAATCGCCCTCGTAGAAATAACAGGGCTGAAAGGGATCATGGAGGTCTTCCTTCTAGTCCAACCACCTGATCGATCAGGAGATTATACCTCATTGGTTCATGAGAAGGATAGGCACTTCAATTAGGACAGAACTGGAAAATTTTATGGCATGAGTTATGGTGGAAGGACTGTGGAACGACTCGACTCAAATCAAAAAATCTTGAGAAAGACTTTGCCTTTCAGCCCACACCACTTTGTGGGAAAGTCTAAATGCTCCCCAAAGTCTCCAGAGCACGGCAGCTAAAAGTTTCACCAAACCAAGACTCATTTCAATGGTTTATAAGTGACGGTGATAATAATTGAGCTGCAGTGTCATCAATATGCATTTCCACGAAACCGTTTGCTTTGCAATATCTTCTGGTAGAGGACAGGAAGGCCTGGAGGAACATTGTCCATGGGGGTCGCGATGGGTCGGACATGACTTCGCAGCTAACAACAACAAAAGAACACCAGTAGACTCTGTACTGCTAAGCTTGTAAGCCGCCCTGAGTCTTCGGAGAAGGGCAGGATATAAATGTAATATAAATGTAATAAATAATAAAATTCCCACAAAACATTCTGTAAGGTATTGGGCCTTTTTTACTTGAACTTTTTTTCCACCTGTCTTTGAATGCTGTTTGAGACTGCTTAATCAGGGAGTCTGTGTAACGGTCGCTGGCTGCCCAGACATGCAGTCTCCAGGACCACCATTGGTTGGCTCTAGGGCGGGAATAGTTTCCTTCAAACCTATTGGCCACCACCTAGTGGCCAGCTGTGTAAATAGCTGCGTAGAAGCCTTGGTTACTAGCTCAGTTCCTGTTATTCAATAAAGCAATGTTCCTGCCTGAACTCTCTCGCCTCTTCTCCTGCTTGCAAGAAACCCAGTACACGACACATTCATTATGGCCGTTTCCTTGCTAGCAATTACTGGGAAATATGAAATCTCCCTGCAGAATATTGTTTCTAATGTAAGTGCATATAGAAAATGAAGCCACGGCTCGTAAAACAGTGGTAGCGTTTAGAGCAGATGACTGAACCATCAGTTGCTTCAATTTAGCTGTCTAATTTTACTGATGAAACATATTGGTTATCTCCCGATTAAATCACCTTTTAATTGTGCTTCTAATTTATTTTTCTCTGTTGTCGCTATCGGTTTCAATTGACTCTTTTGAAATGGAAAAGCAGGTCACAAACCCAATAAATAAAATGTTAGTTAAATAGGTAAAGCTTTTCATTGAGAGAGGAAGCTGCCTATTGGCAGATGCAAAGCCCCTTTGAAATTTGGTTTGATTTATAGAGTGATAGCCAGCCCTATAAAATAACAGGTTTTTTCTTCTTTTTAAGGACCAAATGATAGATGCATCCGATGGATGCTCCTCTTAAGCTAAGACAGGTAATCCTTGGCTTATGGCCCCAGTTTAGCCCAAATTTTCTGTTGTTAAGTGAGACATTTCTTAAGTGAGTTTTGCCCCATTTTACGACCTGTCTTACCACGGTTGTTAAGTGAATCACTGCGGTTGTTAAAAATTAGTAACATGGTTGTTAAGTGATTCTGGCTTCCCCCATTGATTTTGCTTGTCAGAAGGTCGCAAAAGGGGATCACAAGGCCATGGGACGCTGCAACCATCATAAATATGAGTCAAGCATCCGAATTTTGATCATGCGACCACGGGTATGCTGCAACAGTTGTAAGTGTGAAAACAAGTCACTTTTTTCAGTGCCGTTGTAACTTTGAACAGTCACGAAATGAACTGTTGTAACTAGAGGACTACCTGCATAATAGAATCACTTCCTAACACCAAACATTATCCATAAATTCCAAAGCTTGAAATAGGATGATGCTGAAGAGAATAACAGAATAACAGAGTTGGAAGGGACCTTGGAGGTCATCTAGTCCAACCCCCTGCTCAGGCAGGAAACCCTATACCATTTCAGACACATGGATGTCCAGTCTCTTCTTAAAAACTTCCAGTTTTGGAGCACCCACAACTTCTGGAGGCAAGTCATCGAGAGGTGATGTCTGTCCATCTGTGCAAATGACACACATGTGATCGTTTTTACTGTGTCCAGCAACTCTTTATGCCTGATTGATTGATTGACTTTGATTGTCTCACTTGGAGTCACGAATCAAGGAAACATTCTTAATGGACTCCCTTGGCTTACATCCACATATTGATCTATTTTGGGAATGCTTGTTCCTTGGCACTGAGAATTATTCGTGATGTCCTGAACTCGGGGTAGATTTGTGCTACAACAAAAAAGAAAAAGAAAGTTAGGTAATGACAGTTGCAGTGATGAGTCATATCAGAGAGCAACGTATGTGGCTTCCTTGGCTTGGAGAGATTTTTTTTACCAGACTCCTGAGTGTTTCCTGTTTCTTACACTTGTAGGAATCTTAGTCATGCACACTCAGGAGCCCGTGTTTTCGATGGCAATGGTGGATAATTGCATGAGGCATGAAAGATTAGGTCAGTTTTCTAATGAGGTTGTAGCACAGCAGATGCTTTCAATGGAGGTTACAGTGAAAGCTTTAATGTAGATTGCCAGCGATTTACACCAAGGAAGGTGGATGTTAAACTTTGAAGGGGTGTCAAAACGGCCTTTTGCCTCTATCAGCTAAGAACATGAAGAAAAGATAGATAAGTTACAGATAGATAAGCAGATGGATAGATAGATAGATAGATAGATAGATAGATAGATAGATAGATAGACCAACAGACAGACAGATAAATGCAGGGCTTTTTTTGTCATAGAACGCTCAGAACGGAGTTCCGGCACCTTTTTTGGATGGAACCTTGTAGGGTAGGCAAGGCGGGTTGTATGACATGTGTGAGTTCCGGCACCTTTTTCTTTTACAAAAAAAGCACTGGATAAATGATAATGATTGATTGATAGATGATAGATGATTAATAGATGGTAGATAGGTAGATAGATGGATGAACAGATAGATATGTAGATAATAGATAGATAATAGATAGGTATAGAGATAGATAGATAGATAGATAGATAGATAGATAGATAGATAGATAGATAGATAGATAATTATTTGCATCACATCTTAGCTGAGACATCTTTCATTCAAAAGATAAATGTGGAGTCCTGGTGCTCTCTGAGCTTGGCTGTTTGCTTGCACAAAATTACTTTTTGAAAACATAAAAAAGAAAATAAGGGATCGTCTTTAAAAATTAGGAAAATCAAAATGATGCTTTCCATGAATTTATGAATTAAATTTGAGCAGGGTTTGGATTCCATTCCTTTTTATTGGCTATGAATGTTTGTAAGCTGCCCAAAGTCACCTCCAGGTAAGATGGGTGGCACACAAGTCTAATAAGTAGGTAAATAAACAAACCACCCAACCAACTATCCACCCAGCCACCCAGTCAACCATCCAACCAACTACCCACCTACCCACCCAATCAACCAACTACCCAACTACCCAGCCACCCAAACAACCAAACATCCAAATAACCAACCAACCACCTATCCTAACAATCATCCACCCACCCACCCACACAACCATCCAATCACCCATTCACCCAACTACACAACCAAGCAAACAACCAACTACCCTAATAATCATCCACCCACCCACCCAATCAACCATCCAACCAACTACCCAACTACCCACCCACCCACCCAACTACACAACCAACCAACCAAACAACTACCCTAACAATCAGCCACCCACTCACCCAATCAACCATCCAATCAACTACCCAACTACCCACCCACCCACCCAAGCAAACAACCAACCAACCAACCAACTACCCAAACAATATATATATTCTATTTATAGCTTTCCTTCTCTCCTTCATTGAATTGAGTTTTGCTCATCAAATGATTTTACAGCTTAATAGAGATGTCTCTTGGCTAGAAATGGGGTGATGAAGCACCTTATGATGTTCTGTTAAGAGAGTAGAATATATTAGCCATGTGATATTTTACAGCTGCTGATTATAATAATAATAAGTTGATTATTCAAGATTTGTTGGTTATCCACTTGGATTTTATTGATACTGTATTTTCTCCTTCCTTACTATATTTTCTAGTGTTTTAAATCAGGGACTGCATCAGTATTGTTTCTTCTCCTTTTTAAATATCATCATAATGAATGGGGAGAAAAAAATAGAAACTTGGTGTAATTGTTTTTTACATATATTTTCCCACTAATTGTTCACCGTTCTGATTAGAGGCTCTTGTTTGGGAAGTTGAAGGACTTAACTTGTGGTTTTTATCTGAATACTATGGACTGTGAATAGCCTAAACTCACAGGGGAAGATATAATTTAGAAGAGAATAAATAAAGCAAGATATTTACCCATAAAATGCTGTTGTGCAATTAGCAAGTAAAAAGAAAAACCTTGCTGATTGCACAATAGCATTTTATGACTAAATTCTTCTCCAAAAAAATAAAAAAATAAAATCAACATCTGCTACAGTTGTACTAATAATTTATCTAACAGGATCTCCGAGTTCTTTGTTTTTACTTTCTTTGCAATGCACAGAAGGAATCCGTCGCATGACTGCAACCAGAGTAAAGTCTAAACAAGACAATAAGAGCAGAAAGGAGTAATTAGGAAAAGATGGAAGAAATCTTGATTAGGCTGTCTCCATAACAGAAGGAAATGGCTTAGCAGTCAGGGCTCACTCCATCCGCGTTTAGGGCAAGCCGCCATCACCTTGTGTGCATTGTGATATCACTGCACCCATCCAAACATTTGCATAATTTGATACGGAATGAGAGGTGATTGGGTGTTGTTGGTTAAGGCACCAAGCTAGAAGCTGGGAGGCCGAGAGTTCTAGTCCCACCTCAGGCATGAAGCCATCCAGGTGAACTAAGGCCTGTCAAGAGGAGGCAACCCACTTCTAAACAAACAAACCTGGCCAAGAAAACTCCAGGCACTTTATACAGGCAGCCTCTAAGCGTCAAAAAACGGACTCAGAACCCCAAACACACCTGCCAGATGATATCCATAATGAGTCTTGCCCCTGTTTATTTATTTGTATCCCACGCTTATTATTTTTGAAAACAACTCAAGGTGGTGAACAGATCCAACACACCTTCCTCCTCCTATTTTCCCCACCACCACCACCACCACAACAACCCTGTGAGGTGGGTTGGGCTGAGAGAGAGGGATTGGTCCAAAGTTATCCAGACAGCTTTCATATCTAAGGCAGCACTAGAACTCACCATCTCCTGATTTCATGGAGACTAAACTCATTGTTTCCTGGTGATTGGCCCAAGCCACCCAGCTGGTGTTCATGCCTAAGGTGGGACTAGAACTCACTGTCTCCTGGTTTCATGGGGACTAGAACTTGGTGTCTCCTGGTGATTGGCTCAAGTCACCCAGGAAGCTTTCATGGCTAAGGCAGGACTAGAACTCACCATCTCCTAGTGGTTAGCCCAAGTCACCCAGCTGGTGTTCATGCCTAAGGTGAGACTAGAACTCTGCATCCCTGGTTTCATGGGGACTAGAACTTGGTGTCTCCTGTGATTGGCCCAAGCCACCCAGCTGTTGTACATGCCTATGGTGGGACTAGAACTCTGCGCCCCTGGTTTCATGGGGACTAGAACTTGGTGTCTCCTGGTGATTGGCCCAAGCCACCCAGCTGTTGTACATGCCTATGGTGAGACTAGAACTCTGCACCCCTGGTTTCATGGGGACTAGAACTTGGTGTCTCCTGGTGATTGGCCCAAGTTACCCAGGAAGCTTTCATGGCTAAGGCAGGACTAAAACTTACCATCTCCTGGTGGTTAGCCCAAGTCACCCAGCTGGAGTGCATGCCTATGGTGGGACTAGAGCTCTGCGCCCCTGGTTTCATGGGGACTAGAACTTGGTGTCTCCTGGTGATTGGCCCAAGTCACCCAGGAAGCTTTCATGGCTAAGGCAGGACTAGAACTCACCATCTCCTGGTGGTTAGCCCAAGTCACCCAGCTGGTGTTCATGCCTATGGTGGGACTAGAACTCTGCGCCCCTGGTTTCATGGGGACTAGAACTTGGTGTCTCCTGGTGATTGGCCCAAGCCACCCAGCTGTTGTACATGCCTATGGTGAGACTAGAACTCTGCACCCCTGGTTTCATGGGGACTAGAACTTGGTGTCTCCTGGTGATTGGCCCAAGTTACCCAGGAAGCTTTCATGGCTAAGGCAGGACTAAAACTTACCATCTCCTGGTGGTTAGCCCAAGTCACCCAGCTGGAGTGCATGCCTATGGTGGGACTAGAGCTCTGCGCCCCTGGTTTCATGGGGACTAGAACTTGGTGTCTCCTGGTGATTGGCCCAAGTCACCCAGGAAGCTTTCATGGCTAAGGCAGGACTAGAACTCACCATCTCCTGGTGGTTAGCCCAAGTCACCCAGCTGGTGTTCATGCCTATGGTGGGACTAGAACTCTGCGCCCCTGGTTTCATGGGGACTAGAACTTGGTGTCTCCTGGTGATTGGCCCAAGCCACCCAGCTGTTGTACATGCCTATGGTGAGACTAGAACTCTGCACCCCTGGTTTCATGGGGACTAGAACTTGGTGTCTCCTGGTGATTGGCCCAAGTTACCCAGGAAGCTTTCATGGCTAAGGCAGGACTAAAACTTACCATCTCCTGGTGGTTAGCCCAAGTCACCCAGCTGGAGTGCATGCCTATGGTGGGACTAGAGCTCTGCGCCCCTGGTTTCATGGGGACTAGAACTTGGTCTCTCCTGGTGATTGGCCCAAGTCACCCAGGAAGCTTTCATGGCTAAGGCAGGACTAGAACTCACCATCTCCTGGTGGTTAGCCCAAGTCACCCAGCTGGTGTTCATGCCTATGGTGGGACTAGAACTCTGCGCCCCTGGTTTCATGGGGACTAGAACTTGGTGTCTCCTGGTGATTGGCCCAAGTCACCCAGGAAGCTTTCATGGCTAAGGCAGGACTAGAACTCACCATCTCCTGGTGGTTAGCCCAAGTCACCCAGCTGGTGTTCATGCCTATGGTGGGACTAGAACTCTGCGCCCCTGGTTTCATGGGGACTAGAACTTGGTGTCTCCTGGTGATTGGCCCAAGCCACCCAGCTGTTGTACATGCCTATGGTGGGACTAGAACTCTGCGCCCCTGGTTTCATGGGGAGTAGAACTCCTGGCAATTGGCCCAAAGTCACCTAGCTGGCTTTCATGGCTAAGGAGAACTCACCATTTTCCGCTTTCTAGCCTGCTGCCATAGCCACGAGACCAAACCGGCTCTTTCTCCCTAAGGCCACTCTCCAAACTGAACCGCTAACTCTGGGGGCCATTACAGAGAATTCCTTACTCCGTGTATATCAGCCAACTAATCTTAATTAAAAAGCCAGTCTGTTTTTTTCTTTGCCCACATAGATCTGCTAGCTTAAAAGGACCCCTTTCCAGCACCAGCCTCACCATCTCAAAGGAAATCTTACTCATTAGAGAAGTCGATATTCTCTCGTTGCCCAAGACAAAACATCAATTATAAAGTAGGATACTCTAGAGAATGATGAAGGAAAAGAATTGTTATTTTACCTCTAAACAGTGGCAAAATAGGTGAGGAAAAACCCCTGAAAGCTGTCAATGGAGATTTTCAATCATCTAGGTCAGGGGTAGGCAACCTCGGCTCTTTTATGACTCATGGACTCCAACTCCCAGAATTCCTGAGGCAGCTATGCTGCCTCAGGATTCTGGGAGTTGAAGTCCATGAGTCATAAAAGAGCCGAGGCTGCCTACCCCTGATCTAGGTGATGGTTGTCCAAAGGTGCTTTTTGAAAAGGCAACTGGACTTTTGGTTTTCCTTGAAGACATTTCGCTTCTCATCCAAGAAGCCTCTTCAGTTCTGAACTGAGGAACTGAAGAAGCTTCTTGAATGAGAAGCGAAACATCTTAAAGCAGACATGTCAAACACAAGGCCCGGGGGCCGGATGCGGCCCGTGAAATGGTTTCATGTGGCCCGCGAAGCCATCCTGGAAACAGTGTGGAACAGCCCCCACTGCCTTGGCCCTGGCCCAGAGACCCTCCTCCTGCCAGAGACCCTCAGATCTGTCCCACTCCTGCCCAGGCCCCCATAGGCACCCTTGATGCGAACAATGTAGAGCTGGCCATGCCCACCCAGTAGGCCATACGCACTAACCATGCCCACCCAGTAGGCCACGCCCACCCTGGCCATACCCACCCGGCCCCCTGAGGGCAACCCCAATGCTGATGCGGCCCTAAATGAAATTGAGTTTGACACCCCTGTCTTAAAGGAAAAACCAAGAAAGTCCAGTTGCCTTTTCAAAAAGCCCCTTCGGAAGCTAAGTAGGGAACAGGCAGGGGTCTTCAAACTTGGCCCTTTTATGACTTGTGGACTTCAACGCCCAGAATTCCTCAGCCAGGCATGGAATTCTGGGAGTTGAAGTCCACAAGTCATAAAAGGGCCAAGTTTGAAGACCTCTGGAATAGGGATAGGTTTGTGTTTAGATGGGCGACCACCAGGATTTACTAGGAAGGTAGCCTGAGTATTTAACCTGTATTTCTCAACCTTGGCCACTTTAAGATGGGTGGACTTCAACTCCCAGAATCCCCCAGTCAGCACAGCACAGCTGGCTGGGAAGTCCACCTATCTTAAAATGGCCAAGGTTGAAAAACATAGAGCTAAGCCGTTACTATTCTTTTAGTCAATGAGTGTAAATTGAGCCATAAATGAAACTTATATACCGGTAAGTTAAAAATTGCTAAGCCTGGCTTACAATAGTTCATTTAGGGACCAAAGTTACAACAGCACTGAAAAAAGTGATTTATGACCATTTTTCAGAGTTGTGACCACTGCAGCAGCCCCATGGTCATAGGATCAAAATTCATACACTTGGCAACTGACTCATATTTATGACAAGTTACAATGTTGTGTGTGTGTGTGTGTGTGTGATCCCTTTTTGCAACCTTCAAGCAGTCAAGGAGGAAAGCCAGATTCACTTAACAACCGTTACTAACTGCAGTATTCACTTAACAAATGTGGTGAGAAGAGACATAAAATGGGGCAAAACTCACTTAGCAGATTTCTCACTTAGTGACATAATTTTGGGGCTGTTATGGTCATAAGCCGAGGACTACCTGTATTCCAAACTGGTCAGCAATTTCCTTCCCTTCCTTAATCCCATTATCTAACGAAAAACTGGATTAGATCACAAGAACGACTGTGTTACCCATCACTGGTTTGCAAATAAAATAATACCGTCGTGAGATCATGCAGAGGCCTACCCAAGCCCTTTTGTTAAGGAGGGAATTATTTAATATCTTCATCATGGCATCCTCTGGGCTCTTCAAAAAAAGAAAAAAAGGCGTCTCCATCCAATCCGACTCACGTGTGAGGGCTGAAAAGCCAACCACAGTGGCTAGGCCAGGGGTCGGCAACCTCGGCTCTTTTATGACTCGTGGACTTCAACTCCCAGAATTCCTGAGCCAGCATAGCTGGCTCAGGAATTCTGGGAGTTGAAGTCCACGAGTCATAAAAGAGCCGAGGTTGCCGACCCCTGGGCTAGGCTCACCCATCATGCTAGACCAGGACTAACCATGGCTTGTTAAAACAAGCCCCATCACCCAGCAAGCAGCCAGGTTGCATTCAGGGGAGGGGGAAAAAAAAACAACCACCACTTTCCAGATGCTTACAAGACGTGAATCCAGCTGCGTTTCATGACATTCAAACACTGGGGGTGGGGGGAAATAAAATTGGTTCTTGGGTAGCCCCAATAATTGAAGCGCCCTTTAAGAATTCACGGACACGTGGTCGCCCAAGGAACAACAGGGACGGGGAAAGCAGGCTTCCTCGGGAGTAGGACAGGTTCCAGCAGAGGAAGGTGCCAATCGCCGTCGTCGGGACTTGGCGTGCGGGGAGGGAAGGGGGGGGGTCCTGCCAAGCCTGCCCACCCCCACCCCGATCTGCGTGGGCCTTTGTTCCCGGGCTCCACGCGTGCAACTCAAAGGGGGACCTCCTTGCAGCCGCTGCCTCGGTCGGAGCCTCCGCGTGGGCTTCCCACGCGTCACAGGGGAAGGGGTGGTCGGCGGCAGCTGGCCACCTCCCATTAATTAAACCCCAGGAGCCCCCCCACACCCCACCCCCCTTCTTGCTCCCCAGCGCCCGCGGAAACAAAAGGCGCCCCCGGCTCGACACACACACAAAACCTCCGGAGCCGCCGAGCGAGTGGAGGAAGGCATGAGTGGGAGGCTGCCCGCTTGGGGGTGGGGGGGTGGGGGGGTGGGAGGGGGGTGGGAAAGAAAGGGGAGGTCCCTGGCCCGTGACTCAGCTGGGGGGGGCGGCGCTGCTCCGCCCCGCAGCCCTTACAAGGCGCGTCTCGGCCGGGTAGGAGGAGGAGGAGGAAGGTAGGCTGGTTGGCTGGCAGCGGCCAGGAGAAGCTAACCCACCCACCCACCCACCCACGAGCGAGTCCCCAGCCGGGCCGCAGGAGCAGGAGCAGCGGCTCGCTTCGGGGGGAGGAGGAGAAGTTTTGCCCTCCCTGCCTTTTTTTTCTCCTTCTGCTTCCCGGTAGGGCTGAGCTGCTGCGAATTGAGGAGGGGGGCTGGCGGGAGGGGGCGGCCCGGTGTGTGTGTGTGTGTGTAGGGGGGGTCTTTCTCTCTCCCTTTGCGCACAAAGGCTGGCGCTCGGCTGGAACCGGGGGGGGGCGGCTGGGGAAGGGACTCGAGGCTGGCCAGAGATGGGAACGGACCAGCCCGGATTTGGGGGGTGGGTGGGAGGAAAATCGGTGGTCGCTGCTTTTCCGAATCCCTCGGATTCCTTCAAACCCAACCCCCTCCTCCCCAGCCCAGGCGCACCGGCTGCGGGGCCAGGGGACCCGCCGCTCCCCGGGCTTTGTCGGCGGGGGGGGCGCCTCTTATGGGGTGGGGGAGGGTACCCCCCCGATATATAAGCCGGTGGAGACAAAGGCGAGGGGTGCCGGCCGGCGGGGCCCTGCGCCAAACGTGGCGAGTTTCCTAGCTTGGCTTTGGGGCGCGTCTGAACGAAAAAAAAAAAAAAAAACAAAAACGGCTGGCTTCCTCGATCCCTTTTGCCAGCCCTCCGGGGCGAAGTTCTCTTTCCTCCCTGCCTCTTGTGGCTCCTGCTCCCTCGCCAGTTTAAAGAGCCTTTTTAGGCGCTCAAATATTTCCCCCCCCCCCGACACACGCACACACTCCTCAATCCTCCAATTCGGAGCTGGACCCTTCATCCTTTCACCCTTTTGGAAAAAAAAACCAACAACAAAAACTTCAGACGGGAGCTGCGCTTTTACGCACTGGAAAGATCCAAGAACCTTAGGAGAGATCCCAACGGTCAGGAGCGCGGATCCTTTGAGGCTCTGGGGTGGGGTGAGAGGCTGCTTTCCCTACAACCCCCCCCAATGCATTATTTCTCCCAATCTCGCATTCTCCCCCCCCCCCGTTTTTTTTGTCCTCATTTGGCAAAGACCACCTGTGAGCAGAGTCTTCTTGTTCTCTTGGCCATCATCCATCGAGGTTTGTTTGTTTTTTTTTTTAACTTCTGAACCTTACATGTTTTTCTGGGTTTCCTTCGTTGACTGCTTTGGAGGTTTTTGGTTGTTGTTTTTTAACAACAACAGAAAAAAGAGCATTCATTGAAAAAGGAGTCGGTGGTTCTGCACTGGGTCCCAAATGTAAAATCTTAAATGGAACTTATTCCCTGTCCCTCCTCCCCCTCCCCCCTTTAATCAAAGACATTTGAACTTAATTTGGACTTTGGATGTGACGAGTTGTGGGTGTGTGTATATATGGACTCCAAATATGAAGCGATTAATTGCTACATGTGTTGAGCATATGGACAGCAGGAGCCAAGCGCGGCAGAACACTGTCCCTTAATCCAGTTGCTTCTCCCATCCTGGAAGTCAGGCTGCGTCTGGATTTTCCTTTGTCTCTGGATCTGTAGATTGTGGACTGTTCTAATATTTTCATGATGGCAGATTTGTACGTTCCGCTGGTTCCTGCTTGCAGGAGATTTGCATCAGAAGATGACTGTGCTCTGAAGGCTCCAACCACAGCTAGTCCTTGACTTAGCAACAGATCATTTAGTGACCATTCAAAGTTACAACGGCGCTTAAAAAAGTGACTTATAACCATTTTTCACATTTACGACCGTTGAAGCATCCCGGTGGCCACGTGATCAAAATTCAGAAGCCTGGCAACTGGCTCAAATTTATGACGGTTGTATGTCCCGGGGTCACGTGATCCCCCTTTGCGGCTTTCTGATCAAGTCAGTGGGGAAGCCAGATTCATTTAACAACTGTGTTTACTAACCTATCAACGGCCGTGATTCAATTAACTGTGGCAAGGTGGTAAAATGGGGCAAAAGTCACTTAACAAATGTCTCACTTAGCAACAGAAATTTTGGGCTCCATTGTGGTTGTAAGTCAAGGACTACCTGTATTTTGTAGCTCTTGTTTGAAATAATACGGACCCACAACTTCCAAGTAATCTAGCACTAGTCTGGGGTCCCCCCCCCTGTGAAAGTTGTTCATCATTGCATTTGGTGATCGTGATCTGCCTGACTGAAGTGTCCTTGCACTTTCCAACATTGTAGGCTCAAAAAGCTGGACGGGAACAGACCTAGCTTGTATTTAGAAAGGAGACCACCAGGAAATGCTAGACTGTTCGTAAGCTGGACTGAGTACCTATGACTTCATTTAGGACCAGATTCCCATTGCTAGGCAAGGTTGTTGCTAAATGAGCTGTGCCCAATTTCGCGATCTTTTTTCTACCGTTGTTAAGTGAATCACAGCAGCCGTTAAGCAAAATTGGCTTCCTCTGTTGACTTGGTCATAAAACAGCTGGGAAGTTTGCAAAAGGGGATCACGTGACCCCCCCCCCCAGGAGTCTGCAAAAAAACCCCCAAATTTTGATCCCATGACCGTGGGGATGCTATGACCTTGTAATTTTCAAGGATGGTAAGTTACTTTTTTTTCACTGCTGTCATAACTGGCTGCTAAATGAATGGTTGTAAGTTGAGGACTATCTGTAGTTACAATGAACATCCCTGAGAAAGGGAAAAAAAGCTGTTTGCATATTGTAGCCATGAACTCAACGGGGGCCAGGCTGAGCTAATGGGCTGTTAGTTGGCCATGACATGAAATAGCATTTTGCCTTTTTATCAGGAGCTGGTGCAGATCAGTCATAGTAAAATGATTCTGTATTTCTTTCACTTTCAAACAAATAAGCCTCTTGTGGTTTCTGTCCCTGTCTTCTGTTCCCTATTTTCCTCTCCCCAAAGTAAAATAAGCTTTAATTAGCCGAAAGTCAAAAATGACAAGTCAGTTTGTCCTTTGGGAAGCAAAAGCTATCAATTATTCCTCCTTCGTAACTTTATCATTATTATTAATAGTTGCAATGATTTTGTTCCAGCCTGTGCCTGTTCAAATTAAAAAAAAGGATGGAAGAATATATATATTAACGACCGCTGGAGAAACCTTTCTGTATTCACTTTATTGCAAAGAGGCTTGTTCAAAGCTTGGGGCTTTGACACCATCCAGCCACACCCTTTGGTTGATCTTGATGGGAGAAACTGTGAATTGTAGTTGTGTACGCACAAAAGAGCTACAGGGAAGCAAAGTTATCTATGGAAGAATCAGAACTGCTAGGCACAGGGTGGTTCATCATTGTGGCCTCTTTAAGTTGCAAAGGGTATTTTAAAACGGCAAGCATGATTGCTTAGAGGAAGCAGATGTGCAGACAGGAAATGAATTAATATATATGTGGTATACTGTGCAAGCAGAGAACCAACCGGAACTTCTGAAGCAAGAGCTATAGAGGCTAAACCATCAGCTCTTTTGAATACCCACTTCTTCAATTCGCTGGCAAATTTTCCTTCCTAACAGCTTGAATGTATTTTGCTGAATTGGAAGCTCTGCCTTTCAACTGAAGTTAACTCTGGCCCATACAGGTGCTTTATATAATAATAATAATAATAATAATAATAATAATAATAATAATAATAATAATAATAATAATAATAATAATAATATAATTGAGGATTCCCACGTAAAGCCAAGATGGCTACTCGGAACATCTTACATTTTAAGGAGATGCCTGGTTGATGCCTAGGATGCTGGCAGCAACCTGTGTCAGCCATTAGTGCCAGTCAATTTGAATGTTCAGTTGAGTTTCATGTTTTATGAATAAAATTTTTATATAATAATAATAATGTTGGAAGGGATCTTGGTGGTCATCTAGTCCAACCCCAGGCTCCAACAGGAAATCCTATACCATTTCAGACAAATGGTTGTCCAGTCTCTTCTTAAAAACTTCCAGTGTTGGAGCATTCACAGCTTCTGGAAGCAGGTTGTTCCACTGATTAATTGTTCTAATTGTCAGGAAACTTCTTAGTTCTAGGTTGCTTCTCTCCTTGATTAGTTTCCATCTGTTGCTTCTTGTCCTGTCTTCGAGCGCTTTAGAGAATAGCTTGACTCCCTCTTCTTTGTGGCAGCCCCTGAGATATTAGAACACTAATATCAGGTCACCTCTGGTCCTTCTCTTCATTAAACTAGACACACCCAATTCCAGCAAGCGTTCCTTATATGTTTTAGCCTCCAGTCCCCTGATCATCTTTGTTGGTCTTCTCTGTACTCTTTCTAGAGTCTCAACATCTTTTTTACACTTACATTTTTGTCTAATTCAGTTGCCCCGAGCGTAGCATGGCTGTTTGCCGCAAACATCGGCCATGTTTTTATTTTTAGTATCATGCAAATAAGGTATCCAGTGTTTGTGAGAGGTGGCATTATCTTACATAGATGTCATACAGGCTTATATCGAGTGGATGTTCAAACTTAGAATGGAGGAAACATTTTAGGGATGCAATTAGAAATGCTGATCTGCCAATTGGCTGGCTAAAACAAGAGATGCAAAACAAGTTAAATGACGATTTACTGCATTGATAGGCTATTATTGACAAAAGCTGAGGGTTTTATAAAGTTCATCCTAGTTTAGGCTTGCGACCATTGATTTTGAATCCAACATTCCCTTTTCGATTCTCATTCTTCTTTGATATTCAACCGCACCATAAATGATTTGATTTAAAAGAGTTTCTTTGAAGGTTCTTGAAAAACAGAGTGTCGGGAAGATCCATTAGATTGATCACAGTTGGAAAATGGTCTCTTTTTTTGGTATTGGAATTGTGGTATAAAATCTCTAACGGTGGTAAAATACTTGTTCTGCTCCTGTGTGAGCTTGCGGTTAAAACCTACACTAAAACCTGTGGGCACTTTATAGGAAAATCAGTGCTTGAGTTTGAGTTTAATAAGATCAGTTTTGGACCTGAGAATGAACAAATCTACTAGGCAGAAGAAACTCAATTCAAGGTTTAGGGCAGATTTATTGAGCAGCAATAGGTCTAAGTGAATGGATAACTTGAGTGCAGTCTTGCACCAAATTGTGTTCTCGAGATGTTCTGGAATTCCGATTGGGATGGTGGAAACAATTATCAGGAGCAGAGAATTCTGGAATCTCAGTTGTAGTAAATTTGTGATGCATCCCCTTGGGAAGACAATATGTTGGAGGGTACGTATTAGAGGCCTTAAGTGAGAGTCTTCGTGGAAAAAAATGGAGATAAATATACTACCCATCTCTAAATGAGACATGCTACATGTGTGCTTCATGGGTTTTCATGTTTGATTCCTTTGCTGCCATCTCCTTGATAATGGTTGCCTTTTGGATATGTTGTACCCTTAATCGAGGAGCCAATATTCAAGTACTGCAGCATTATCCTGGTTGAAACAATGCAGATTAGGAATGAGATTACCAATTACGATGGTACATACTTTGAAAATCCTTTAGGAGAAATACTTCTGAACTGGTATGGTGGGTCCAGCTTTTGACCGCTGCTCTTAAAGCAGTTGTGACTTTTGTTCAGGATTCTGTGTGAGCCTGACAAGGCAGCTACTTTAACAGTTGCGTTAGTGGACTCGCTAAAGCAGATACGTTTTCTTCAGGCTCATGGGTAAACCTGAAAAAAAGGACACAGCTGCTTTAATGAGTAGCAGAGAGGGGTGTTTCTTCATGCAAGTGCCAAAAGACTTCTTTAAAAGCATTTGCAGCCCCACTACAATTGTGTGAGAGTGGAGTGGCAAAGTCCAAGAAAGGTACAAATCCTTTGTAAAGAAGTGAGGGACAGAGACTTTTCTTCCTGTTCTGAATTCCTAGCCAAAATGTTCTTCTCTTAAACCATCTCCCTTCTTTCTTAGCTCATCTTGAGCTCCAGTCTTTTCAAAATATCTGAAAATATTTATTTAGTTTTATTTGTTAAATTGGTCTGCCACTCATCTTGCCTCAAATATTTGGCCTCCTTTGTTACGTACAACCTAATATGTAGTTGAGGCTCTTTTAAGCAACTGAGGATCAGAAACTTTCTGATCTTCCGTCTTTGCTTTATCTTCACAAGCAGATCCCCAACAGAAAAAGCAGGCTTCTTCTAGCTCTCCTGGCTCACTTTTCCCTTAGGGAATATTCAATATTTGTGCTAATCCCTAAATTGTACAAATCTAAACAGGATCTTCAAGCCATCTTCTTTTATTTAGTCATCCAGCCCAATTTCCAGTTCAGGAAAGGAATGCACATTAAAGCATTCTCAGCAGGCGGTTTTCTACCTTCTGGGGTGAGCTTTAAATAAGATTGGAACCCACAATTTCTTTAGGTTTTGATGCAAGGTGCATTATTTTCCCATACAAAACGTATGCAGACTATACCTAAGCAGTAGTTTCTGTTCACTGAATTCCTAGCCAAAATGTTCTTCTCTTAAACCATCTCCCTTCTCTCTTAGCTCATCTTGAGCTCCAGTCTTTTCAAAATATCTGAAAATATTTATTTAGTTTTATTTGTTAAATTGGTCTGCCACTCATCTTGCCTCAAATATTTGGCCTCCTTTGTTACGTACAACCTAATATGTAGTTGAGGCTCTTTTAAGCAACTGAGGATTAGAAACTTTCTGATCTTCCGTCTTTGCTTTATCTTCACAAGCAGATCCCCAACAGAAAAAGCAGGCTTCTTCTAGCTCACCTGGCTCACTTTTCCCTTAGGGAATATTCAATATTTGTGCTAATCCCTAAATTGTACAAATCTAAACAGGATCTTCAAGCCATCTTCTTTTATTTAGTCATCCAGCCCAATTTCCAGTTCAGGAAAGGAATGCACATTAAAGCATTCTCAGCAGGCGGTTTTCTACCTTCTGGGGTGAGCTTTAAATAAGATTGGAACCCACAATTTCTTTAGGTTTTGATGCAAGGTGCATTATTTTCCCATACAAAACGTATGCAGACTATACCTAAGCAGCAGTTTCTGTTCACTGAAAAGCTGTACTGTATACACAAAAGCAGTTTCAATCTGGATCATGCCAGGAAGCAAAAACCCAACTAACACATTGCAAACAATTTTGTGCAATTGGCAACTACAGTCCCAACATATCTGAAAGAAGACAAATTATGGAAGCATGGATGTCCACCAGAAAAGAGAGGAAGTGGGGAAAAATGTCAAGATTACAACTGGAGATGCCCTCGTGTCTTTTTTGGTGTCTCTTCAGACGTCTCTGCTAGACTTAGCATTTTCATAGAGATTTCCTGAAGGTATCCTTTCCCTATACCAGGCATGTCAAACTCACAACGTCACGTGACGTCGCTCAACATATTGGGACTTTTCCCCCATTGCCGGCAATGGGGTGGGCGCGGTTTTGGCGTGACGCATCCGGCCTGCAGGCCAGCAGTTTGAGATGCCTGCCTTATACCATCCTAGAGAAAAAACAGCAAGGGAAAGGAATGAAAAACAGTTAATTTCTTTAAATGCAGCTTGTAACAACGTAAGCAGAATAAAGCTAGTTTGTAACAGAAGTAAAAAAAGGCTTTTCAGAAATAATCTGTGCCTGAAGTTACAAATGCGATACAAATGTTAACTTATTTCCTAGAGTTCTTGAATTAAGAATCATTTATTTACAAATAGAGATTAAAAAAAATAGAAGGATTTTCCGAAAGCTGCAGGAAGCTACATGCATAAGTCTTTCCTATTTTCACTTTAGGTTTTTCAAATCAAGTAACCTTGGAACGGAATTCTCCCAGGTGGACCTAAAGCATTACAGTCCAGAAATATGATACTCTTGGCTTCTAATCTGCTTTATGGTATTAACTGTATTTATTGCAAGTAGCCCTTCACTTATAACCACTCATTTAATGAAGAGAAGGATAGGGGGGACATGATAGCAGTGTTCCAATATCTCAGGGGCTGCCACAAAGAAGAGGGAGCCAAGCTATTCTCCAAAGCACCTGAAGGCAGGACAAGAAGCAACGGATGGAAACTAACCAAGGGGAGAAGCAACCTAGAACTAAGGAGAAACTTCCTGAGAGTTAGAACAATTAACCAGTGGAACAACCTGCCTCCAGAAGCGGTGAATGCTCCAACACTGGAGGTTTTTAAGAAGAGACTGGACAGCCATTTGTCCAAAATGGTATAGGGTTTCCTGCCCAAGCAATGGTTTGGACTAGGTGACGTCCAAGCTCCCTTCCAACTTCATTATTATTATTATTATTATTATTATTATTATTATTATTATTATTATTATTATTATTATTATTATCATTGCAGAATTCTCCATGACCATCTGATCAAAATTCAAATGCTTGGCAACTTCCGTGCAATTAGAGGTGATTGCTGTGTTCTTGGTCATGTGATCACATTTGCAACCTTTCCCAGGTGAAATCCGACAAAGTCAATGGAGAAAGCTTGATTTGCTTAATGAGCACATGATTACTTAACGCTGCAGTGATTCGCTTAACAACAGTGGCCCAACGGTCATAAAATTGGGCGAGAGACTTAGCAATGAAAATTCTGCTCCCAACTGTAATTATAAGTCAAGGACTACTTGTAGTTGTAAGTCAGTGAGTATCTGAGGATAATAGATAGTAGATCCACTTACTAGACATTCTGGAAGTCATTCGTGAAAATAGCCATTGACTGGCCCAGCTCAATATGGTATATAAACTATATGCATGGCACAATCTTTTTACAATGCCTTTTGTATAATATAGTACAACACTATTTGCTTACAGTATTGTTTTTATCCTGAAAATAGACATGGGTAGGAGAAGTCCTCACTGTATATGTTGAACAATATCCATCTGTAGCCTCAAGCTGGCACAATGCTTAAACATTTACAGAAAGGTTTGGGATAAATACACTAATTAAAGTAAGTTGTGAATAAAATTAGGCAGTTGTCTGGCATTAGAAAATTGCATTTGTTTATTTATTACAATTTCTATGGAGATTCTCAATCATCCAGGTCATAGTTGTCCCAAAGGTGCTTTTCGAAAGGCAACTTGACTTTCTTATATATATATATATATATTTTTCCTTGAAGAGGATTCGCTTCTCATCCAAGAAGTTCTTAAAGATGATCTTGAAGAACTGAAGAAGCTTCTTGGATGAGAAGTGAAACCTCTTCAAGGGGAAAAAAAAATAAGAACATCCAGTTAGTTGCCTTTTGAAAAAAGCACCTTTGGGACACTCAGAATTTCAAATGCAGCTTGCCTTTGCCATGGCAGTTCATTCAGCTTCACTTTTTTTTGCCACAGACAATCTTCCTTCGGGGCCTACAGTACAATTTTTCTATTGCATTACAGTTTTCCAAACATTGTGCTAGGTTAAAACAATGGGATTCTGGGCCAAAGAATGGGATTACTCTACATGCTTGCTAACGGACACCTTGGCCGTTAATGGGCCTATTAATTTTAGCAAAAGCGGTTTTTAAATTTCCTTGTCACAAATACTTAGAGCATTTAATAAGCAGTCTCGTACATAAACAGACTTGCGTGAAGTAAAGTCCTGTTGTGTTTTAATAGAGGCCGAAGCTAAGAATGGCTGTTTGACCAGAAATCACTGTGATTTCAAAGACAGTTGATTTTGGGAAGGAAATGATGAGATACAGGATGGGGAAAAAACACGTCATTCTTTGGTGCAAAAATGTGTGCTGAGGAAGAATAGAGACCCCAGTGATGGCTGAGGAGTCACTCAGAGGCAGGTGATGGCCTGAATTCATATTGTCAATGCAATAATAATAATAATAGTAATAATGATGATGATGATGATGATGGATGAAACGTGTAATAATGATACCCATTGTCATCGGGGCACTGGGAACTATGTCCAAAAACTTTGCAAAAATACATCAAGAAACTGCAGCTTCCTGCAATAACTCCAGCAAAGCTACAAAAAACTGCGCTACTCGGAACATCTTACATTTTAAGGAGATACCTGGTTGATACCTAGGATGCTGGCAGCAACCCGTGTCAACCATCAGCGCCAGTCAATTTGAGTGTTCAGTTGACAGATTCATGTTTAATGAATAAAAGTTTAATAAAAATTAGAATAGAATAACAGAGTTGGAAGGGACCTTGGAGGTCATCTAGTCCAACCACCTGCTCAGGAAATACTATTTCGAACAAATGGCTGTCCAGTCTCTTCTTAAAAAGTTCCAGTGTTGAAGCACTCACCGCTTCTGGAGGCAGGTTGTTCCACTGGTTAGTTGTTCTAACTGTCAGGAAATTTCTCCTTAGTTCTAGGTTGCTTCTCTCCTTGATTAGTTTCCTTGATTATTTCTCAGCTCAGTCGTGGAACGACAATGTGAGAGGGTTGTGTGCATGAGTTTGTCTTCTGGAGGGGACGTCAACTTCATGAGTGCTTGTGCATAAGGATAAAAGTCGTTCCTCTAATCATTTTGCCCCAAAGCACTATTAAAAATTAACTAGAGTTGTAGCTGAGGTCAAGCATTTGGGGACAATACTCCCTCTGGCTTGCTTATCTAAGCTTTCATTTCATTTTAACAATTTATAGGTAAGTCCTTGACTTGCAACGGTTTATTTACTGACTGTTCGAAGTTACAACAGCACTGGAAAAAGGGACCTATGACCATTTTTCACACTTATGACCATTGGGGCATCCCCATGATCATATGAACAAAATTCAGGTGCTTGACAACTGATTCACATTTACGACTGTCATGGTGTCCCAAGGTCACGCGATCCCCTTTTGTAAGCTTCTGACGAGAAAAATCAGTGGGGAAGCCAGATTCTCTTAACAACCGTGTTACGACCTTAAGAACTGCAGAAAACTGTGGCAGGAAAGGTTGTAAAATGGGGCAAAACTCACGTAGCAAATGTCTCACTTAGCTACAGAAATGTTTATGAATTGCATGAATGAGGACTGCCTGACAGAGGCACCGTGAAAGTAAAAGGCTACAAAGAATCCCAGGGAAAATAAATACCGGTAAATAATAAACCCTGGGAAATTGATAACCTCAGATTAGAGATCAGTTGCTCCCTTTGGGATAGTGTCTGCCTGTCAAGACATCTTATGCCAGCTACTATTTGGCCAACAGCCTGGGAAAAATGCTTCAGACTGTGATTTTCCATGGGAAACCTATACAAGAACAATCTTGTGTGTGTGTGTGTGTGTGTGTGTGTGTGAGAGAGAGAGAGAGAGAGAGAGAGAGAGAGAGAGAGAGAGAGAGAGAGAGAGAGAAATATATATAAATATGGTCCATCATCATCATAACATTAGTGCTAGAGTAGTTTGGGTATCTATCTATCTATCTATCTATCTATCTATCTATCTATCTATCTATCTATCTATCTATCTATCTATCTCTATCTCCATCCATATCTCTCTGTCTATCTATCTATCTATCTATCTATCTATCTATCTATCTCCATCCATCCATCCATCTATCCATTACTTCATTCATCTATCCATCTCTCTATGTCTGTCTCCATCCATCTATCTATCTATCTATCTATCTATCTATCTATCTATCTATCTATCTATCTATCTATCTATCTATCTATCTATCTATCTATCTATCTATCGAGATAGATTAGATATAGATATAGATTTGGACATAGATATAAAAATAAAAATATAGATACCAATGAAGGAGAATATTTGTAGTTAGGGTTGAACTGTGAAGTCCTTGGTGCTCTCTGACCTTGGTTGTTTTCTTGCAGATGTTTCATTATCCAACTAAGTAACACCATCAGTGCTAGAAGGGAGGGGAATTTGCTCAGAGATTTGAACTGTGGGGTCCTTGGTGCTCTCTGTGCTTGGTTGTTTTCTTGCAGACGTTTCATGACCCAACTAGGAAATAGCATCAGTGCTAGAAGCGAGTGGTGTTTGCAGGAGGAGGATGACTGGGATCCTTGGTGCTCTCTGAGCTTGATGGTTTTCTTGCAGATATTTCATAACGCAAACTAGCCTAGCACTGACGATGTTACCTAGTTTGGGTAATGAAACGTCTGCAAGAAAGCCACCAAGCTCAAGAGAGCACCAAGGACCCTTCAGAGGGAAAGTTCCCTGTGGGAGACGAAATTAAACTTTGGGCTGATCTTCCTCATTGCTGATAAATTTGGCAGATAGCTTGGCCTGTCTTTCTTAGTTCCCTTTCATCTGCTTTCTGATTCATTGATATTCCTGCCTTCATCCCCACAATCACTTTAGCCCCAATAGGAGGAGAACATGGAGACACACAGCCAGGTGACCTTCTCATCTCAAACTTATTTACCCGTTGTCTTTATTATCTTTTGGTAGAAGGGCCGCTTGGTCTGTGAATAAGATTGCTAAAATCTTTGTTTCTTTCACTCTGGGGTAATAGCTGAGACTCTAGAGCAGGGGTGTCAAACTCAATTTCATTGAGGGCCGCATCAGCATTGCGGTTGCCCTCAAGGGGCCAGGTGGGTGTGGCCTACTGGGTGGGCGTGGCCTACTGGGTGGGCGTGGCTAGAGTGCGTATGGCCTGGGTGGGCGTGGCCAGCTCTACATTGTTCGCATCAAGGATGCCTATGGGGTGCCTGGGCAGGAGTGGGACAGATCTGAGGGTCTCTGGCAGGAGGAGGGTCTCTGGGCCAGGGCCAAGGCAGTGGGGGCCGTTCCCTCACTGTTTCCAGGATGGCTTTGCCGGCCACATGAAACCACTTCGCGGGCCGGATCCGGCCCCCAGGCCTCTAGAGGTTTTTCAGAGGGGGGCAAAAATAATACTTGGGGGAATTTCTTTAAAAAGCACCAAATAGTTAAGTAGATTTAATTCCTTGAGGTTAAAATTAAACTCAAGCATGTCTTGAAATTAGGAGTCTTGCTACTCTCCCAGCTTGCTGAATGTTGGAGATTAATAGAACGAGGGCCGCATTTGAGGAAGACACACTCTTCTACCTTTCTTCTACATTTAGGCAAGAAAAACCAAATGCACAGGTGTACTATAGGTCAGGGGTCTTCAATCCTGGCCCTTTTATGACTTGTGGACTTCATCTCCCAGAATTCCTCAGCCAGAGTTGGAAGGGACCTTGGAGGTCTTCTAGTCCAACACCCTGCATAAAGTAGGTTGTGTTGCAGGTTTCCTTTTGGGTCAGTACCTGGGGCTATCCAAACAGGGTGTCCACGTATGCCAGAAAGTGGGTCTGGATTTCCAATGGAAGCCCCGCCTCTTTGTATACAGGGAGTCCTCAAAATATGACAGTAATGGAGTCTGCTCATTATGCTCATTAAGCGGGTCACCCACATGACCAACCTGATTCTGGGGTGCGGAGTGCCCAAAATACTTTTCCATGACTGCGTGAGGAAGATGCAACCATTGGAACTTAGGAACTGGGTTATTTGTTGTTGTTAGCTGCAAAGTTGTGTCCGACCCATTGCAACCCCATGGACAACGTTCCTCCAGGCCTTCCTGTCCTCTACCATCTTCTGGAGTCCAGTTAAGCTGATGCCTACTGCTTCAGTGACTCCATCCAGCCACCTCATTCTCTGTCGTCCCTTTCTTCTCTTGCCCTCAAACTTTCCCAGCATTAGGCTCTTCTCCAGTGAGTCCTTCCTTCTTATTAGGTGGCCAAAGTATTTGAGTTTTAGCTTCAGGATCTGGCCTTCTAAAGAGCAGTCAGGGTTGATCTCCTCTAGGACTGACCGGTTTGATCACCTTGCAGTCCATAAGTCAAGGACTACCTGTATCTAGCACCAGTCATGATCTCCCATCTATCACCTAGGAGATTCTGACCACTCTTTGTGGGCGCCCCGCCCCTGCCCAGATGTTTGATCATCTGAACTTAATTTTTCACTTCTTTTTTTTTTTTAGTTTGAGGACTGAGATTTAGTTCCAGGGTTTCATCCACTTCTGCCATCCACTCTTAATTGATGAGTTCATTTTTAGATTGTGTCAGTTACAGAAATAGTGCCGCCCAAGCATTCTCAAGCAGAGGGGAAAGTTTCCATAGCGATGAACTGCGGTAGATTTTTCCCTTGAAAATAGAGTTGCTTTTTCCAAGCTGCCGTAAGGTTCTTCTTTTATTCAAAATAATTTTCGAAAGGAAGTGGACCTAGGTGACCTTTGCCTTTCCTTCCTAATCCACAGATCGGTGATTCTAGATCTCAGCCAAACCTATCCCATGTTTGCACTAACATTGTGTCATCAAGAAATTCCAGATGAAACGGGCCTCCCCCCCCGTCTGTATTTCTCTCTCTTAGGATGCTTTGTTGTTGTTGTTGTTAGTTGCGAAGTCGTGTCCGACCCATCGCGACCCTATGGACAATGTTCCTCCAGGCCTTCCTGTCCTCTACCATCTTATGGAGTCCATTTAAGCTCACGCCTACTGCTTCAGTGACTCCATCCAGCCACCTCATTCTCTGTCGTCCCCTTCTTCTCTTGCCCTCAACCTTTCCCAGCATGAGGCTCTTCTCCAGGGAGTCCTTCCTTCTCATTAGGTGGCCAAAGTACTTGAGTTTTAGCTTCACGATCTGGCCTTCTAAAGAGCAGTCAGGGTTGATCTCCTCTAGGACTGACCGGTTTGATCGCCTTGCAGTCCAAGGGACTCGCAGGAGTCTTCTCCAGCACCATAGTTCAAAGGCTTCAATGCTTTGGCGCTCAGCCTTTCTTATGGTCCAGCTTTCACTGCCATACATTGCAACTGGGAAGACCATGGCCTTGACTATATGCTTTAGAAATTCTTCAAAAGTTCTTCCCAAGTTTTTCAGTTGCCGTTTTACTGTCTGCTGCTGCTGCACCTTTTTGTGCAGTCAAGCTGCTTCCCACAGCTTCCTTGAGGCATTTGAAAGCCTCCTGAGATATTTTATATATATTTGCATCTGGAGAAGATGCAAAGCCCAAATGATCAAGAGCAGCTTCTTACTGATGAAATGTGCTCCCGTCTTAAGCTTTTAGGAGAGAGGTTAGTCTGAGAAGACTTGATGCAGATACACAAACACGCTATGGAGATCTCTCTTCATATTTTACAATATTTGAACCTGAAGTCATCGTTACAATAAAGGTGGAGAGGGTAGGACCAGGAAAAGGAACCACCTTTGCAAAATGTCGACACAACATTAATTTGGTAGCTCAGTTGCTCACTGAAGAGGACTGGATGTACGGAGGTTAAAGTGCCAAGTTTGAAAAACCCTACATTTAAAAACTGATAATGTTACCTAGTTGGTTATGAAACGCCTGCAAGAAAACCACCAAACTCGGAGAGCACCTAGGACCCCCTAGTCCTATTCTTCCTCTCTGCACACCTTGCTGCCTTTTAGCACTGATGATGTTCTCTAGTTAGGCCATGAAATGTCTGTAAGAAAACAACCAAGCTTGGAGCGCACCAAGGATCGTGCAGTCCTCGTCCTCCTCTTCCTTTATGCCAACCCCTTCTCCGTTGTAGCACTGAAGATGTTACCTACTTGGGTCATGAAATGTCTGTAAGAAAACCACCGTACTCGGAGAGCGCCAAGGACTTCACTGAATTATTTTTTTAATATATGTTTGCTTCCTTATTTCATCCGAATGTTCTTTCTTGTTCATTTTTAAGAGGGATGCACATTGGCTATCATTTTATGTGGGAGCCTGGCCCAGAGACTCCTTGTCAGAATCCATTTATATCACATTTCATAAATATATAGGTAGAACAATGTGCTTATTCTGGGGATTCTGCCATCTCTCCGAAGGGGGGGGGGAGAGGATAGACTTAAGGTGATCTTCTAACAACAGGGAACATTTGAACTGGGGGAGGGAGGGGGAGAGACAGATCTGGATTGCATCTTCATTTACAACTGAAAAGGAAAGCAATAACCATAAAACCAAGGAGAGTTTCCCTTTCCCACGGAAGGGCCTGACACCTAAGCAAATGATGAGAGCTTGACCAAATGGATGAGGGGAGGGGATGAAATGGGAATGCTTTATATAGGATTGAAATGTAACTTTGTTAGATTCCGTCTTGTATTGCCACAATCGATTCCATCCTAGTAAACATTTTCCTTTTGGACTAAACTTGCATCCAAGAGTTCTTATTTCCTAAGATGTGGATTGAGGTGGGTCCTGACACTCCTTCTGTCCTGCTTGAGGAGATTCTCACAACAGGTTAGCTTTGTCCTTAACCCCAATAGGAAGCCTAAAGAATCATGATTTAAGTGTGCTGGCTTGAAGTCACTCGCGTGTTAACTTTCTGCTCTCGGTAATACTGTTTAAATAAAAATGTTCCTTGATGCCGTGTCCCAAGAACACTAAGAGAAATACACCCACTTATTTTTTTTCCTTTTAAGATTGTTTGTTGGGTTTTCTTGCTGGACTGCAAAACAGAAGTGAATCAGCAGTCCAGAAAAAGGAAGGAGATTGGTGGCTGGCAGAGACTATGCAACAGAAATGGGGCGTGCTTTAATTTAGACTGAGCCCTGAGCTGGAAAAGGTTTCTAAAGAAATGTGGTTTGTCATTAAATATTTAGTGCTGAACAGCAGGTGCCCAAAGTTGATTTAAGCCTGTGTTGTCTCATGAGTCCCATAACTTTCTGGTTCCTTTACAGTGCGTTCTCCAATATTGTAGACAACAGCTGCTCGAATTGTGGATCTTTTTCTTTTTTTTCTTTCTGGCAAACTGTTGTTTTTCTCAGTATGCAAAATGTTCACCTCCCTGGAAAGGAAGTGTAGAAGTCAGCCAGGAAGGCAGATAAGTGAGAATTGCCACACCTTTGAGAAATATGTATACAGAGGGCTGACATTTCCTCACATTTCCTTATTGTAATGTAATTGCTAAGTTCCGAGGAACAGCTAACTATTATTGAACTCAGACAGGTAGATTGGAAGGAGGGTGGAGTAAGATGACTTCAGAGGAGGCCAGCCATATTTTGTTCCCTTCTTGGATTAGCAACAACTGTGAAGGTGTGTGCAAAACAGCAACAGGTCCCTTGCGTAAAGAGTGGCTCGCATCCCACATTCAAAAGTCACCACGCAGCCTTGCGTAAGGTATTTGGGAGAAGCAAGTTTCATCTCTCTGGACTTTGATTCAGTTCAGGCATTTGTTTCATTTAAGGATGTGTTTCCTTTAATAATAATAAATTTGCTAACACAATCCAGTGCTGTGTTTCTTATACAGGTCGTCCTGTACTTACAACTTACAACTACAATTCAGCCCAACATTTCAGTTAATAATAACAATAATAATAGTAATGTTGGGACTTTGGAGGTCATCTAGTCCAGCCCCCTGCTCAGGCAGGAAACCCTATACCATTTCAGACAAATGGTTGTCCAGTCACTTCTTAAAAAACTTCCAATGTTGGTTCATTCACAACTTCTGGAGGCAGGTTGTTCCACTGGTTAATTGCTCTGACTGTCAGGAAATTTCTCCGTAGTTTCAGGTTGCTTCTCTCCTTGGTTAGTTTCCATCCGTTGCTTTTTGTCCTGCCTTCAGGTGCTTTGGAGAATAGCTTGACTCCCTCTTCTTTGGTGCAGCCCTTGAGATATTGGAAGACTGCTATCATGTCCCCCCTTGTCCTTCTCTCCATTAAACTAGACATACCCAATTCCAGCAACCGTTCTTTATATATTTTAGCCTCCACTCCCCTGATCAGTTGCTACGTAGGAGAGTTATTTAGTCAATTTTGTCCCCTTTTACGACTTTTCTTGCCACTGTTGTTAAGTGAATCACTGCAGTTGTTAAGTGAGTAACATGGTTAAGTGAATCTGGCTTCCCCATTGACTTTGCTGGTCAGAGGGTCACAAAAGAATAGCAATAGTGCCTTACATATTGCTTCATAATGCTCTACAGCCCTCTCTAAGCGAATGCCAGCCTATTGCCACCAACAATCTGGGTCCTCATTTTAGTGACCCTGGAAAGATGAGTTGACCTTGAGCTGGTCAGGATCGATCTGCTGGCTGTGGGCAGTGAGTTAGCCTGCAATCCTGCATTCCAACCACTGCGCCACCAGGGCTCTTAATGATCACACGAACCCTGCACCCTGCAACTGTCCTAAAAATGAATCAGTCCCCAAGCATCCAAAGTTTGATCATCTCGCCATGGGGATGCTGCAACGGTTATAAGTGTGACAAAAATTCATAAGTCACTTTTTTCAGGGCAGTTGTAACATAGCACGGTCACTAAACGAACTGCTGTGAATCGAGGACTATTTGTAGCCATGATGGCGAGGAAAGTGTGTTTTTCAGCCTGTTGTGCTCTATAATCTTCCATCCACACTGAAGTGTTTGCTGTGACAGCAGCAAAATCTTTTCGGAGAATGATTCATTCAGCTTGCTCGCCGGAGTTGAAACTACTCGGTCTTGCTCATCCTGAGATGTGTCATCCTTTGGCGCTTCAGGACTTGTCACTCAGAAGTACTACCGGTTCGGTCATTTCCAAGTTCATATAGAATAGGTTTCCTTGCAGTGCATTCTTTGTTCATTCTGCAGCACAATGGATGCAAATTTGTATTTTCCAACTATGAAATCCTGGCTAAGTATCTATGATCCAAGGAGCAGTTTATACAATCAGAGACATAAGCTGGGACTTCAAATTAACAAATACACCTATTTTCTAGGGCCTGCATGCCTTAAAACCCAGGCTGTCACTAACAGATTAACAGAGTTGGAAGGGACCCCATGGAGGTCTTCTAGTCCAGGGGTCCCCAACCCCCAGTCTGTGGACCAGTACCAGGCCGCGGCATGCCAGTAACTGGTCTGCAAACAAGCAAAGCCCCTTTTGTGAGATACAGGCAGCACACGAAAATACGCCCCCTCTGGTCCATGGAAAAACTTCTCTCCACGTAACTGGTCCCTGGTGCCCAAAAGGTTGGGGATCTCTGGTCTAGTCCAATGCTCTGCATAAGCAGGAGAGCCTATATCAGGGGTAGGCAACCTTGGATCTTTTACAACTCGTGGACTTCAACTCCCAGAATTCCTGAGCCAGCATGGGGGAACTATGGCCCCTTCATGACTCGTGGACTTCAACTCCCAGAATTCCTGAGCCAGCCACGCTGAGGGAAAAGGGAGAGGTTTCCAAGCTCAGGAATTCTGGGAGTTGAAGTCCACGAGGCGTAAAAGAGCCAAGGTTGCCTATCCCTGCATACCAATGGTTATCCAACCTCTTCTTAAAAGCCTCCTGTGCTTAGGTCCAGCATCTCTGTAATAACGCTGCTAGTAGTTTGTTCTCCGTGCTGGTTATGTAGTTTAGGAACATTTCATCATCAGACTAGATTCTCTTCTGCTTTTATAGATCTTATGTGGCAAGTTGGTCATGTAACCAACCGACTGGTCACGCCCTGTGAGGGTCATCTGGTGGCAATGTCACTTTGGCTGGTTATGTGACCGACTGATCACACTGTGATCACACATTTCTGAATATTTCTATGCATTTTCCACCATTTCTCATCCGTGCAATAAGTTTGAATTATTTCCCTAGAATGACTACTAGGCCTTCCACCCCAGTGCAAAAATCAGCTTCTTTAGTTGACCTCTGCTTTTGAGAACCGCTGCTATTTTTTTGACATTCTTCCTGAATGTCTGGAACATTGCCCTTGGTCTCTATGCCTTCTATTTTAGAGCCCTTTTTGTTCTATATTAAGTTGATAAATATGAAAATATTTCCCACTTGTGGTCATAATTTTGGACATTCTGTGCCTGTAATGATAGGGCAGGGATCACTACCAAATATGTAATAGGCTTGAAATAGCTGCCTGGGTTAGCTAAGGCAGAACTGCTTTGGAAAGCTACGTTTTTGCTATGTTCTGGATGCTGGAGTTGGATCCTAACCTGTCAAAGTCCCACTTTCTGTGCAGTTATGTTTGATTATTGTTTTCTGGAATGAATTTACCCCATATTATTGGACAGATGGTCTCAGATATGTCTTGAAAGAAACTTCAATACTGTTTGGTAGTCTTCTTTGTAACTTTTTTAATCTGGTCCCTGCAAAAAAAAAATGAAAGTACTAACTGGAGAAGGGGATCCAAAAATCCTCAGCGTCTAAACTTGCAAAGGGAAATTCTTTTGTTGAATTTCCATTAGTTTGCTCTGGATAGTATAATTCCCTGTAAGCAGAAAACCAGCAGTTAGAAAGAATATATTTTTCCCTAATAGCTTTGCATATGCTCATGTCTGCCTTTCAGCTTTATATTTTTTTTCTCTGTTTTGAATAAATAATAAAGATCCACAGATAAGTGCACAGGTCTAAAGGTTGTTCAAGGCTTGCCTTGTTTTGAAGAAAAATGATTTTGTTGTTTCAGAAGGGGACATTTCTTTGCTCGTAACCATCTGCTCCGTGGGATTAACTTCTAAATCACAGTTTGGGTAGAACTGGGAAAAGTTCATTCTGATTATTTTCTTTACTCGGGGTTACATTTTTACAAAACGTTTTAAATAATTACAAGCACACGTACAGTAAACAAAGGCACTTCGTGTGAGATAGTAGGACGTAGTCTGCAAATGAAATAATAATAATAAACTCAATAATTACACAGAGTAATGGAGCTATGAAGCCTTCTGTCCAATTGAATTTAAACTACAACATGAATTTTGTAGCTGATCTTTTGTAGCTTTTCTCGCACATGTTTGTAGATAATGCTCAAGTTTAATAGGACAAAGGTCAGGATTAGGAACCTCTTTTTTTTCTGCCATTCCAAGCTCATGAAGATAGACAATGGCACTTGGTAACTGCAGAGCACTTCAGGATTAAAGTGGAAGTCTGGAGATGCAGAGACTTCCATGCAAATGTTTCATTGAGCAGGATGTAGGCGTGAACCAGTTCTAAAGTCTTGCACAGACTCTGAAAACTCGCAAAGCATTCTTGTTTCATACAATTAGCGGGTAGCCGAAACTTGAGTTTCTGGAATGCATGAGACCTTCTTTGACAGTTCGTGCAGTTGGCAGAGTAATAATGTTTCATGCCAACATCTTACCTGTAAATGATTTTTTTTTAGTTTTAATCGTAATGTAACATGTGCGAATAGCTGCTTGAAACTGAATGTAAATTGCTTTAAACTCGGTTGTAAAAGAATTTGATTGTTTTTTAACAGAGCTGTCAGAGTATGGACTACTTAACTTTCACAGTTCTAATGCCAACTTAGCTTCTGTGGACCTCATCCCATGCCTAAGAGGTTCCTAAGTGGGCGTGCATAGATGCATTAACCCCCTGTCACATTTTCGTCTTCTCATTTTGTTTGCTCAAATTTGAACATTTTGCTTGATGAACTGAATGAATGAGGGAGTGAATGAGTGAATGAATGAATGAATGAATGAATGAATGAATGAATGGCGCTGGGGTGTAGGAATAGAATCCTAGACATCAGGATAGAATCAGAGACATCATTGGCTTTCGTAATGTGGCATGTTTCTGCAGCTATTCTTCACTTTCTTCTAAGATGTTGCTTTCTACTTAACAAAGCCAAATGGGGTGATTCATTGGCATGAGAAATGTTAGCTCGGCTTGCCCCAAAGGTGCTGTAATTCTCTCTCCCTGATCCCACGCAAACCATACGTGCAACAAGGATGATCCAGACAAGCAGATCACATTCAGAATAAGGGGTCAAATGAATGTCTTTTGGCTAAGAGCCTTGGTGGAGCAGTGGGCTAATGCCTCCTTAAGTAACACCAGCTGCCTGCAATTAGTGCAGGTTCGAGTCCCACCAGGCTCAAGGTTGACTCAGCCTTCCATCCTTCCGAGGTAGGTAAAATGAGGACCCAGATTGTTGGGGGCAATTAAGCTGACTTTGTAATAATGCCGCTGGGGTGTGTGTGTGAAAGCCCTAACAAGCAGGCATATACATAGAATGAAGGCTACTGCTAAGCTTGTAAGCCGCCCTGAGTCTTCGGAGAAGGGCGGGATATAAATGGAATTTAAAAAAAAATAAAAAAGAACCGAAGAAGCTTCTTGGATGAGAAGCGAAATGCCTTCAAAGAAAAACAAGGAAGTCCAGTTGCCTCTTGAAAAAGTACCTTTGGGACAACCGTGACTTGGGCGATTGAGAATCTCCATTGACAGCTGGGCTTGTAATTCTTCTGGGATATTTTTTCCCCTTTCCTACTGGTTCTAAAGGTAACAGCACATCCATAAATGTTGACCAGAAGTTTTCCTGTATGTATTATTGAGGGGATTGTCAGCTTCCTCTGCCTGACCATCCTGGGTTATTGTATTAAGCATTGCAATATTGGTTTAATCAACAATATGGATGCTTGTTATTCTTGAGGTGTAATTCATGAATTCATTCTTGCATGGTAATGCTGAGCTTGAAAAAAAATAGCTTCTTGACTGTTGTTTTAATTTCTTTGAGGAGACAGGTGGCTTTTGCAAATCCCTTTTGATGAATTTCGAAAAGAGTCCTAGTGACTCAGCCCTTTTGCAGAGGTTCAGTTAGCCTTCTGGACTGAGTTTTCCATGGGATGTTCACTTCTACTTTCAGGGTATTACAGATGTTGGAAGAGTTGGCTTTCAAACCTCTGGAATTCCTTTGGCCAGGAAATGCTGGCCAAATATTTCTATCGGCCCTGCTGAGTTTAATGCTACAATCTCTCTGCAGTCATTTTTTTTGAGTTTGTTATAAACCCACACAATGTATTATTAGCCTGACTATATCCATTTTACAGAATTAATAATGATATGCTTCAAACATTGTTCGCTGAGATAGTTTTCTAAGCTGTCACATTATGGCTTCAGCCTCTTTGTTTCTGAAGCCTCACCAATTCCTCTGTTAAAAAATATATATAATCCTGGAATCTGTAAGGACAGAATGAAAAAGCAGATTTTGATCCACAAGGATATTAGAAAATAAAGAGCACTCGTAAGTTTACAGGCTTTCCGATAAGTGTTTTGCTTGCTGCTGGCTTTAAGTATCTAAAAAATACTGCTGGCAGTAATTTTACTGACTATAAAACACAAAGCTATGGAATATTCTCAAGGAGAGATGTGAAAATAATCCAAGCTTCATAGGGAGATGTTTGGGGTTGTCTTTCACCAAGTAGAATCTCAGTGAATATATATATATATATATATATATATATATATATATATATATATATATATATATATATATATATATATATATATATATATATATATATATATATATATATATATATATATATATATATATATATATATATATATATATTTGACTATTTTAAAATAGCTCAGTGCCCAGAAGCGTTTTCCTTAAGAGAAAAGAAAAAAATCTCACTGTACCAGAGGAACATAATACATGACATGTGCATTTTTCTTAGTCAAAATTAAATCCTTTTTCAGTTCTTACTTAACCGCCAGAAATGTGCAGATCAGGAGATTTTGGGAAACAGTAGACCAGGGGTGTCAAAATCAATTTCATTGAGGGCTGCATCAGCATTGGGGTTGCCCTCAGGGGGCTGGGTGGGTATGGCCTGGGTGGGCGTGGCCTACTGTGTGGGCGTGGCTAAAGTGCGTATGGCCTACTGGGTGGGCGTGGCCAACTCTACATCATTCTCATCAAGGGTGCCTATGGGGTCCTGGGCAGGAGTGGGACAGATCTGAGGGTCTCTGGCAGGAGGAGGGTCTCTGGGCCAGGGCCAAGGCAGTGGGGGCCGTTCCCTCACTGTTTCCAGGATGCCTTCGCGGGCCACATGAAACCACTTCGCGGGCCGGATTTGGCCCACGAGCGTTGTGTTCGACATGTCTGCAATAGACTATTCAGCCTTTATTCCAAATTATGGCATTCTGAGGGCAGTATCCAAAACGCCACAAACCTTTTCCCATTACAGAAAATCTGCATCTATAAAGCCATACAAAAATTTAAAAAAGGGGGGGAGCTATGAAAATGAGCAAACGGGCTAGAATAATTTCACGTTCTTCCTTGAAAGCTATCCAAACTAAGAGTGGTAGCATTTGTAAGGCCACACTTGGAATACTGCATCCAGTTTTGGTCACCACAATGTAAAAAGGATGCTGCGACTCTAGAAAGAGTGCAGAGAAGAGCAACAAAGATGATCGGGGGACTGGAGGCTAAAACATTCAGGGAACGGTTGCTGGAATTGGGTATGTCTAGTTTAATGAAGAGAAGGACGAGGGGGGGACCTGATAGCTGTGTTCCAATGTCTCAGGGGCTGCCACAAAGAAGAGGGAGTCAAGCTATTCTCCACAGCACCTGAAAGCAGGACAAGAAGCAACGGATGGAAACTAGTCAAGGAGAGAAGCAACCTAGAACTAAGGAGAAACTTCCTGACAGTTAAAACAATTAACCAGTGGAACAACCTGCCTCCAGAAGCAGTGAATGCTCCAACACTGGAAGTTTTTAAGAAGAGACTGGACAGCCATTTGTCTGAAATGGTATAGGGTTTCCTGCCTGAGCAGGGAGTTGGACTAGATTACCTCCAAGGTCCCTTCCAACAACTCCTCCTCCTTCTTCTCCTTCTCCTGCTTCTTCTCCTTCTCCTTCTCCTTCTCCTTCTCCTCCTCCTCCTCCTCCTTATTCTTCTTCTAAGAGATTTTTCCCAGTTGCTACAGCAAAAAACACTATACCAGGGGTCCCCAACCCCTGGACCAGTACCGGGCCACGGCCTGCCAGCAGCTAGTCCGCACAAGCAAACAAAGCCCCATCCGCGGGATGCAGGCATTACACAAAACTACACACCCTCCGGTCTGTGGAAAAACCTCTCTCCATGGAACCGGTCCCTGATGCCCAAAAGTTTGGGGACTTCTGTACTACTCTACAGCCATTTGCTTAGTGACCATTCAAAGTTACAACAGCACTGAAAAAAGTGAGTGACCATTTTTCGCCATCCTCGTCATGTGATCAAGACTCGAAAGCTTGGCAACTGGCATGTACTGATGACAGTTGCAATGTCTCGGGGTCACATGTTCCCTTTTGCAATCATCTGACAAGCCAAGTCAATGGGGGAGCCAGATTCGCTTAACAGATGTGTAACTAATTTAACAACTGCAGTAAGTTGTTTAACAACTGTGACAAGAAAGGTTATACAATGGGGGCAAAACTCACTTAACAGCTGTCTCGCTGAGCAACAGAAATTCTGGGCTTGATTGTGTGGTCGTAAGTTGAGGACTTCCTGTATTGTGGTTTTGCCTACTACTGCAGCCATGGTTCACAAATTAACCAGCCTCAGCACACAGCTGCCTTGCTCCCTTCTTGTATTTTGGCCTTTTTTCATATATAGATTCAGGCAATGAGTCATATCCAGTGGTGGGATTCAGCCGGTTTGCACCGGATCGGCAGAACCGGTAGCTACATTTTGCTGAGTTTGGAGAACTGGCTGAAGGCACACTGCTTCTGGAAGTCCATTGTAGGCCTCGGAGGCCTGGAGGAGGCCTCCCAGGTCTAGAACAGCCCACTGGACTGCATGGATCCCACTTTCAGAAGTCCGTTCTAGGCCTCAGAGGCCTGGAGGAGGCCTCCCAGGCCTAGAATGGCCTGCTGAAAGTGCATGGATGCCACTTCTGGAAGTATGTTCTAGGCCTCGGAGGCCCAGGCCTGCATCCATTAAGAGAACCGGTTGTTTACATATTTGAATCCCATCACTGGTCACATCACACCAGTATCCCAGTTGAGAAACACCAGAGTACCGACTGCTATCACACAATCGAATATACTTTCATGTTTTGCTTAGCATGGAGCAGTTTTCTACTAAAGGCTTCTGCTTAGCACCAGATCACGTTTTTGCTAACCCAGAAAGCATTCCCAGAAATGGGAATGCTCTGGTATCCTTCCAGTGAACAATGTTGTTTAGTGTGACCTTTCACTTGCACCTTTCCTCTAGTTGCACCTGCCTTCTGGATATTTGTGATCCCTCTGGATAGTTGCACAACTCTCCTGCAAATGGTTAAAAATTTAGCTGCGCTTGTAGTTTTGGCTGGTTGGTTGAGTTCCTGGAAACCGCACACAGTTTCTGCGTGTGTGTGTGTGTGCTTTTCTTTTTAATTGTTTTCTTCTTTTTTTTTAAAAGTAAGTTTCCCAGAGTCATTTGGGAGTTGGTTGACCTTCCACATTTAATAAAATAAATTTGGGCATCATGTCACTGGCATCCAGCTTCTCTTTTGAGGATGGTCTGTCTGTCCTTCTTTGTTTACTTTGATGATCGATCCTTCCTTTGATGGTGCCGATCGACTCCCAAGGCTTTTTTTTTCCAAGGAGAACTGGCAGATTCTGGTCCTGAAGGAAAGAAAGCTGCCTCAGTGGAACTAGTTCAAACTAAAAGTTCAAAAACTAAAAGTGAAGCAACATGATGAATAAAATAACACGTTGAGTTACAACTGACTGACTGAGCATCTAGGACTGGGGTCTTCAAACTTGGCCCTTTTATGACTTGTGGACTTCAACTCCCAAAATTCCTCAGCCAGCGTGCACGCTGGCTGAGGAATTCTGGGAGTTGAAGTCCACAAGTCATAAAAGGGCCAAGTTTGAAGACCCCTGCCCTATATACCATTTCAGGCAAGTGGCTGTCCAGTCTCTTCTTAAAAACCTCCAGTGATGGACCACCCACAACTTCTGAAGGCAAGCCATTCCATTAGTTAATGGTCCTCACTGTTAGGAACTTTCTCCTTAATTCCAGGTTGCTTCTCTCCTTCATTGGTTTCCATCTGTTGCCTCCAGGTGCTTTGGAGAATAGGTTGACCCCTTCATCTTTTTGGTAGCCCCTCAAATACTGGAAGACTGATAGCTATACTTAAGATTATGCCTCCCATGCTTCCAGTTGGGCCATTTTATTTTTCCCTCAACATCTCCAGTTTTAAAAGAATATTAGGAGGAGAATGAATACGGTGCTAGAAGTATAACTACATCCCAGCATGAAGCTGAACTCCTTAATTTATAGCAGACTATTTATACCTTCAAGTACCAGCTGGGAAGATACTCGTGGAAAATATTCAGGATTGTTCCGGAAAGTTAATCTGTAAACAGATTGCTGGGTCAGTGTTTTAGGGGGATTTTACTTTTCCCTTGCCTGCTGGCATTTTTTGTGTAAGCCTGGCCTTTTATGTAACTGTGGCTGTAAACGTCTTCTTCAAAAGCTGTATTGACAAGGACACACAAAAAAAATTGCAAGCGTATGGGAGGAGACGGGCATAGACTGGCAGTGTGGATGTTGCACAGAAAAATAAAAGACGGGCTGAAAAGGAGAAATATTAGATTATTTATGCAGTAGATATCCTGTCTCTCATTGTGCTTGGCTTTAGAATTGACAGACTCGATTGAAAAAGTGAGTGATGAAGAGGCAAGATACACTAATGGGAGGGTTCATTATTTTCTTATTATGCTGTGGATTATATAATGGTGATACAGTAGACCATCTGAGGTCTCCTTTGTATGAATCAAGCCTTGATGTTTCTCCAGAATGTGCATTATTGGCATGTGCTGGCTGTGTCTGTCTGTCTGTCTGTCTGTCTGTCTGTCTGTCTATCTATCTATCTATCTATCTATCTATCTATCTATCTATCTATCTATCTATCGTATAACTCCCCATCTCTCTCTCTCTTATCTCTGTGTCTGTGTCTGTCTGTCTGTGTCTATCTATATCTACCTCTATCTCCATCTCTATTTCTCTCTCTATATATATATATCTTATTTTTTATTTTATTTTTTTTATTTAATTGAATTTCTATACCGCCCTTCTCCCGAAGGACTCAGGGCGGTGAACAGGGCATATAAATAGAAGTACAAAAGTTAAAAAGGATTAAATTATTGCCCAAATTAAAACAATCAAAATATAAAAAACATTAAAACCCTAACATTCCCCCATCAGGCCAGGCCAGCTTGTTCGAATAAATGGGTCTTTAACCCGCGCCGGAAGGAGCGAAGATCTGGTGCCATCCGGAGCTCAACCGGCAGTTGATTCCATAAAGCCGGGGCGCCCACAGAGAAGGCCCTCCCCGTGGGGGCCACCAGCCGGCATTGTTTGACCAGAGGCACCCTGAGGAGGCCCTCTCTGTGGGAACGCACAGGGCGGAGGGGAGTCGATGCCGGTAGCAGGTGGTCCCCGAGGTATTCCGGACCCATGCCATGTAAGGACTTAAAAACCATCACCATCTTAACTATCTCCTGTCTGTCTGTCTGTCTGCCTGCCTGCCTGCCTGCCTGCCTGCCTGCCTATCTATCTATCTATCTATCTATCTATCTATCTATCTATCTATCTATCTATCTATCTATCTATCTATCTATCTATCTATCTATCTATCTATCTACCTCTATTTCTATATATCTATCTCACTATTTCTTTATCTCTCACTCTCTTTCTCCCTCTTTCTCTATTTCTCCATCTCTGTATCTATCTCTTCAATATCTCTTTTCTCTCTATCTCTGCCCCACCCTCTCTTTCCATCCATCCATCAGTTTGGCGGGTCGAATCCCAAGTGCCGCGTAACAGAGTGAGCGCCTGTTACTCGTCCCAGCTTCTGCCAACCTAGCAGTTCGAAAGCACGTAAAAATGCAAGTAGAAAAATAGGGACCACTGCGGTGGGAAGGTGTGTGCCTTTGGCGTTTAGTCATGCCGGCCACATGACCACGGAGACGTCCTCGGACAAGCGCTGGTTCTTCAGCTTTGAAACGGAGATGAGCACCGGCCCCTAGAGTTGGAAACGACTAGCACGCATGTGCGGGGGAACCTTTACCTTTTTATAGCGTGATAGCTTTTCTTCTCTGCATATTACAGCTATAAAATCAAAGGGGGAAACCTATCACAGCTCTGTTAGGTTTTTGGACCGCAGGAGGAAGACCCATAATGATGCAATAATAGCTGGGCTTCTACCATGGCGGCCAACCTATGACCACAATTAAGCAACACATTTCCATTGCCAAGCAGGGCAGATGTTAAGTGAGTTTTGCCCCATTTCACAACCTTTTTGCCACAGCAGTTAAGTGAACCACTGCAGCTTTTAAGTGAACCATGCGGTCGTTAATTGAATCCCGGCTCCACTCTTGACTTTGCTCGTCAGAAGCCAGTTGGAAAGGCTACAAATGGCGATCACATGGCCCCGGGATACTGCAACTATCTTAAATACATGCCAGTTGCCAAGCACTCAAATTTTGATCATGTGACCGTGTGGGACGCTGCAAAGGTCATAAGTCACTTTTTTTCCAGAGCCATTGTAACTTTCGAAGTCACTAAATTAATGGCTCTTAAGTCCGGGATTACCCGTATCAGCTCTGACCTTTTCCTCCTCTTTCTCCAAGAAAGTTTTGGGACTGTGGAGGAAGCATATCGGTAGGAGAAGAAAGGGCGGAGCCTGGAAGAGGAGGAGTCAAGAGAAAAATCAGCCCAGAATCCTTGTGTTGCCACAAGCGATCCAAGTCCCCGCCCTTGAATTCCACTCACTCTTATTTAGCTCCAATTTTGTGCTGACTGTTAGTTGACTAGATTCTTGTGTATAGACAGGAACAATACATCATCTTAACCCGTGGTCCCGATTCTTCATGCCTTGACAACATCTGAATAATGACGGATAGTAAGCACACAGGTCTCATTCATGGAAGCCTTGCCTTGCCTGGTGAAAATAGATAATCCTACATATTGTTGCAGGTCTTTCTATGGGTGCACAGGATATTCTGGGATGCTGTTAATAAGATCCTGATCATAATACATTGAACCAAGTGGTATTAAACTTTGCTAAGTATTTGCTAATACAGCGTATTAGCCAAGAAGTGAGGAAACCCAGCACTTAACGAACCATTTTGTGTTTTCAAACCACAAGGTTTAAGAAATCCCCGGTGAGCTGTTTCCCCCCCGTATTTACGGACAAAAGGGGAACTTGGTTCTTTGCCAACAGACTTATCTAGCTAGCTCCACCCTGTCTTTGGACTTCTATATCCAGGAACAGGATGCACTTGACTAATTCTTCATTTCTGTTTAGTCATACTTTTCACTAGACTTTGGAAGGTGGCATTCTGATTGCCAGGCTACTTCCAAGCGCGAGGGAGGGCTGCATCTGGATCATCCATTTATCTCAAGAGAGAAACCAGCCACTTCTAACTCTGAAGGCCTCTTCCTCAGGACCTTGGAAAAGCACCCAGGTTTGTAGCATCCTAGATCTCTTGGTTGCAGGAGCAAACCAAGTTTTAAGACCTAGGCCAGGGATAGGCAACCTTGGCTCTTTTATGACTCGTGGACTTCAACTCCCAGAATTCCTGAGCCAGCATGGCTAAGTATGGAAACCTCTCCCTTTCCCCTCAGCATGGCTGGCTCAGGAATTCTGGGAGTTGAAGTCCACGAGTCATAAAAGAGCCAAGGTTGCCTATCCTGAGCTAGGCAATGATCCCTGGATTCTCTTGTTGTTGTTGTTTTATAATAAAAATGGAGGTGTTTCAGGCTGTTATGATTACAGGTCGACTTACGATCATAGCTGAAGCCAAAATTTCTTAAGTGAGTTTTGCCTCATCTTAGGACTTTGGTTGCCACATTTGTTAAGTGAATTACTGCAATTAAGTTAGTAACCTGGTTGTTTAAGTGTATCTGGCTTCCCCCATTGACTTTGCTTGTCAGAAAGTTGCAAAAGGGGATCACTTGACCCTGGGACGCTGCAGCCGTCATAAATACTAGTCAGTTGCCAAGCGTCTGAAGTTTGATCACGTGGGGATGCTGCAATTGCCGTATGTGTGAAAAATGGTCATGAGTCACTTTTTTCAGTGCCGTCGTAACTTCGAACTGTTGTAAATCGAGGACTGCTGTGTATATTGCACAAAGATTTATAAACATGTTTACTTGGTTTGATCTTACATTTTGGAAACAGGATGGTGCTAGGAAAAAAAACACAAGATGATAAACGTTTGATGTGGTTATTACGTTTAAAGGAAAGAACATCAGTGCTTGCTTTTTGCAAGTATGCTAGAGAAAACAATTTTTAGTGGGGAAATGTGTCTGCTCTTCTGAACGTTTGAGTTTCAAGACTATAAGGAAGCTTACAGGTCATGCTGTTTCGTATTTATTTCCGTTTGAATTTTCCCTTCCTTGTACTTCTAGCTACTAAGTCCCATCAGGATTTGGACACAATAATTTAATCTGAAATGCTCACCAGAGGTTTAGGCTTCTTATACAGTTCCTCTTGGCTGATTTTACTTAAGCAAACAGGCCAAACCCTTCTGCTTTTGTATTCATAATATATATTTTGAACTCCACTATTAATGAGCTCACCAATGGCTGCCAGCCTTGGGGGCAAAATGTACCTTGTTTCCTTTGATTTGGAATTTTGGGAAGGAAACTGTGGGCAGATTTTTTAAAGAGGAGCCTGCTATTTTCCAAACGATAGGAGCAAATTCAGTAAAAAAAAACAACAAAAAAACCGCAGTACATTTAATGACTTATTTTCAATTTTAAGAAAATAAACCGTGAGTTATAATAACTAATATTACATGATAAAAATGTAATGCAGGCTATTTTTCAGGCTGGGATTTAAAAAGTAAATCAAGTGTTGTGTTGGAATATAAAAGTCTTGTCCATCCTGGCATCTTCCAGATGTGCTGGATTTCCACTTCAAAAGTCCCCAGCTGTGCTGAGAAAGTCGTAGATAGAATGCTAAAAATTGTATTTGATCATTTCGATTTCTCCCTTTCCCATGGTAACTTTAGATTTGCAGATGTTTTAGTGTTATTTTCCAACCATTGTATTATTGACCTAAACCATTCTGACCAATCTTAGTAAATGATAACAGAATAACAGAGTTGAAAGAGACCTTAGAGGTCTACTAGTCCAACCCCCTGCTCAGGCAGGCGATCCTATTCCATTCAAGATTGTCCAGTCTCTTTTTGAATGCCTGCAGTGATGGAGCACCCATAATTTTTGAAGGCAAGCCATTCCAGTGCTTCTTTTAAATCGGTATCAGTAATTGCATGCCAGGGGTATCCAACTTTGGCAAATTAAAAACCTGTAGACTTCAACTCCCAGAATTCCTTAGCCAGCATTGCAATTTGGAGACTAAGCGATGGAGCGGATTCCCAAAGGAATGGGTCAAATAACAGAGCTACCTTCAATTTGGGCAATGGAGAAGATAAATTGCACCATGGAGAAGCTTATGAAACATGGAATCTGTCTGTTTGCCCTTCTAACCCTCTGCCAGATGTTAACAGAATAACAGAGTTAGAAGGGACCTTGAAGGTCTTCTAGTCCAATCCCCTGCTCAGGCAGGAAACCGTATATTGGAGGTCCACAATCTTTTGGGCACCAGGGACCGGTTCCGTGGAGAGAGGTTTTTCCACAGATCGGAGGGTGCGTGGTTTTGTGTGTTGCCTGCATCCCGCAGATGGGGGCTTTGCTTGTTTGTGTGGACCGGTAGTGGTCCACAGACCGGGAGTTGGGGACCACTGCCCTATATCATCTCAGACAAATGGTTGTCCAATCTCTTCTTAAAAACTTCCAGTGTTGAAGCATTCACAACTTCTGGAGGCAGGCAGTTCCACTGGTTAATTGTTCTTACTAGGAGGAAATTTCTCCTTAGTTCTAGGTTGCTTCTCCTTGATTATTTTCCATTCTTTGTTTCATATCCTGCTTTCAGGTGCTTTGGAGAATAGGTTGACTCCCTCTTCTTTGTGGCAACCCCTGTGTTGTGATTCAGGGTCAGCCTGTGGGTTCGGCAGTTGGGTCGGACGACTCAGAGGAAGAGGACGGGGTTGTTGAAGAGCTTGCTGATGATGGCCTTGAGGCTCCACAGAGCCCTCAGCCGGGCCCCTCCCACTTGGTCACGACGGAGACCCAGCTGTGTGAGCCTGACAGCGTGGATGAAGATGACCCACAGCTGGCCCTGTTCAAGGATGCCCGACACAGGAGGCAGTCAATCAGGAGTAAACAGAGGAAGGCAATGGGGCACCTCGGAAGAAGGCAGAGAGAGGCCACGCCCTGAACTGTATTTAAGGGGAATGTGTGGGAGGGCTGGTTTGCTGAAGGCAACCGCTTGGATAGTTCCTGTTTCATAGCTCCTGTTTCATGGTTGGTGTCTTGTCTTGCTCTGTTTTATGTTAATAAATTTGGCAGGCTTTATTCCAGCCTCTTGCTGTTTGTAAAGGGGTTGTCCCTGCTTTTGCTGCAGGGCTGGTAGCAGGCTGGTACAGAACACCCTGAGATATTGGAACACTGCTACCATGTCACCCCTAATCCTTCTTTTCATTAAACTAGACATGCCCATTTCCTGCAACCGTTCTTCATTTTGGCCTCCAGTCCCCTAATTATCTTTGTTGCTCTTCTCTGCACTCTTTCTAGAGTCTCAACATCTTTTTTACATCGTGGTGACCAAAACTGGATGCAGTATTTCAAGTGTGGCCTTACCAAGGCATTGTAAAGTGGTATTAACACTTCACATGATCTTGATTCTATCCCTCTGTTAATGCAGCTTAGTACCGTGTTGGCTTTTTTGGCAGCTGCAGTACACGGCTGGCTCATATTTAAGTGTTTGTGGTTGAGGTTTGGGCATCGACCACAATGTTGCAGAGATTCAGCGTCCCTTTCATCAAAATCCATACAAAATTATAGTCCTTCTTTGGTTTTTCTTTTCCTTGGTGACAGCAGTTCTCCTCCACTGGATGACAGTATTGTGATTAAAACGTCCTTATGACTGGGAGAAAGGAAGCTAAAAAGAACATTGAACATAGCCGCTTTATTATCATAATTGTTCTCGTAATTGGATTTGGTGTTAATGTTACTTGCTACAGTTTTAAAACTTTCTGGAATGGTCCCCTAGCTAAATTTCTGCAATTTCCAGTCTTTGAAATGCTGAAATCATCTGTCACCCACAGATAATTTGGACTCTGTTTGTCATAGATTAAATTTCCAGTGGCATATTAATGAACTTCTATTATTATTATTATTTTTGAGCAGCATTCATGTAAATTATCTTGTCAGTTTCCTAAATTATACTAATTTGAGGTTGTGTGTTTCTCATTTTCTGTCTGGTCCCTTCTGTGCTTAATGTTTGCTGTAGGCTATTTTGTTTGGGGTATATTTTAGAATTTTATCTATAGCCCAACCTGGTGATTTTCAGAGATACCAAAATTATTCATTTACCATGGGAGATTATGGGATTCTAACATTCTGGGAAGGAATTCTGGTTTATACTTTCAATGCAACTGGTATGATATGTTGTTTAATTCTGATTCTTGGGGCCAAAAGATTTTCAAGCTTTTATGAGCTTTAAATCTCATAAAAGCAGAACCGTTTATTTGGAGATGAATATTAGCTTAATTTTAAGCTGCTGTGGGGACCAGTTAAAACCATCAACATTTGGGATTGCTTCTCCCTACGATGGATAATTTGGCAAATGTTATAAAACATTTTATGTCATAAACATGATCATCAAGCATTTTATGATAAACTACAAAATATCAAAAAACATTTCCTGTGCTGTGCCATAGAGTTCAATGTGGGCTGTTTTCAAGGCAGATACTTCTCTGTATATCCTCCCTGAATTTTTTAAATTTTTTTTTGAGTACTTTAGAACAGGGGTCCCCAACCTGTGGGCCACGGCCCGTTGCCAGCCTGCTGCCTTTTGACCACCAGGCTGTGGGAATGGCTGGTGAGTGCATGCACACATGTGTGCACTGTCCCACTTGCTAGTGGCCCCTTGTGCATGTGCGAGGTACTAGCACTGCCCCAGCATCATGCGGGTGCTAGCGGACTGTTTGTGCTCATGTGTGGGTGCTAGCGGCCCACTTGTGCACACACACAGCCACTGCCACAGCCGTTGGTGAACGTGGCGCCACTGCCGGTGCGGATGTGCACGGCCTGCTTGTGCATGTGTGCATGTGCTAGCCCCACTGCTGTGCATGCGGCATTTGCACATGTGTGCCCGCGCGCCCCCAGTTCCCTGCTCTCCTCTTTCGCTCAGGTTGGGGAGCTCTGCTTTAGAAGCTCTATGATTGTTGAAAGCATTGAGGAATCTGGTAAGGAAAGACAGCTAGTCCTTGACTTACAACCGTTTGTTTAGTGACTATTTGAAGTTACGATGGCACTGGAAAAAGTTATTTATGACCATTTTTCACACTTAACGACCGTTGCAGCCACCCTCGTGGTCAGGTGATCAGAATTCATACGCCTGGCAATTGATTCATATGTATGATGCTTGCCGTGTCCCGGGATCATGCCACCTCCTTTTGCGACCTCCTTCCCCTCAGTGGGGAAGTCACTTTCACTTAACAACTGCAGTGATTCACTTAACAACTGTGGCAAGAAAGGTCGTAAAATGGGGCATGATTCTTAACAACTGTCTTTGGAATTTTCAGCTCAGTCGTGGTCGTAAGTTGAGGACTGCCTGTATCTCTGAAAGGATGGTCTAAGGGCTGGAAAGTTGTCCAGCTATTACAATTTTTTTTCCAGCCCACATCAGAACATGCGAAAGATCTCGCGCATCTTATAAGCTCTCCATGCAAGAGACCCAATTTTTGACGTGATGACGCAATTCCATAAATGATGTCATTTCTTTCACTATAAAAAGGTAAAGGTTCCCCCGCACATGCATGCTAGTTGTTTCCGACTCTAGGGGCCGGTGCTCATCTCCGTTTCAAAGCCGAAGAGCCAGCGCTTGTCCAAGGACGTCTCCATGGTCATGTGGCCGGCATGACTAGACGCCAAAGATGTCCGGAACGCTCTTACCTTCCAACCGTAGTGCTCCCTATTTTTCTACTTGCATTTTTTAACGTGCTTTCGAACTGCTAGGTTGGCAGAAGCTGGGACGAGTAACAGGCGCTCACTCTGCTACGCGGCACTCGGGATTCGACCCGCCAAACTGCCGACCTTCTGATTGACAAGCTCAGCGTCCTAACCCACTGAGCTACCGCGTCCCTCTTTCGCTATAGGTGATTTAAATATGCACAAATAAAATGGCACCCTTTCCATTCAATGTGCTGTTTGAATGATGTGGGCACCATGCGGGTGATGTAAACTGGCACAACAATATCATATTTAATGAACAGCTGTGAATAAGAACAAGCACCTCCTTTCCTGATTAGCCTGTTAAAATAGGTTTTTATCATTAACAGCTCCGTTTATCAGGAAAGTTAATGACGTGTTCCTTAATTCTAACAGGAGTGTTTGGCTAATGCGGTTTGCCAGAGTTTGATTAAGAAGGCATTCTGAGTTATTCCTTGGGTTTTATGAGTTGGACATAGCTTGCTAGACTTGTTTATGCTCGCCTTGGTCTTCCTCAACGATGTGGTGAGAATTCTTTAAGCTTTTGCACAGATGTTACACCAGGTGGCAGCATCAAACTTACTTTGACTATTTCAAAGATTTATTTTTTAAAAAGTATAGTTGGATGTAGTTTTTACATGGGCAACTGCTTTAAAATCCTGCCTAACTGAAAGCTTTTTTTTTTTAAGAAAAAAATCCCCCAAAACACAAGTGACAAAATATTGTGTTCCTGAAATCATCACAAACCAAGTAAAGTATTTACTTTATTTGTGCTGAGACTTTAAATTTTAAACATTTAGGCTTCCCCCCCCCTGAATTTAGGATGAACTAAACTCACGAGTAGACAACCTCTGTAATGCCTTGACTATCCTTTTGCTTATCTTAATGAGTCTTAAGTATGTGGCGGTCAAGCTTAGACTCCATATTTCAACTGGTTCCTAAATTAATCCATTTTCTGGGATCAAAATTCATTGACTCATAAACAAACTGAGAGGCCCCGATAGCCTTGCCTGCTGTAGTCACATCAAAGCTGATTTTAACCAAAGTTGGGAGAGCGTATTGATGCGTATCTGGCATGCTTTGATATCTCAGTGAGGTCAGTAACAACCCGTGTTTTCCTCAAAGCTAAGGGCGTCTTTTCCTAATTTCCCAAAGACAGATCCTTTTGTTCAAAGCTCGCTCCCAGGATCACTGAATTAGCTGAATTGTTTAGCTCTAGCTTGATTGTTTGGCTACACCGCACATTTCCTGTATTTATTTATTTATTTATTTATTCACTCTTTGTTCTAATGAATGAATGAACGAATGAAGCTGTCACAAAATTCCCCGCGGGGATCTGTGAAACAAAGCCACCACTCCATTCTTAAAATCGGGGGGAAAAGATTATTAAAATCAACTGATGGTACGGAATTTAAAAAATATTGAAGGGAAGAATGTAACCGATGTTTCACCCATGCAAAAAGAATTAGCCATTTGCTGTGTGATGAGACGGGGAGGGAGTCACAACCCGGGGGCTGTTATAGAGATGGTTTGGTTTCTTTGACAGTAAGACATTAGGATATTAACGGGTAGCCCTTGACTTAAAGTCATCCATTTAGCGGCCAAAGTTAATGGCACTAAGGTTACCACTGGATTCACCGCAATGTTTTCGTGGCTAGATGATCAAAATTCAGGTGCTTGGCTATTGGCGTGTTTACGATGGCTGCAGCGTTCAGAGGTCATGTAACCACCATTTTGCAGTCTTCCAACAATGAGGGAAGCTGGATTCGCTTCATAACGGCACGATTCACTTAACAACTGTGGCAAAAATGTCATAAAGTCAGGCACAACTGTTTAACAACTGCCTTGCTTAGCCCCAAATATGTTGGTCCCAATTCTGGTTATAATTCTGTTATAGGCCGAGGACTACCTGAGGCACACTTGGTATCAAAGCCAAAGGATCTTTGGAAAACCTTGGCGGTGTGTTTTGAAGGTCTCCACCACCCGTCAGGGTGCCAGGCAAGATGTCGGCAGAAAACCTTGGCACAATTTAAGCAGGATTTGAGCATAACTAAATACAAATCTTTACTGCCAATTAGAAAAAGGCCACTAAAACCTTTGATTGCCCTCTGCCAATGGGAAGGTTCACGTCTCTCTCTGCAGTCAAATTCTGGCAGTTCTTTTACTCGTCTGTTCCACGGTTTAAAAGTTTTTTTCCCCCTCTGTTCTTCTCAGCCTTGATGCTGATATGTAGTTGGTGGTTGACGTAACTGCTCTGTCAGTCCTGAGAATTTCTGGCTACTGACTGACTGAGCCACCAGCACTTTGGTGCTCTCTCTGAACTGGGTGGTTTTCGTGCAGACGTTTCATGACCCAACTAGGTAGCATCATCAGTGCTAGAAGGGAGTGAGAGAAGGAGGAGGACTGTGGGGTCCTTGGTCCTCCCTAAGCTTGGTACAGAGAGAAGGAAAGAGAGAGAGAGAGAGAGAGAGAGAGGGGGGGGGGGCAATCTAGCAGCAATGTTGAGCAGCTGCAGATTCAGCTAACATTCAGATAAAATCTTTGCCTGTGCACCATTGTCTAAGTGCCCACCTTTAAAGGAAGAGAATTTTAAAAATATTTGTAAATTAGGCTCTTGTTACTACACTGCTTTGCCTAGGGCGGGGGTAGGCAACCTTGGCTCTTTTATGACTCGTGGACTTCAACTCCCAGAATTCCTGAGCCAGCCACGCTGAGGGGAAAGGGAGAGGTTTCCAAGCTGAGCCATGGTGGCTCAGGAATTTTGGGAGTTGAAGTCCACCAGTCATAAAAGAGCCAAGGTTGCCTACCCCTGGCCTAGGCCTAGGCCGCTTTATGACTCGTGGACTTCAAGTCCCAGAATTCCTGAGCCAGCCACGCTGAGGGGAAAGGGAGAGGTTTCCAAGCTGAGCCATGCTGGCTCGGGAATTCTGGGAATTGAAGTCCACAAGTCACAAAAGAGCCAAGGTTGCCTACTCCTTGCTTAGGGTATTGTCCTTCAGGCTTTAATAAACCAATAAGATCTTCAAGCTACTTTTCATGGGGGAAAAATGTATTTCCAATGAAGGGATTTTATTATGCTTAAGGTTGATGTTAGTAATATTGATATTAGTAGTGATACTTTGTAATCGTCTTTGTTTATGTGCAAGCAGCTTTGTAGGTGCTTTGTGTTGGGAAATTAGTTATATAAAAGCAAATGTTTCATGCTTTAAGTATAGGTGATTGCTTACATGAAAAGAGCATGGTAAGGGGAGGGGAAAAGGAGTTATGGTGGAGCCTGGGTGGTTGTGTGTGAGTCATCATATAGGAATTATTTTTCTGTGCCTTTTGGTTCCTAGTACCAAGACCAGATCTCTTTCTTCTGGAAATGTATAAAAGGTGGAAGACATCTTTCCTGGTTGTTGCCTTCATCTCTCTACCAGCCACGAAGAGATGTGGCCATCCAACTCTATTTTGATCAAAATAAAAGTTGTTTGCTTGCTGAAACCTCGGCTCAGGAATTTCTTTTGGCTCTTTTAAATTCCTGAGTAATGCTGGGGCACTTGTGAGGCTAAGTGTAAAACCTTACACCAACATAATAATCACACTGGAGCGACAGTTGTCTTCATGTTCCCTAAACGGCTATAGATGAAATCTCTTCTTGGTTTATATATGTGTTGTGATTCAGCGTCAGCCTGTGGTACCGGCAGCTGAGTCTGGTGATTCTGAAGAGGAGGAGGGGTTTAGAGAGCCTTTGGTGTCAGAGGGCTCTGATGCACTGCAGGACTCAGCCTGGCCCCTCCCGTCATGTTCCTCATCAGACTCAGCCCTGTGAGCATGAGGTATTGGACGTAGATGATTCACAGCTGGATCTATTCAGGGATGCTAGGAGCAGGAGGCATTCCAGCAGAGTAGAACAGAGAAAGGCAATGAGGCAACTCGGTGAGAGGAGGAGAAGGCAATGAGAAGCCACGCCTTGGGACTGCTGATAAAAGGGGAAGGTGTGGGAGGTGCTGGTTGCTGAAGGCAACCTTTTGAAGATCTTCTGGTAGAGTCCTGGTCTGTTATTCCTATTTAACTCTTGTTTGAACTTTTGATTTCTTTGCAAATAAATTTGGTTGGGTTTTTTCCAGCCTGTTGACAATAAAAAGGGGTTGTCCCTGACATTCAAACAGGGCCGGTCGTAGGCTGGAACAGAACAATATGCTTAGGATCCTTTGCTAGAAGAGTACATTATTCTGAGTGCTTTCTTTTCCAACACTGAATTATCTGCAAAATGAAGTGTTTCTCAAACAGGAAGCAGAAGCAAATTTTAAGCAGATTTTACATCAGCATACATTTGAATGCTTAGTTCCTCTGTTAGGCTGCCTCTCTACCTGTGGCTTGGCAGGCACGTAACTCTCTCTCTTTGTGACTTTTTGATTGGGGGAAGAAATTGAGAGGCAGAAAAAGAGGGGACGATGTGACCTGCTTGATAGGCCTCAGAAATGGGCGGGAAAGTCTTGCGTGCGCTGCCTCCAGACCTCCCGTAGCGACATTACCAAAAAAGCGGCATATGAAAAGGATTAAAAGCTATGTATTTCCTATGGTTATTGATTGAAAATGGCAGCTTGACGGGATGCTTCCCTTCAGAGATGCCGCTGTCAAGTTCTTTGCTAACGAGGCCCCTGGGAGTCTTTCGTAAGTCGCGTTTTCCTCGGTGTTGATTCTGTGCAGAAAATTTGAGAGGCGGATTCCGAATGGGCTTGCACGATTGTTATTGATTCCCTCACTGCTCTCCTTCTGTGAAAACTCCCCCCCAAAAAAACCATAACAATTATTGATGCTTCATTGTAGTGATTAACAATGTATGAGAAACAATCTAAAGAAGAGGATATTTGGAGCCCAGGGTTGGACTTGAGGGGTCCTTGGTGCTCTTTGAGCTTGGTGGTTTTCTTGCAGACTTTTCATGACCTTACTAGGGAACATCATCAGTGCTAGAAGGGGGGGAGGAGGAGGTGGAGGCAGAGGAGGAGGACTGTGGGGTCCTTGGTGCTCTCTGAGCTTGGTTGTTTTATTGCAGACGTTTCATGACCTAACTAGGGAACATTATCAGTGCTAGAAGGGTGTGGAGGTGGTGATGGTGGAGGACTGTGGGGTCCTTGGTGCTCTCTGAGCTTGGTGGGTTTCTTGCAGACATTTCATGACCCAACTAGGTAACATCATCAGTGTTAGAAGGGAGTTGGGTTTGTGGAGAAGAGGAGGAGGAGGAGAACTGTGGGGTCCTTGGTGCTCTCTGAGCTTGGTGGGTTTCTTGCAGACGTTTCATGACCCAACCAGGCAACGTCATCAGTGTTAGAAGGGAGTTGGGTTTGTGGAGAGGAGGAGGAGGAGGACGACGACGACTGTGGGATTCTTGGTGCTCTTTGAGCTCTGCTGTTTTCTTGCAGACATTTCATTACCCAAACTAGGCAATATAATCAGCGCTAGAGGGGAAGAGAGGTTTGATGCCTTCAAGGTATTAGCACTGAAGATGTTGCCTACTTGGGTGAAATATCTACAAGAAAATCACCAAGCTCAGAGAGCACCAAGCACCCCATAAAGAATCTATGAAAAGAACTTTGTATGTGTTCTTTCAGGGTGAAAGATACGCTCATAGAGTGAAGGGATTAAGAAGCCGTCTGATGTCATTTTTGCTAAAGCTTCTATGTGTGCGAAGTCAATCCTTCTGCCCTTTCCCTAACCTCAGCTCCTCTCTCGCCGTTTATCCAAGTCAAGTGTGAGTCTGTCTAAAACCAAAGCTATTAATAAGATGCTCTTCAAATTCCTAAAGAAAAGATTTGATCAAAAGGAGTTGTAAGAGAACTGTTAGTCTTCCTTTCAAAATGAATCTATGTTCCACAGGGCTAAATAATAAAAGAGAGTTTGTACTGGAGATGGTAAACAGTTTCAGAAAATATATACCGGGTCTTATGAGATATTGGATTCCTACTGGTGATGAATAGCTGCGTCTGGGTGTACAAATATACGAAAGAAGAGCCAGCATCTTGCACCAAAAAAGCTTAGCTGCCTTTTTTCTCCAGACTTATGATTGGAGACCTCTCTCATTATAGGGCCATGGTGGCGAACTTATGGCACGTGTGCCACAGGTGGCACGCAGATCCCTCTCTGCGGGCACGCGCGCTGTCACCCCAGTCCTAGGCCTTCAGCTGGCTTTTATAAAACCTTTGCGTTTTAGGCCTCCGGTGCTGTATGCAAAAAAAAAAGGTTCAATCAATCAATCAATTTCAACTTCTCACGGAAAAAAAATAATCTCGCAAAGTTGGAACTGATGGATTGAACTTTTTAGTCCTACCCAGTCTGCCGTTACCATCGCAGCCACACCCACCCAATGGGCCACGCCCACCCAATGTGCCACACCCACCCTGCACCCAATGATACATAAGTGGGTTTTGGGTTGCAGTTTGGGCATTCGATCTCTAAAAGTTTTGCCATCACTGTTCTAGGGCTTAATTATTTTAAGGATCAACTTTCGGTTTCAATTTATCTTGGTTTGATTTTGTTAAGCTACTGTGTTACTGCTGTAAGCCACTTTGGATATTTGTATGAACAGAAGACTGGGATATTGACTTAGTAGCAATAAATAACACAACATCTCAATGGTTAACAATGCCTTTCTGAAAATAGATTGGCAATATTTTCTTCCTTGATTGTGAGCAAAACCCTTTTCTCTCTCTTCTAGATCACTTAAGTGAAATCTGGGAATCCAGAGAGTCACCTCAGATATTGAAAACTGTCATGGCTGAACCAGATTACATAGACGAAGACAATCCTGAACTAATTAAGCCTCAGAAACTAATTAATCCTGTAAAATCATCTCGGAATCATCAAGATCTTCATCGAGAACTCCGTATGAATCAGAAAAGGTAAGAGATAAAGGGATAAATCTTTTGTTGTTGTTGTTAGTTAATACATTTATTTTTTTTGAAGCGGGAATAAAGAAGGACTCTCCTCCAATTCTTAGACTTTTTCTCTTTACCCAGCTGTCTAATGGCTGGGTTGCAATCCTGGGTTAAATAGTCTTTCGCTTAAAAAAATGGTCCTTAACTTACGACCAGTGGTGGGATTCAGCCGGTTCGCACCACTTCGGCAGAACCAATAGCTAATTTTTTGTTGCCCAGGCCCAGAATTGACTTCTGGAAGCGACATCCACACAGAGAACTGGTTGTTCACATACTTGAATCCCACCATTGCTTACGACCATTCATTTAAGCATCCATTAGAAGTTACCACGCACTGAGAGAAGTGACTTCACTTATTGACCTTGTCAAAAAAGGTCCCAAAACTGGGACAGGACTTTCAGCAGCAAATGTTCCACAGAGAAATGTCAGGTGAATATTCTAAGCTGCTAAAACGCTTAGTACAATCCAAGAATCAAGGAAATCTCAAACCCATAATATTAATCATCTTCGCCGAAATCTAATTGTAACCTTCACGTTATGTGATAATTACATCCCAACGCTGTAAGAAGCTCATTAGTTTTTAAGGCTCAGCGAATCTATTTTCTTAAAAATCTGTCACAGAAGACTTCTTCTGGAGTTGGGGTGATAGCAGCCCCTCCTGCTTAATGCAAAGTTCTTATTATTTATAATACGAAAGGGAATTCTGGAATAAAAATAGAATGTGAGTTTTCCAAGGGGAGGAAGAATCTGATGAATACAGCAGGATAGAATAGAAATGGTATCATTTTTCTCCTGTCTTTTTTTATAAATTAGCTCCATGAGACAATAGCATGACCTTGTGTCAGGTTAAGCTCACCTTAAATAAAATTAAGAAATTAAAAGACGCTTGCTCCTCAGGAGGAAAGCCATGGCAAATCTAGACAGCACACTAAAAAGCAGAGGCATCACCCTGTCAACAAAACTGCATATAGTCAAGGCTGTGGTCTTCCCAGTTGCAATGTATGGCAGTGAAAGCTGGACCATAAGAAAGGCTGAGCGCCAAAGAATGGAGGCCTTTGAACTATGGTGCTGGAGAAGACTCCTACGAGTCCCTTGGACTGCAAGGCGATCAAACCGGTCAGTCCTAGAGGAGATCAACCCTGACTGCTCTTTAGAAGGCCAGATCCTGAAGTTGAAACTCAAATCCTTTGGCCACCTAATGAGAAGGAAGGACTCATTGGAGAAGAGCCTAATGCTGGGAAAGGTTGAGGGCAAGAGAAGAAGGGGACGACAGAGAATGAGGTGGCTGGATGGAGTCACTGAAGCAGCAGGCGTGAGCCTAAATGGACTCCAGAAGATGGTAGAGGACAGGAAGGCCTGGAGGAACGTTGTCCATGGGGTCATAATGGGTCGGACATGACTTCACAACTAACAACAACAAAATAAGACCTTCAAAAAAAGGAAAACTGTGGCAGAATGCTCCCTGGTTTATAAAATACCTAATTGTGGGTAGAGGCAACATTTTGACTTTGGATTAGAGACAGAACATTATTTGTGTCTTTTTCTTGTGAAGGGAACAAATCAAAGGCAAACCTTTCTGTCCTCGGATTTGGACGAACATTTCATTTTTCTTAAAAGCAACTCGATGTATTTATTCTGTTTTACTTGGTTTAGAGAATGTGAAGCTTTTAGCTTGGTTGGTGGTTCTTATTGCTAGAAAGGGCAAGTCTTAAAAAAACCACCTGCTTGCTCGAAAGCAATAAGGAATAAAACCTCTTAACATCAAGCTGTGAACACTTAATTTCTGTGCAGTCAAGTCCCACTTGATACCCTACATTTTTTGTACTGCCCTCTAGGGCAACAGCTTCTGCCAGCCGTGTGCCAAATATATCTTGTGCTAGCTGCGCATCAACCACGGCATACATCTTTAAAAATAAACGCTAGTGTGAGGAAGAGCAGAACCACCACTTCAACCCGTGTTTCTCAGCCCCGGTGATTTTTAAATCCCAGAAGTGTGCTGCTTTGTCACCACTAGCACCAATTGCCTCGTCTTCTCAGTTGTCCTTTTCTGCCCTTGAAAATGGAACAAGTAAATCCCAGCCTCACACTGGATGAGCTTCTGATTAGGCAGCTCCTGGTTTTTAACTGGAAGAGTTCTCTCTTTCTCTCTCTCCATTTCTGTTCCACCTTTTTTAAAAAAAATTCCATTTATATCCCGTCCTTCTCCGAAGACTCAGGGCGGCTTACAAGCGTAGCAGTAGCCTTCATTCTATGTATATGCCTGCTTATTAGGGCTTTCACACACACCCCAAGCGGCATTATTACAAAGTCAGCTTAATTGCCCCCAACAATCTGGGTCCTCATTTTACCTACCTCGGAAGGATGGAAGGCTGAGTCAACCTTGAGCCTGGTGGGATGCGAACCTGCACTAATTGCAGGCAGCTGGTGTTACTTAAGGAGGCATTAGCCCACTGCTCCACCAAGGCTCAATCTGCTGAAAGCCTGCTGGAATGTTTGTTTACACGGGTAAATATCCTTAGACACAGGACAGTCCTGTGGGGATTAGGTGTTCAGCAGAGTGATGGCATGGGGGAAAACCTATCTCTGTGTCTAGTTGTTTTGGCATGCAGTGTCCTATGGCGGCATCCTGAGGGGAGGAGTTTAATAATAAGTGTAAATAATAATAATAATAATAATAATAATAATAATAATAATAATAATAATAATAATAATAATATAATATAAAAATAAAGCTACAAAAAACTGCGCTACTCAGAACATCGTACATTTTACAGAGATACCTGGTTGATACCTAGGATGATGGCAGCAACCCATGTCAACCATCAGCGCCAGTCAGTTTGAGTGTTTAGTTTCATGTTTTATGAATAAAAGTTTTATAATAATAATAGTAATAATAATAGTAATAATAGCCATCAAAACTACACGATTATGGATGAAATGTGTAACAGTGATACCCACTGTCATCGGGGCACTGGGAACTATGTCCAAAAACTTTGCAAAATACATCAAGAAACTGCAGCTTCCTGCAATAACTGCAGCAATGCTACAAAAAACTGTGCTACTCGGAACAACTTACATTTTACGGAGATACCTGGTTGATACCTAGGATGCTGGCAGCAACCCGTGTCAACCATTAGTGCCAGTCAATTTGAGTGTTCAGTTGACTGAGTTTCATGTTTAATGAATAAAAGATAATAATAATAATAAGTATAATGTTGGAAGGGGCCTTGGAGGTCATCTATTCCAACCCCCTTGCTCAGGCAGGAAACCCTATACCCTTTCAGACAAACGGCTGTCCAGTCTCTCCTTAAAAACTTCCAGTGTTGGAGCATTCACCGCTTCTGGAGGCAGGTTGTTCCACTGGTTAATTGTTCTAACTGTCTCCTTAGTTCTAGGTTGTTCCTCTCTTTGGTAAAAACAGTTTATGTCCAGGATGTGAGGGGACTGTAGTTATTTCCTCAGCCCTCTATCTGACTCGTGCAGTGTACATATCCTCAGTGGAGGGCAGGCTGGTTGCAACTGTTTTTTTCCTGCAGTCCTAACTATCAGTTGAAAACTGTACCTAGATGAAGTCTCTATTTTTTTATTTTTTATTTTAATTCCATTTATATCCCGCCCTTCTCCGAAGACTCAGGGCGGCTTACAAGCTTAGCAGTAGCCTATGGTTCTACCTAGACCACACAAAGGGGTGACAATTCATTAGTTTGGTGATATATGTAGATTTGAGATCTAGCTGGAATTATTGAAAATTGCATTGCTTATTTCTTCTCTTTTTATCACGATTAAGAAAATGTGAGTGGGCCAAGAACAGTCCTCTTTTAGTGAAAAGCATTGCTGATTTTTCCATCATTATATGTTGCACTCTAGCGCCATCTAGTGCACTAATCCTGGAACTACTCCGGCAAGTAACGATTGATATATAATGGGAGCTTTGGGATCTTAAGATGCTGCTTTGTGGCTTGGATTCTTGTCTCTGTCTATGCTCAGTGAGGGTTCAAACTAGAAATCATTTGTCGTTTGCTAGCCAAGTTACATCTGTGGAATATTGACTTTCCAGCATCTGAATTTACTTGAAGCTCTCAGCCCCTGACATTGCAAAAAAAAAAAAAAAGCGCAACATTACAAAATGCATAAGCTGCACACCAAGGTGACTTTTCAAATACTTGTATTTCCTCCAGTTGGAACCAAAAGATGACTTAACACCAAACCAGGAAGTGAAGTGGCTCTCAGATTGTTTTTCCTTTGGTTCATCTCTAAACAAAAATATCTTTCTTTCTTTCTTTCTTTCTTTCTTTCTTTCTTTCTTTCTTTCTTTCTTTCTTTCTTTCTTTCTTTCTCTCTTTCTCTCTTTCTCTCTTTCTTTCTTTCTTTCTTCTCTATACCGCCCTATTTCCGAAGGACTCAGGGAGGTTTACAGGGCAATATTTAAAACACAATATAAATTAAGATAAAAATAGAATTAAAAAGAATTAAATTAATAATAGCCCAACAATAAAACAATGTTAAAACTTAAAACTAAAAAAACCCCTCAGTCCAGGCCAGATAGATTGAAAAGCCAGGTTTTCAGGTCCCGGCGAAACGAGCGCAGGTCAGGGGCAGTCCGGTTACTTGTCTAATTCCTATTCCATTTGTTTGAAATGGGTCTGAAAAGTGGCAGATAGATACTTTTCCATTGCAGCAGTGGTATTTCCCCCCCCCTGCAATTTCTCACAGTCCAAAATCTCAAAGGTGATCCTATTTTAAAGGTAAAGGTAAAGGTTCCCCCACACGTGCGTGCTAGTCGTTTCCAACTCTAGGGGCCGGTGCTCATCTCCGTTTCAAAGCCAAAGAGCCAGCGCTTGTCCGAGGACATCTCCGTGGTCACGTGGCCGGCATGACTAGACGCCAAAGGCGCACGGAACGCTGTTACCTTCCCACCGGAGTGGTCCCTATTTTTCTACTTGCATTTTTACGTGCTTTCGAACTGCTAGGTTGGCAGAAGCTGGGATGAGTAACAGGCGCTCACTCTGTTACGCGGCACTCGGGATTCGACCCGCCAAACTGCCGATCTTCTGATCGACAAGCTCAGCGTCCTAACCCACTGAGCCACCGCGTCCCTTGGTGATCCTATTTATGATGCCTTACATCCTAATTTAGAAGTAGAGAGAGAAAAAGTCAGCCTTGTGGGGGAAGTTTTTTTTTCTAAATGAGAATCTCTAGAACAGCGGTTTTCAAATTTGGCCCTTTTATGCCTTGTGGACTTCAACTCCCAGAATTCCTCAGCCAGACACCCTGTCCACAAGTCATAAAAGGGCCAGGTTTGAAGAAGACCCCTGCTCTAGAAAACCATGAGATAATCTTAGGACTGCGATGCTAGTTTTAAGATGCTACAAAACTTCGCTTAGTTAAAAAAAAACCTTGTATTTATATCCTAAATTATGAAAGCCATATACGCCGAAATAGGCGGAAAAATATAAAAGATAGTTTTAGGGGAAAAAAAAACATACATACTGGAAATAAATTCTAATACAAAACTGATCCCCAAAAAATCCTCCCATTTCCCTATGGCCATCATCTTCAAAGAAGATCTACTCTTCCGGTGGGAAAGATGGAGAAAACCTTCCCCAAAAAGGTACATAAACTAAAAAAATAGAAATCATTTTTCTTCCCGGAAAATTTGTAGGGTTGTTGTTGTTGCTGTTGTTATTATTTATTATTATTATTATTATTATTATTATTATTATTATTATTATTATTATTATTTATTGTTGTTGTTGTTGTTAGCAATTTCACTAACTTCTCTGTGAATGAATTCTGTTCTCTGGCAATATAGCGAGAAACGTGTGACGTACATATTAGCTCACCTTCTTGTCTTTGCGGCGTCTTGCCAGGGGTCTCGCTCCTCAGAACAAGCCAGAGCTTCAAAAAGTGATGGAGAGACGAAAAAGAGACCAGGTTTTCAAGCAGAAGGAAGAGGAGGCCCAGAAGAAGAAGTCAGACTTGGAAATAGAGCTTCTCAAGCGACAACAGAAATTGGAACAAGTAAGAGGGGGAAGGGAAAAGAAGGTGTTTGTCTACAGGTAGCCCTCGACTTACAAGCCGCACGTTGCTAAGCGAGGCGTTGGTTAAGCGACTTTTGCCCCATTTTGTGACCTTTCTTGCCACAGGGGTTAAGTGAACCCCCTGCACTTGTTAAGTTAGTGGCACGGTTATTATTATTATTTATTATTATTATTTATTGAATTTTTATACCGCCCTTCTCCCGGAGGACTCAGGGCGGTGAACAGGGCATATAAATAGAAATACAAAAGTTAAAAAAAAGATTAAATAATTGCCCAATTAAAACAATCAAAATGTAAAACCTATTAAAACACCTAAGGTTCCCCCATCAGGCCAGGCCAGCTTGTTCGAATAAATGGGTCTTTAACCCGCGCCGGAAGGAGCGAAGATCCGGTGCCGTCCGGAGCTCAACCGGCAGTTGGTTCCATAAAGCCGGGGCGCCCACAGAGAAGGCCCTCCCCCTGGGGGCCGCAAGTCGACAGCCAGTTGTTGTGTGAATCTGGCTTCCCCGTGGATTGCTTGTCAGAAGGTCACAAAAGGGGAGGGGAATCACATGACCCCGGGACGCTGCGACCGTCCGAAATAGGAGTCCGTTTCCAAGCCTTTGAATTTTGATCACGTGACCAGGGGGATGCTGCAACGGTCGTCAGTGTGAAAAAAACAGCCACTTTTTTCCCCCGCGCTGTTCCCATTCTGAACTGTCGCTAAACGAAGTTGTAAGTCGAGGACTGCCTGTGTTGATCTGGATTCCAGAAGGGACCTCCTGAATTAGGGAACCTCAAAATAGTTCAAAATTCTTTCAGAACCCAAGTGGGAAGACATGACAGAAGGCAGCTTTGGTTAGTTCCAGTAGGTTTAAGCGTTGTTAGGATGAGTGTCAGAATCCATTTATATCACATTTCATAAATGTATAGGTAGAATATTGTGCTTATTCTGGGGATTCTGCCATCTCTCCGAGGGGGGGGGGAGAGGATGGTTACTCAGATTGCAATAGGCTGTCTTCAAAGACCAGGGAAGCTTTTGATCTGGGGGGACGGGGAGAGAAAGATCTGGATCGCATCTCCATTTACAACTGAAAAGGAAGAAGCAATAACAATGAACACAAGGAGAGTTCCCTTTCCCACGAAAGGGCCTGACACCTAAGTAAATGATGGGAGCCTGACCAAATGGATGAGGGGAAGGGGTTGAAATGGGAGTGCTTTATATAGGATTGAAATGTAACTCTGTTAGATCCCGTCTTGTATTGCCACAATCGATCTCATCCTAGTAAACATTTCCTTTTGGGACAAACTTGCATCCAAGAGTTCTTATTTCCTAAGATGTGGATTGAGGTGGGTCCTGACAATGAGGGTCACAGAAGATAACATTGTCAGCCTCTCTCTCCTGCAGAGGCGAGTCCAGAAATCATCGTTTTCTCCTTGAGAAATTGGGTTAGATTGGAGAAGTGAATAACTCCTACATTTCATACACTGCTCTCAAAGCAGTGCTTTTCCAGGGCTTTTATTTAACTTCTGAGAAGCACCAGGGTGTTCGTTGAAGTGTATTTCCCGTCCCTTCCTTATTGTTTATTTTTTATTTCCTTTCTAGCTCGAACTTGACAAGCAGAAGATCCAGGAGGAACAAGAAAACGCCCCAGAGTTTGTCAAGGTGAAAGGCAACTTGAGAAGAACAGCCCAGGATTCTCCAGAAGCTCCAGACTCGTAGAGAAGGAGCTTCTTTAAGACTTGTAGCTGCAGCTCCAGTGGGCGGTGGGGAAGTGACTTCCGCAAGACCCATTTGCCCCAGAGCTGATGAAAAAACATGGTCAATACAAGGTCAATTTCTGGATCCTGTGTGAATTGAGGACTGCGTAGAGGTCAGAACCTGCCAGTCATAATAACGGAGATCAGAGGATAAACAAGCAACCAGCTTTCCTATCAAAAATAAGGTGGAGAGCCTACTTGAGTAGTTGGGTTGCTTACTTACTCCTGATCGTGCTTAAGTGAGCATCTCAGGCTAGTGTGTCTGCATTATTTGTCCCCCTCCTCATTCCTACTTTGTGGAATTCTGCTATGCAGGAAAAAGAAACGAAGTGCTTTTTGAGACCACTTTTGAGTGATGTTCTGCGTGGAAACGTGGCTTCAGGGATGGAGCTGTCCATTCAGATCTTTTGTGTAAATAGAAAGTCCTTTAGACTTGAAGCTGGATTTCCCCCCCCCCATCTATCTTTAGTGGGCAGGGTGGGCCCCCATGGCTCTGAGGAAGGAAGGAAGGAAGGAAGGAAGGAAGGAAGGAAGGAAGGAAGGAAGGAAGGAAGGAAAATGCAATATTCTCAGTCGTTAGATGGCTAATATACTTTTTATCATTTCTGCAGTTGAAAGGAAAGGGAGATATATGTTTGCAATGCAACAGTCAGAGCGTGACAGAACTCTCTTTCCCCCCCCTCTCTCCACCCAATATTTTACTTTATCATTGATTCTTCTGACAAATGCCAGGCTTGCTAGAGCTATGTTGCAGTTGATGTTTATTTTGATCAGGGTTTCCAAAACCACACAGCTGGGTTTCTGATTCTCAACTGTTATTGCTTTGGACCCCAAACATTTTATGGGACAGCCTGAGAATCTCTGGGTCAGAGAAGGAAGCAACAACCCCTAAAAATACTTCTGTGCGCCATTTTTCATCTCCCGTGCAGATTTGCTACTTTTTTTTTAACATTAACAAAATCAGGCAAGTGTGGAATAATATTGTCAGAGCTTAACCAGGGACTGGGATTTTTTTAAAACAAACAAACTTGAAATTCTCTTTCTTTTCTTTCTTCTCGACGAAATCCAGTTACATTTCCACCTGGAAGTAAACCCATTAATGCCAGAGCAACTTACTTTTTGACAAATGGAAATAAGGTTGTAGATTAATTTATCTCGGTATTTTTTTAAAATTGTCCGCCACCCGATTCTTGTCTCATTCCTGTTTTCAACTAGTTAGAATTCTAGCAAGAGGCCAGGACAAAACTATGGATCTTCAGGAAAAAATCTTAGGGTGGGGCTTTCCTCCAACAGTCCTAAGCTTCAATTTGTCCAGTTGCATCTCCAGTAGAGAAGTCAAAAAAAATTCAAGATGGCAGCCATGACCATGTGACCAAGGCCCCTCCCCTTTCTGCATGGGACCAAAGAAGCACAGCTTTGATCACATCGTTTCAGCCGCCATCTTGAATTTTTTAAAAATTCCCCCCACAGACAATCCTGAATTGGCCCAGTATTCCTGACTGGATTCAACCATCTTTTAAAATGACCTCTTGATAGTTGATCCTTTATAATAATTCAGAGAGCAATCCATCATTTCCTATGGGATTTTTTTTTCTGTAACTTCAGGAAATCCAGCTACGTACTCTGCTGGCTGAATTTTATGTGTGGGTGGGTGGGTGGGGTGGGGTGGGGTTAATGGGATTTTAGTACAGTCCATCAGAAAAACATAATTTGGGAATGCTGAGCCTGTTATATCATCCATGTCACATGATATCAGGGCGGTGTTTTGTTTTATTGCTTTAAACCTTAGTTTCAGAAAACCACTGAACCTTGGACCCGTGCATTGTGAAAGCAAAGCTAACTTGGATAGGAAGAACTTCTAACAAGGATGATCAGGGTAGCCTAATCTTAATTTTAGTTCATTTCTGTGAGTGCTTGTCACATGTGTGTGATATTTCTTGCACTTGTTTGTTGGGGTATACGAAGGGCTGTCAACCCTCCGAGCTAGTTTTTAGTAGTGATTACAATAGGTAGGTAGAAAATTAGCAGTACAAATTCCCATTCAATAAATACTTAAATAGGGTCAGGTCCGTTTCATCCTCTTTTTGCAGTTATAGCCAAGCCAAATCCTTCACAGCGTTTACATTAGTTGACATGAGTAAGTGACATATTTAGTCTTTGCTGAAGACATTACAACTGTATAAAACTGATTCAGCCCCATTTCTTGGGACCGACAACAAGTTACTGACCTGGATTTATAGGTTTGTGTCTTTTAGAATGACACATACAAAGGGCTTGATAGAATATAGAATGAATGAATATATATATATATATGCGCCACATGAAGGGGAAATGAGAGTGCTTGATTTTTAAATGAGAGTGCTTGATTTTTGTCAAGGTGAGTTTCTCTTGCCACACCCATAGGTGACAACTCCGGCTTTATTTTCTTTGGGGACCACAGATGATTAGATTGTATACCACTAACCACTAACATCCCCCTTCTCTACATTAATTTGGTCACTGCAGGAAGAATTTGGAGGTAGTGGGAATACCCTTGGTTTTTTTTCTGGGGAAAGGACTTGCCTTAATAAATCTTACCCACTCCTGTGTCTTTCCAAGCTATGTCATTTAATTCATTCCTTAAAAGTTTTAGGGAATCCCATTCCATAACCACTTTCTGTCTCAGCGGGTGTCAAAGAATTCACAACACTTGGTATTCATAATCCCCAATGATTTTTTGACCCCTAGTCCTTTGCATATCATACTCTTCTTCAACTTCATTGAAACCGGACCGTCTGTATGAACAAATGAACATAAATCTGCTCCTGGTTTAGTGACGAATGAAATCAACTGGATTTTTTTTAAAAGTTTCCTAAAACAACGGAAGATCAAATTTTGCAGAACACCCTGCACACTAGATGTAGGGAAAGGCAGGAAATAGTTTTCCTCTAGTAGAAGGTAACTAATATTTTAGGTCATCCAAGTACTCTGCGAGTTTTTTTATTATTATTATTTCTGTTTTGCATAGGAATCCAGAATTTTGTTTTGAGTCAGTGTGACAACACCAGAACCATCAGTGTAACTTTAAGTCAGCTTTTAACAAATACCTTGGCATTGTTCAGCTCTCTTTATTAGCAGGGAACAGTCAAGATTGTGATTATAACTTATACCATTATACCATTTTCCAGAAGTGTACCTGAATATCTTCCGCTGACCTATTTTAATTTAAAAGTGATATTGTCTCCTTGTAGAAATCTTTTGTCCTTTTAAACGACCAATGCTTTTAAAAGAGATTTTAGCTGGTTAAGGTGGCAAATTAGTGTTGCCTCCAAATTCTTTAGGCTAGGCCATTCTTTCATGTCTTTACTTGTTTTCCTGATGTACATATATAAATATTAAAAAGGGAGCCTTAAGGGGATTTGTTTTCATAATTTAATATTTTTTGTATTTTGCTCTTGCCTACTTGTTTTTAACAAAGTGTTACGAAAATGAGGGTGGAATTCTTAGAACCAAAGTTACTACTTAATAAAAAATGTATTACATGCTTGGAATATGCATTGGTGTGGACATGTGGCCTCTGTCTCTGTAGTGTTTAATCTTCTGTTTTGCCACTTTTAAACGGTTATTTTATTTTTTTTGCTTTTGTAACAGAAAATGTTTTCAGAATCTTGTGCACAAGCAAGGTGTCACTGTTAAGAAAAATATTTTTTTTAGCAAAAGTGTTTAATTGCTCTATTTCCCTCAGTAGAGGGTTGATTTAAACCAGGGGTCTTCAAACTGGACCCTTTTATGACTTGTGGACTTCAACTCCCAGAATTCCTCAGCCAGCGTGCTGGCTGAGGAATTCTGGGAGTTGAAGTCCACAAGTCATAAAAGGGCCCAGTTTGAAGACCCCTGGTTTAAACAAAGGGCTTGTTTTACTCTGCATTCCAATCTTAAATGAAAAGATAAGAATTTTCAGATAATTTAGACCTCCAAAAACCTTGGATTCAACCCAAATCATCATGGGCAAGTAGCAATGCAGTTTTTCTGTATTCCCCTAATACAATTTGCACCCCAGTTTTCACTACAGGTGGTCCTCAACGTACACCCATAATGGTGCTTGGATTTTCAGTCATAATTCATTGCAGTTGTAAGTCGAAGCACTAAATGACCGGACTCGATTTTACAGCCATTTTTTTTACAATGTCCATAAAATGAGTCACTGCGATAGAAATCATGCGCTCATTAAGCGTATCCATTCATCTGAATGGGTAGGTTTTGCTGCAAGTCAGCAAAAATGTCTCAAACTGTGGTCACATCACCGTGGGACACCACAACTAGTCGTCAATGTGAATCAGCTGCCAAGTGCCCAAAATGCAACCATAGTTGTAATTTTGAGGGCAGGTCATAAGTAGATTCTTAGAAGTCCATCCTAACTTTGAACGGTCATTAAAGAGCGGTTTTAAACTTTTCCTTCTTCTGCTTATAGGCAGAATTATGGGCTTGTTCACAAACTGATGTGTTGAGCGTATTTGTACATTGCGCTGGCTCTTTAAGACTCTCTTTAAAGATGATTGGCACAGTCGAGAAAAGGTTTTAACCATACTATTGCGTTCTAGTTGGGCCAACCAAAGCACCAGAGGGAAGGAAGAGAAACAATGGCTGGAAACTGATCAAAGAGAGAAGCAACCTGGAACTAAGGAGAAACTTCCTGTCAGTGAGGACAATTAACCAGTGGTACAGCTTTTCTCCAGAAATCATGGGCGCTCCATTACTGGAGATTTTTAAGAAGAGGCTAGACAGTCACTTGTCTGAGATGGTGTAAGCGGGGGGCTGGACTAGAAGACCTCCAAGGTCCCTTCCAGCTTCTATTCTATTCTATTCTATTCTATTCTATTCTATTCTATTCTATTCTATTCTATTCTATTCTATTCTATTCTATTCTATTCTATTCTATTCTATTCTATTCTATTCTATTCTATTCCATTCTATTCCATTCTATTCCATTCCATTCCATTCCCTTCCCTTCCCTTCCCTTCCCTTCCCTTCCCTTCCCTTCCCTTCCCTTCCCTTCCCTTCCCTTCCCTTCCCTTCCCTTCTCTTCTCTTCTCTTCTCTTCTCTTCCATTCCATTCCATTCCATTCCATTCCATCCCATCCCATCCCATCCCATCCCATCCCATCCCATCCCATCCCATCCCATTCCATTCCATTCCATTCCATTCCCATTTCCATCCCATCCCATTCTATATTCTATTCTATTCTATTATTCTATTCTATTCTATTCTATTCTATTCTATTCTATTCTATTCTATTCTATTCTATTCTATTCTATTCTATTCTATTCTATTCTATTCTATTCTATTCTATTCTATTCTATTCTATTCTATTCTTCAGATGGATTGCATTTGCTGTTTTATAAACATGCTCCTTCTAGACTAGTTTCCTGGGTGGACCGAGCCACATTGAATGGCTGAGCCACCATTCGCTGTGCTAACTTACCACAACAAAACCATTAACCATCTTCTCTCTGAGCCACAAGGGCCGAACTGATGTATTCTGCTAAGCCACCGTTAGCCAGCCACATTGTGGCTTAGGCCACACATGATCATGTTCACTTAATTGGCTTAGCCAGTGTTTTCCGTGCCAGCCCACAAATGTCCTCCGTTTCAAAGGTTTGCTTTTCTTGGGGAAACACGGCAAATGCTGCTGTTGTGTCATCATGTGTTCGCTTTGGACCTAAGGCTTCCCTCTCCTAATGTAGCATCCTTATCTCAATGTTGGCAGATAACTGACCTGGGAGAAGAGAGGTTTAACAAACTACGAGAGAAGAGGAGCTGAAGCCAGTGCTGAATATATCTAGCTATCCTATTGTCAACTTCAAGGGCCAACATCCCCCAAAGAGCACAGGCTAGTTTGTGAATTAACCTAACAACAGGACCATTGGTTAGGGGTTACTGGCAATTTCATTATTATTATTTTTTTATCCCTAAAAAAGGTGGTTCAGGAGGACAACGCAAAACAACACCCTGACTTGCTCAGCACAGAGAATTGAACAAAAAAGAATAAAAAAAACACTCTCAAAAAAGTTACAACATTGGAATAACACAAATAAGATGGTTTGGATATTACATCATTAATATATGTGTGTTCTAAGGCTAAGCAGTTAGTGTTCAGTCTAATCCAGGGGTAGGCAACCTTGGCTCTTTTACGACTCGTGGACTTCAACTCCCAGAATTCCTGAGCCAGCCATGCTGAGGGAAAAGGGAGAGGTTTCCAAGCTGAGCCATGCTGGCTCAGGAATTCTGGGAGTTGAAGTCCACGAGTCGTAAAAGAGCCAAGGTTGCCTACCCTTGGTCTAATTGCATAGCAATATGCATATAGTTCTTTTTCACCAATTAAAACATGGTGCCTGGAGGTGGAAGCAAAACGGTCTGACTGTAGACTTCTCTCCTGGATCCTCCTAGAGTGAGGCTGTATGAGGGTCTCACATTTTTGGTTTGTGGTTGTTGTTTTTTTACAACGTTCCTGTTGGGTGTTTCATAAAGGCTCCCTTATTAATGTCTTGCAAATTACAGATTCCTCTGTAATCCTTCAGTGTGGAGTCCTTGGTGCCCTCTGAGCTTTCTTGTTTTTCTGCAGATGTTTCATTACCGAGCTAGGTAACATTATCAGTGCTAGAAAAGAATGGGGTTTACTTCAAATACTCCTTTCTTAGCAGCAAAAATTTTGGTGGTAGGCTGAGGACTGCCTCCCTCTGCAACCACTAGGATAGCTGTTAAAAATAATTGCCCCATCCATGTGCGTCTCATCTGGAGCCAGGAAGCGTGCAAAATTTGTTGTCAACTAAAATCCAGAGCAGCTGAATATTAGCAAGATTTTAAAGAGCTTCGCGCAAGAGGTGTGAGGCTGCAAGTTGTGTCTCCTGCTGTTTATCTGGTTACGGTATGATGATGATCAGAACATCTTCAAGAATCTGCTTCTGCAAGCCAATCTTGTAAAAACAAGACAGGTTTTTAAAAGGCTCTGCTTCCAAGCTAAACAGTCTTTCTTGTACAGGATGTTGCTTTTAATGCTGACCTAAACATTCTTTCAGGTGCTGATTTAAAATTGAGCATGGAGAGGCCAATCTATTATCTAAGAAGGTTGCATCAAGTCTTCTTTAAGTGTGTGTTGTGTGTAAAATGTGCAAGACAATCAGAAATTGAAATAAAGGATTTGTGTTCTCAAATAAGTCTTCTTAACACTCCCAAGGCTATTTTCTGTTTTCATATGGCAAGACAAAATGGTGTTTTCAAAAGGGGCAATATTTTGCTTCTGGCAATACTTCATTTTCTTCTAATACGGACAAGTTTTTTAAAAAATTAGAACAGCTCCTCAAATGTAGGTCAACTTATGCCAGTATGTTATCTTCCTTCACAGATACAAAATAAAATAATTTCTTCTTCCCAAGAAGTTGCTTCTTCTATTTCTGTTCTCTTTAAAAAAAATCTCTTATCTCATCCTAAATAGTTTTGCTAGCGATGCTACTTGTACAAAATTTTCAGCTGGCGCCCATCAATCTATCTTTTTAGTAATAACAATTAAAAACACAATCTAAGGTAGTCAGAATTTGTGAAATGCTCCAATTTTTCAAAATCTCTGTGTTCTTGGATGACATCTTATGAATTCTGGCAAATTAATTTTTTTTAAAAAAAATGTTCAGCAATGATATTAGGGTATGTTGAGATGCTACCTGATCCTAGAGGAGGTGAGTTCTAATCCTACTTTAGGCATGAACGCTGGCTGGGTGACTTTGGGCCAATCACCAGGAGATGGTGAGTTCTAGTCCCGCCTTAGGCATGAACGCTGACTGGGTGACTTTGGGACAATCTCTACCTCTCAACCCAACCTACCTCACAGGAGAAAAAGAGGAATGAAATAGTCTTAATTTTGTTCACTAACTTGAGTTACTTATAAAGTAATCAAGGTGGGATTTAAAAAAAAGTAGCTGCATAACAGATTTTTCTGTTATGACATGACTGCAGCTGCAAGATGGGAACTGGCTAGAAAATCTTATGCAGTCAAAAAGAAATTGTTAGGATTTTTTTTTTTAAAGGAGAGAAAATGCTGTTGATTTGTGTGACGAAGGCTAAAAAAGGCACCTTCCAGGAGGGTGACTAAAATTAAAAATAACAGTGATGAAATGAAGGAAGGCCTAGAAGGATTGTTCTAGAAATTTGCATGGGAATTCTACCATATGTCCAAAGGAGTGATGTTAAGGTTGCTGTCCTAGAAAAAAAATGATGCAAATAAAGTCATATATGCTGTGAAAATGTCAGCAAATGGTACAACTGTAGGTGTAGATGGCATAATCGGACAAATTAATCCATTTTGTTTGCTTCTGGAGTAGACGGGTCTTTAACGTAAAACTTCTGCCGCAATTTTCGGTCCCTGAGACTGAAGATGATTCAATCGCGTAGCCTCTTTTCTAAATTTTCAAAATTACATAGTTGAGCCGCCTGCCGGACTGTGGCCATGAGCGTGGATGCTGATTGGCCCGGTCGCTGATCTCTTTTCACAAACTGATACCTCCATGCCAGTTCTGACATGTGCGGGTTGAAATGTTGGTTCAGTTTGGCAATGAGGTCGCCATAAGTCACAGAACCGATGGCCGTGGGCGAGCACAATCCCACCGCCAGGTTGTAAATGTCTTTTCCGCATGTACTGAGCAGAGCAGCAACTTTCATGCTGTCCTCCGTGATGCGGTTAACCTTCATATAGAATTCCAGCTGCCCCATGAAAGCTTCCCATTCCTCCGGCTGAGCAATATTGAAAACGGGTGCCTGACCGAACTGAGCCATTGCGTCCGATCCGAACGGTCCAGCTACAACGGCAGACGGTGTACCTGGTGGATGCTCCCAACTGTGGGGGTCTTACTGCCGAATGAGACTGGATCCCACCCTCGTCGCCACTTGTTAGGTCGGGGTTGTGGATCAATGACACGCAGACGTATGGCAGCAAGGGTCTTTATTCGAACGTAGCGTGAACTGGGGGAACAACAGTTACCTGATTTGCTTTATACCTGTCCAGGTGAATGCCTAGCCAATAGGTTTGAGCTCAGGTTTCCCGCCGGTGGGGCCCGCCAATCCCTTTAAATCCAACTTCCCACTGAACGCTGTTCCTGCACGGAGCTGTCCAGCTCCGCGCCTCCTTATGCGGCTGTTACACGTGTCTGCTAGCCCAGCATACACTACAGTAAGTATGAAGGATACGACTGAAGATTGTAAGATAGTTCTCCTGTGCCAAGACAAAGGCAGGAAGTGTGAGTGACAAACTATCGTGGGATTAGTTTATTAGCCATGCCTAGGAAGGTATTTGTCCTAATTCAGATTTAAAGGGTATGAGAAGAGACAAAGAAAACATTTGTGTATTTCAAGGTGGCTTTATGAAGAGCGGTGGCAAACCCAATTTTTATTTCTAGTGCCTGTGGGGCTCAGATGGCACACGCATCTTCGTAATAAAATGTTTCAGAAAGTGAATTGATTTGAATTATGGATGATTTAGATGAGTATGCAGTTGAAGGTTGATTGCTAAAGGTGATAAGCGCAGAATTCGATGAAATTAAAGCAGGCAGCCCAATTAATGGAATGCTTAATAAATAGTTCTCCACCAACTGGAGAATATGTGAAGGATGTTCTGTGTGTGTGTGTGTGTGTGTGTGTGTGTGTGTGTGTGAAATGTTTGTTAGGCATTCAGAATACACTTGCTTAGTCCCAGACACGGGACAAATTTTATTTCCTGTTTCAGCCTAGCCCAAGGCCATCTACAGGGCAGTAGCCACAGCAGTGGCAGCTCATATTTGTGTAAATTTTTTTGGCTTGCTAACAAAGAATAAAGGGAGACTGATATGATCATTTCAAACTTATTTGTTCTCATCAGTCAGCCATACCCTTGTGCAAGGCCACACTTGGTCGCCACAGTATACAAAAGAGGGTGAGACTCTTAAAAAGAGTGCAGAGAAGAGCAACAAAAATTATTAGAGAACTGGACGCTAAAACATATGAAGAACAGTTGCAGGAATTAGGTATATCTAGTTTAATGAAAAGAAGGATTAAGGGTGACACGATAACAGTCTTCCAATATTTGAGCGGCTGCCACAAGGAAGAAGCGGGGGGTGTCAACCCAGTGGTGGGATTCAGCCAGTTCACACAACTTTGGCAGAACCGGTAGCTAATTTTTTGTTGCCCAGGCTCAGAATGGACTTCCGGAAACGGCATCCACACAGAGAACCGGTTGTTCACATATTTGAATCCCACCCCTGGGTCAACCTATTCTCCGAAGCAACTGAAGGCTGGACAGGAAGCAATGGATGGAAGGTAACCAAGGAAAGAAGCAACCTACAACCAAAGAGGAATTTCCTGACAATGAGAACAATCTACCAGTGGAACAACCAGCCTTCAGAAGTTGTGGGTGCTTCATCACTGGAGGTTTTTAAGAAGAGACTGGTCAGCTTTTTGTCCAGAATGATACAGGATCTCCAGCTTGAGCAGGGGATTGGACTGGAAGACCTCCAAGGTCCATTAAAACTCGGTTATTCTGATATCTAGCTCAACTGTAGTTTGCAAGAATCAAGAACATGGGGTGATATAGAGAAGTCTATTAGTAGGTTTGGCTACATTTCCGTTAACTCACATTTTTAATTTTGTTATCTGATTGCCTCTTTATTTAATTTTTGTGCTGTGCATAACATCGTTTAGCCCAAAGGTGAATTGTGTGCTCTTACGAAAACCGCAAAGAGCCGTTGCAAGGAGCCTTCGGCCCATTTCAATAGACTGTTTTAATTGCAAGGCTTCCGTTGTCCCAACTCAACCTTCCCAGCTCCAAGTTAGAGTAGCTCCAAATTAAAAAGATAGGAAACGGGCAGAAGGAGATGCCTGGCTTCTGGCAAAGCATAACCTTTCATGCAGTTATCACGGCGCATGAAGTCCCCAGGTGGTTCTGCCAGACAAGGACCCCAATGAGAACCACTTAAACCACATCCAGGATTTTGGTTTTGCAATCGTATCGCTTCCCCTGGGGTAAATTCTTTTGCTAGCCATTTTGTCCTGGGTGAATTTCTCTGAGCTATTGTTTATCTGCCGACCTTTCCAACGACGACGACGAAAACCCCGTGGGATCCTTTTTGAGAGGTGGGATCGTTCAACGTCCAGAGCCAGCTTCGGCAAACACAAAAGAACGTGGCGCCAAATCTCATATTTGTTTCAGACAAAGATGGAAAAGTTTAACGCTGGTATCCCAGTTGCTTTGGGCTGTGGCTTCAGTGCTGTAATTACTATGGTTATTGGTAAAAAGTCCTGCTCTCTGGGCTAGAGCTTTTAAGGGAGTGGGATACCATGAGAGCTGGTTCCATTTAGTGGGAAGGGGGTGGGTGGGCTGGAGAGATTAATTTTAGAAATGCCCTCCCAATTACAGCTGTCCATGTGGAGACTGAGCACATGCCAGCTCTGGATGCAAATTAGGAGCACAATTCAAGAATGAAAAAGCTCCCAGCATCTTGTCTCTGGTTGTTCACGGATTGGTTTTCTATTCAGAGCAATCTTGCAAATTCTGGTACAAAAGGATTTGATTTTAACTTCCTGGACTAATGGCAAACGAGAACGGAGCTGCTCATCAGATACCAGACATCTCCGAATATTGTACTGTGATTCATTGCTCAAGCGCGCACACACACACACACACACACACACACACACACACAGAGAGGGGAAAATAACAGGAGAGCTATTTTCTTTCAAGGCAATCAACCGAATCTTGCATTCTTTTCCTAACGCTTCGAGAGTTCAGAGGTAGCCGCTTTTTTTAAGGCATCATAAAAATGAAGCTTTGCAGCAAGCCGATCAGCAAACTCCTTTACTCATAGCAAGCCATTTATAATTATGAATTTATAATTTAGAGCAAGCCACTGTGGTCTCAGCACCAGGCTACAAACTGGGAGGCGGTGAGTTCTAGTTCAGCCTTAGGCATAAAAAAAACAAACAAACGCTGGATGACTTTAGGCAAGTTTCTCTTATCAGTCCAACTTCAGTTGTTGTCAGGGAAATAGGAAGAGAAAGGAATATTAGACTGGTGTGCTGCCTTGAGATATTTATAAAATAATAAAGGCAGAATTAAGAAAACCTAAAACAAAGGACAATTGTATAGCAATGATTGATGGACTTTTTTAACATGTAAGCAGGTTCAAATTGTTTTTGCTATGCCTTCTGGCTAATCTGAATCAGTTTTCTGATTCTTTCCTCTGGTATATCTCAGTTTTCTGTATTCATTTCCACAGTCACAGACTGGGTATCGTTCTCAGTCAGAGAAATATCCTTTCCGCCCCCCCACAACTGACATCACCAACAAGGAATGAAATGGGAGCTCCTCCCCCCCCTTTTAATTGACTTATTGGAAGCCATTCCAACTGGGCCAAAATTTGAGGCTGGGACAGGACACAAAGGTACAATTTCAGTATGGCTGATAGAATGGGTTCAGATGGTATGTTAATAAGATGCCTTGGGTAGCAAGACCTGGCTAAGTCTCTTAAGTAAATATCCCATCCCTGTTTCCCTTATAATATACAGATAGTCCTTGACTTATGACCAGTGGTGGGATTCAAATATCTGAACAACCAGTTCTCTGCGTGTATGCAGGCCTGGGCGCCTAGGCCTACAACGGACTTCCGGAAGTGGCATCCATGCACTTCCAGCGGGCCACTCAAAGCCTGGGAGGCCTCCTCCAGGCCTCCGAGGCCGAGAACGGACTTACGGAAGTGGCATCCATGCACTTCCTGTGGGCTGTTCAAGGCCTGGGAAGCCTCCTCCAGGCCTCCGATGCCTAAAACAGACTTATGGAAGCGGTGTGCATTCAGCCCGTTCTCCGAATTCGACAAAATTTAGCTACCGATTCTGCTGAACCAGTGCGAACCGGCTGAATCCCACCACTGCTTACAACCACAACTGAGCTAAGGGAGACATTTGTTAAGTGAGTTTTGCCCCATTTTACGACCTTTCTTTCCCCAGTCGTTAAGTGAATCACTGCAGTTGTTAAGTTGGTAACATGGTTGTTAAGTGAATCTGGATTCCCCATTGATTGCTTGTTAGAATGTCGCAAAAGGGGATCATGTGACCCCGGGACACTGCAATTGTCAGTTGCGCCTGGTGCACCAGTTACGGCCCTATCTAGACCGTGATGCCTTGCGTACAGTCACTCATGCGCTCGTGACCTCTCGATTAGACTACAAGGGTAGCTCTCTACATGGAGCTACCCTTGAGAACCACTCGGAGGCTCCAACTGGTGCAGAATGCAGCCGCGCGAGTTGTGTTGGGGGTCTCCCGATACTCCCATATTACATCTCTGCTCCGTGAGCTGCATTGGCTTCCGGTTGCCTTCCGGGTGAGATTCAAGGTACTGGTTATGACCTACAAAGCCCTACATGGCATGGGTCCGGAGTACCTTAGGGAGCACCTGCGACCAGCATCAACTTCCCTCCACCCAGTGCACTCCCACAGAGAGGGCCTCCTCAGGGTGCCGCCGTTCGGAGAATGCCGTCTGGTGACCCCCAGGGGGAGGGCGTTCTCTGTGGGTGCGCTTGACCTGTGGAACCGTTTACCGGTTGAGCTCCAGATGGCTCCCGACCTTCGCTCCTTCCGACGCGACCTAAAAACCTATCTGTTTGAACAATCCGGCCTGGTCTGATGGGTTTTGTTTTAATTATTGTTTTAATGTAATTTATCTTCTGCATTTGGCACTAGGGTTTAATTTGTTTTCAATTTCTGTATTTGGGCATTTTGATATTTATGTCCCTGTTCACTGCCCTGAGTCCTTCGGGAGAAGGGCGGTATACAAATCAAATCAAATCAAATCAAATAAATAAAAAAATAAATATGAACCAGTTGCCAAGCATCTGACTTGTGATCACATTGTCAATGCTGCTAACATCGGATGTTCTTGCTTTGACAACAGATGGAAATGCAGCCATTTTACTCTTTTGCTTTTAGAGTTCGTTGATGCTGGGAGGGGGAATGTGGGTGAGAGTCCAGTTAGTCATAACAATAATAACTCAGCTCTGGGAATCCAAGGTTATAAAGATTTGGCGGGCTGGGGAGAAAGCCTGCGCTTCAAGCTAATTGGGGAATGTGATTTATGACTGTTAGTTGGAGGAGGGAATTGTGCTTTGTTACTTTATGCTCAGGGGAGAAGAATTCAGTTCGAAAGGAATTCGTAAAAATGCAAGTAGAAAAATAGGGACCACTACAGTGAGAAAGGTAACAGTGTTCCATTCACAGCTTCTGGAGGCAGGTTGTTCCACTGGTTAATTGTTCTAACTGTCAGGAAGTTTCTCCTTAGTTCTAGGTTGCTTCTCTCCTTGACTAGTTTCCATCCGTTGCTTCTTGTCCTGCTTTCAGGTGCTTTGGAGAATAGCTTGACTCCCTCTTCTTTGGGGCAGCCCCTGAGATATTGGAACGCTGCTATCATGTCCCCCCTGGTCCTTCTCTTCATTAAACCACACATACCCAATTCCAGCAGTCACTCTGAGCAAGCAGGCGGCGATATAAAATTTCTAAATAAATAAGTAAGCCTTTTTACCTTTTTCCTTTAATTCAATTAAACAAAGTTTAAGAAAAGGATAAAAAAACCCCCCACATTTAATAGTTTGGTTTGGGCCCTGAAAATTGACGCTTGAGATAGCAGAATCCAGACATGCTCTTTGCAGGCACTTCACCAAGTCCCTTTTACCCTAGATAAATCCAGCAGCAGCTAGAGAAATGATTACTTTTTAAGTGATGGATGGTGAGGGACAGTTCTGAATCTCCACAATCAGAAACATAATTCTGCTTAAATTACCTGACAATGCCGGTTCTCCGGATCCAACCCACTGTGATAATCTGAAAAGGTACGTGGGAGACAAATGGAAGGGTCTTAATTGAAAGGAATAAGGGGGAAAAAAACCTAATTACGGAGATAAGAAGAATTTGAAGACACTGATTCCTCCGGTTTCGTGTCATCGGCCCTGCCAAGCTGCATTAAGGTTGAGTGGATCTCAACTTTGCAGTCTCTTTTTTTTAAAAAAATCCATTTATATCCCGCCCTTCTCCGAAGACTCAGGGTGGCTTACAAGCATAGCAATAGCCTTCATTCTATGTATATGCCTGCTTATTAGGGCTTTCACACCCCCCCCAAGCGGCATTATTACAAAGTCAGCTTATTGCCCCCAACAATCTGGGTCCTCATTTTACCTACCTGGGAAGGATGGAAGAAGGCTGAGTCAACCTTGAGCCTGGTGGGACTCGAACCTGCACTAATTGCAGGCAGCTGGTGTTACTTAAGGAGGCATTAGCCCACTGCTCCACCAAGGCTCTTAGCCAAAAGACATTCATTTGACCCCTTATTCTGAATGTGATCTGCTTGTCTGGATCATCCTTGTTGCACGTATGGTTTGCGTGGGATCAGGGAGAGAGAATTACAGCTAGTCCTTGACTTGCAACAGTTCATTTATTGACCATTCCAAGTTGCAACTGCCCTGAAAAAAGGGACTTGTGACCGTTTTTTCACACTTAGGAACTGTCACAGCCATCCCCAGGGTAACGTACCATCGAAATTTGGATGCTTGGCAAGTGACATGGACTTAGGACGGTTGCAACGTCCTGTGTGTGTGTGTGTGTGTGTGTGTGTGTGTGTGACGCGATCCCCTTTTGTGACCTTCTGACAAGAAAACTCAATGGGGAAGCCAGGTTCACTTAACAACCGTGTTGCTGACTTAACGACACTCAAAGATTCCCTTAACAACAGTGGCAAGAAAAGTCATAAAATGGGACAAAACTCGCTTAACAAATGTCTCGCTTAGAGACATAAATTTTGGGCTGAGCTGTGGTCGTATAAGGCGAGGACTACCTGTGATGGGTGTGAGGAGGAGGAGGGAGGGGAAAAGAAAAGTAGGAAAAAGAAAAATGATCAAAGTCCAACCCGAAAAGAGGGGTGGATTAAATAAAAAGGAGAGCTGTGATTTCTTTTTAACCTACAAAGGAATCTCTGTCATCTCTCCTTCCTCTTTCTTGAAGTTGCCATTTCTAATTATTTCACTTAGCAGGCAAGTTGGATGCTGTTATATTGGCTCCACAGGTAACTACCCCCCCTTTTTTTTTCAACTTTTCCTTTCAACCTTCATCTGCTTCCTAGCTAGGTGACAGTTTGTATGCTACAAGCTGCTGATGAGAAGGGAGACAGGCAGAAATTTTCAGCCAGAAAGCTGAATTTCATTGCCTCTCTCCTCTCTCTCTCCTCTCTGTCTCCTCTCTGTCTCCTCTCTCTCCTTTCTCTCTCCTCTCTCCCCCTCTCTCCTCTTTCTGTCTTTCCTCTCTCTCTCCCCTCTCTCTCCTCTCTCTCTCCCTCTCCTCTCTCTCTCCCTCTCTCCTCTCTGTCTCCTCTCTCTCCTTTCTCTCTCCTCTCTCCCCCTCTCTCCTCTTTCTGTCTTTCCTCTCTCTCTCCCCTCTCTCTCCTCTCTCTCTCCCTCTCCTCTCTCTCTCCCTCTCTCCTCTCCTCTCTCTCCTTTCTCTCTCCTCTCTCCCCCTCTCTCCTCTTTCTGTCTTTCCTCTCTCTCTCTCCCCTCTCTCTCCTCTCTCTCTCCCTCTCCTCTCTCTCCCTCTCTCCTCTCTGTCTCCTCTCTCTCCTTTCTCTCTCCTCTCTCCCCCTCTCTCCTCTTTCTGTCTTTCCTCTCTCTCTCCCCTCTCTCCCCTCTCTCCCCTCTCTCTCCCTCTCCTCTTTCTCTCCCTCTCCTCTCTCTCCTCTCTCTCTCCCTCTGTCTCCTCTCTCTCCTTTCTCTCTCCTCTCTCCCCCTCTCTCCTCTTTCTCTCTGTCTTTCCTCTCTCTCTCCCCTCTCTCCCCTCTCTCTCCTCTCTCTCTCCCTCTCCTCTTTCTCTCCCTCTCCTCTCTCCTCTCTCTCCCTCTCTCCTCTCTGTCTCCTCTCTCTCCTTTCTCTCTCCTCTCTCCCCCCTCTCTCCTCTTTCTCTTTGTCTTTCCTCTCTCTCTCTCCTCTCTCTCTCCTCTCTCTCCCTCTCTCTCTCTGTATATCGCATTGTTCTGTTCCTCAAAAGGCCTTGAATGAATGTCAAAGTATGGAAAGAAAATCAGCCATAACTTGCGTGGATGTTTGGGGGGTTGTTTTTTCCCCCCTCCCTCAGGATTCCCACAGCGTAGGCTTTATTGAATAAAGTCACAACTGAATGCATTTGCACAACCACCTTATGCCACGAAACATTATTTACAAACAGCAATGGGCCGGTTCATCTAATCACACAAATGTCATTATGGTTCCATGTGAACTCAGCCAAGACTTTCATTCTGAAGCTGTTCCATTGTTCCCCTTCCTCCCACCTTTCCCCCCCCCCTATAAAATCATTTTCCACAGGACACAATATTTTAGCGGGAGTAAAATCTAAAGATCCCCAATGTATAGGCAGTCTTCAACTTCCCACCATAGCTGAGCCCAAAATTTCTGTGGCTAAGGAGAAAGTCCTTAAGTAAGTTTTGCCCCATTTTACGACCTTTCTTGCCACAGTTGTTAAGTGAATCACTGCGGGTATTCCGTTAGCAACACAGCTGTTAAGTGAATCTGGATTCCCCCACTGATTTTGCTTACGGGAAGGTTGCAAAAGGGGATCACATGACCTTGGGACACAGCAGTGGTCACAAATATGAGTCAGTTGCCAAACCTCCGAATATAGATCACATGACCATGGGTTTGCTGGAACGGTCCTAAGAGTGAAAAATGGTCATAAGTCACTTTTTCCACCGCCATTGCAACTTCGAACACTGACTAAATGAACTGTTGTAAATTGAGAACGACCTGTACTTTAAAGAATTTCTTTCTACTTTGCATACCTCTTGCAAATATTTGTATGGGGTTGTTGTTGTTGGTTTTTTGTGTGTGTGTGTGTGTGTGTGTTTACTCTGGTTTGAGAATTTGTAGATTTTTTTAAGCCTCACGGGCTTTAGTTAGTTCAAGTCTTTATTCTTATGGGTAAGACGTTTATTAAAGTATCTGGTTATTCTTTCGAAAAATGAAATATTTCCTCTACTTTCTTGAAATTAAATGCCATTACAGCTTGCTTGGAAAATGAAAGGCTGGTTGAGGAAAATCCATCGCTTCAGATGGGATCTGGGTCCGTGAATCTGTGTTGGGGCCATGCTGGGCTGCTGATCCTCGAGGCGAAATTTGACAATTTGATTGATTTCTATGGAGATCTCCTTGATATAAATTACCATGGAAACCAAACAGGTGCCATGGTTGGCAATCAGCAACAGTTGCCCCACGTGCAATTGACACAAATACGGAATTGAAGGGCTGGGCAGAGAAATGCAGTCTATTAATTGCTGCTTATTTCAGCAGGGTAGAAGTCGGATGAAAAAAAATCATTGCTTTCTTTGTTCTTCTTGTAGTTGTTCAGTAAGATAATTACTTCTTTCTCTGAGTGAGGAACTCATGGGGAAAATGTTCTTTGTGTGTACAAGAATGGCCGTTATCTTAAAGGAGGTATGTGTTGATTTTAATCAAGGCTTCTCGCTTGGTTAAAAAATCAGTCCTGCGGGACTTTGAAAGATTTGCTCGGCACGCATCCAGGATTTTTGAAGCAAAATTAATATTAAAACGACAGGCAACCCTGGACTTAAAGCCACAACGGAGCCCAAAATTTCCTGTGGCTCAGTTGTTCAGTGAATTTTGCCCCATTTCACAACTTCTCTCGTCTAGAGTTATTAGGTGAATCACTGCTGTGGTTAACTTAGTAACTTGGTCGTTAAGTGAATCTGGCTTCCGCCATTGACTTTGCTGGTCAGAAGGTCACAAAAGGGGATCACATAACCTGGGGACATTGCAGCCTTCACAAATAGGAACCAGTTGCCAAGTGTCTGAATTTAGATCACATGACCATGGGGATGCTGCAATGGTTGTTAAGTGTTAAAAACTGTCATAAGTCACTTTTTCAGTGTTGTAACTTTAAATAGTTACTCAGTGAACGGTTGAAAGTTGAGGATTACTTGTATGTGAATAGAATAGAATGGAATGGAATGGAATGGAATGGAATGGAATGGAATGGAATGGAATGGAATAGAATAGAATAGAATAGAATAGAATAGAATAGAATAGAATAGAATAGAATAGAATAGAATAGAATAGAATAGAATAGAATAGAATAGAATAGAATAGAATAGAATAGAATAGAATAATCGTAAAGTTGGAAGGGACCTTGGAGGTCATCTAGTTCAAACCCCTGCTAAGGCAGGAAACTCTATACCATTTCAGACAAATGGCTGTCCAGTCTCTTCTTAAAAACCTCCAGTGTTGGAGCATTCACAACTTCTGGAGGCAGATTGTTCCACTGGTTAATTGTTCTAACAGTCAGAAAGTTTCTCCTTAGTTCTAGGTTGCTTCTCTCCTTGATTAGTTTCCATCCATTGCTTCTTGTCCTGCTTTCGGGCACTTTGGAGAATAGCTTGACCCCTCTTCTTTGGGGCAGCCCCTGAGAGATTGGAACACTGCTATCATATCACCCCTAGCCCTTCTCTTCATTAAACTAGACATACCCAATTCCAGCAGCCGTTCCTTATATGTTTTTGCCTCCAGACCTAGAACAGAATAGAATAGAATAGAATAGAATAGAATAGAATAGAATAGAATAGAATAGAATAGAATAGAATAGAGCTGGAAGGGACCTTGGAGATCTTCTAGTCCAACCCCCTGCTCAGGCAGGAGACCCTATACCATTCCAGACAAAAGTTTGTCCAGCCTCCATTGAAGGAGCACCTAGAACGTCTGGAGGCAAATTTCTGTTCCACTGATTAATTGTCCTCACTGTCAGGAACTTTCTCCTTAATTCCAGGTTGCTTCTCTCCTTGATTAGTTTCCAACCATTGTTTCTTGTCCTGACCTCTGGTGCTTTGGAGAATAATTTGACCCCCTGTTCTTTGTGGCAGCCCCTCAGATACTGTAAGACTGCTATCATGTCACCTCTATCTCTTGTGCTTCCTCCAGTATTTCACATTTCTGATCTTTCTTGACTGCCAATAAACTAATTGCTTTACTGGATCATGGCTAAGTTACAGAATTTCCACTATGTCTATCCAGATGTTTCTTGACAAGTACACAAGTAAGACCATATGGACAGGACTCTGCTTACCTGTTTGCACACCAGCTGCCCACCCTTTGTTATCTGTTTAACAAATTTTACACAATTTGCACCTTTTTGACTGAAGTAGCATGTTTATTTTCCAATTTCATTCCTTGGTTAATTATTTCAGCTTAGAGGCTGCCTGACTCCAATCAACTCTGCGCAACATGAAGCAAGAAATATTAATCTAAATCTAAATCAGGCAGTAAACAGATGGCAGAATTGGTCAACACAATGTAACACATGCCCATCAAGGGGCTGCAAACCTCTTAGCCCAAAGTCTGGGAAAGACTGAAGTTTTTAAGACTCTCTGAAGTGTCATCAATGTGGGAACCACCCCATGGTCAGTGGGAATTTCATTTTAGGTTTTACAACAGAGAAGGTCCTGACAGATGACATTGTTTGATCAAGGCAACCTGGAGTATGTCATCCTTGAAAGAATCAACTGTCTGGGCCAAACCTATGGGAGAGAGATGTAACTAGGCAGTAACTAGGCAGGGATGTCACATAGACATATCAAGACATCCACCGCTGGCTTGCTTCTACATTCTGGACCAGTATAAACTTCAGGGTGGTCTCCAACGCAGCCCCATATAGAATGTGTTACAGAAATAGAACTGTGACAGGTCCACTAATTTAAGAAAGAATGACACTCGTGCACCACAAGAAGCTGTGCAGAGCTCTTGTCATCTCTTAAATAGGAAGTGCTAGCTAGCCCATCTAAGGTTAATGAAGGAGCATCTCCAGATACAGGTGGCCCCAGCATTCACAGACATAAGGTCTTGCTAGGACTGGCAATCCACAGTTACCACACCTCAGCTGCATACTGAGGTTTTGAAGATACAAAGCAGAGTTCTAAGAACTGATTCAGTTTCTATGTTATGAGATGTTGGACTATGGTGAAGATCAGATCTGAGGATTCCTTGATGCTGTCTGAGCTTGGTTGTTTTCTTGCAGATGTTTCACAACCCAACTAGGTAACATCATCAGTGCTAGAAGCAAACCCTACTCCTTTCTAGCACTGATGCTGTTCCATAGTTGGGTTGTGAAACGTCTGCAAGAAAACCACCAAGCTCAGATAGAATCCTGAAATACAAATATTCTCCTTTATTGGGACCAGATCTTTGTTAATTGCAAGCCACCGTTAAATAAACAGGAATGTTTCTTTCACAAAACCTAAACCAACAGTATGAAAATGAAATAACAAGTATAACATGAATATATTATCAAAATAACATTTTTATAGTGTGCTTTACTCTCTCTCTCTATACACTTGTTTGGCCCTTCCACAAATCTATACCTTTCACATTCATGCCTTGCTCTCCCGAATTGCAAAAGTCTGGAATTCATTTTAGTGAATAATTTTTAACAGTGCAAATAAAGTGCTTTGCATATTTTTGCTGGAAAACCTCGCTTTTGCGCTGCTGAGATTGTAGTAAGGCTCGCACACACATATGCATCTTTGAAGTCAGCTCCATTTTGTGTCCAATTCCGCAATCTGCCCTATCCAAACTACTTCAATAGGTGAACTTGGATCCTGAATATAACTGAGTTTCCCCTAATTGGCAATGTCTTGTTTTTATTTCTTTCTTTTTTATTCCCATTGGATTGTATATATCAATTGTTAAGTGGAAAAATGCAGGAATTACAATTCTACACCGGAGTGAAAGTGCGTGACACATCCGCTAATTAAAAGGACTGTAGGGACAGTTGGAAATTGTATTATTCTGCCGCCTGTCTCCATATGTAGGTCAAATGTAATCATTGGACCGTGAGATTTAACAGCTTGAAAGCATATTTCAATTAATAATGAAAACACGGCTGTGCCGACTGATAATCAGTCATAGACAAACACACTTTAGGCAGGTTGCAATCTTGATCAGCTTATATTATGGGTTAATAGCAAAGCAGATGCTGTCTTTTGAGGCTGGGAATACGTTTGCACGTTTGGATCTATATCTTAAAATTAAGCTAAATAGCTGAGGAAACATGGAGCTGGCACAAAGTACGAGAGAGAGAGAGAGAGAGAGAGAGAGAGAGAGAGAGAGAGAGAGAGAGAGAGAGAGAGAGAGAGAGAAGTTGCCATGTAGCTGTCAGACTGTAGATATTTTGTGAAAAAAATGAGATAAACTGGACAACAGATAATGGGTGAGGTCATAAGAAGGCTTCAATGATTTCTGAAACGTATTCACAAGATTCTTAAATTATAGAACAAAAAACATTCAGTTCTGGTTTCAGACATTGGAATGCAAACCCAATGATCTGTATAAATTCTCAATTGTCAAATTTATCTTTATCTTTAATCTTTTGTTCCGAAAAAAGATTTCCCCCATCTTATTTGGGATATTTTTGTGGCAACAGATTTGAACAGAAGGAAGAAAGTTTTGCACGCTACTTAGCTAGGAAAGGCTCCAGATTTTTTAATGGAAGAGGTAAAACTGTTTTATTTGGCAGAAGCTTCTATTTCTGTCGGTCTATTTTGGAAGAGTGTGAAGAAATCCCTCATGGCAATGAAATTATAGAGGATAGTTGAAACCAAGCGTGAGATTTCTATTTTAAAATTATTTCCCCTTTCCAAGGGAAGGCCATGTGTTCTTGAGGTCAATTTCTTTCTTGAATGTTCAGTTTACTTTTTTTCTTTAAAAAAGAGAACTCGGTAATCGTTATACTTGCAGAATCAATAAGGGAAAACTCTGAACCCCAAATAATAACAGAATAACAGCTGGAAGGCACCTTGGAGATTTTCTAGTCCAACCCCCTATAGCAGGGGTGTCAAACTCAATTTCATTGAGGGCCGCATCAGCATTGCGGTTGCCCTCAGGGGGCCGGGTGGGTGTGGCCAGGGTGGGCGTGACCTACTGGGTGGGCGTGGCTAGAGTGCGTATGGCCTACAGGGTGGGCGTGGCCAGCTCTACATCGTTCGCATCAAGGGTGCCTATGGGGGCCCGGGCAGGAGTGGGACAGATCTGGGGGTCTCTGGTAGAAGGAGGGTCTCTGGGCCAGGGCCAAGGCAGTGGGGGCCGTTCCCTCACTGTTTCCAAGATGGCTTCGCGGGCCGCATGAAACCACTTCATGGGCCGGATCCGGCCCCCGGGCCTTGTGTTTGACATGTCTGCCCTATAATGTGGGAGACCCTATATCAGGGGTCTTCAAACCTGGCCCTTTTATGACTTGTGGACTTCAACTCCCAGCGTGCCTGGCTGAGGAATTCTGGGAGTCGAAGTCCACAAGTCATAAAAGGGCCAAGTTTGAAGACCTCTGCCCTACATCATTTCAGACATATGGCTATCCAGTCCCTTCTTAAAAGCCTCCAGTGATGGAGCATCTTTAACTTCTGGAGGCAGGTTGTTCCACTGGTTAATTGCTCTCAGGAAATTTCTCCTCAATTCCAGGTTGCTTCTCTCCTTGATTAGTTTCCATCCTTTGCTTCTTGTCCTGCCTTCTGGTGCTTTGGAAAACAGGACGGGCCCCCTCTTCTTTGTGGGAGCCTCTCAGATATTGGAAGACTGCAATCATGTCACCCCTGGTCCTTCTTTTCGCTAGATTATGCATACCTAATTTCTGTAACTGTTCTTCGTAATGTTTTAACCTCCAGTCATCTAATCATTTTTATTTATTTTTTGCTCTCCTCTGCACTCTTTCTAGAGTGTTAGCATCTTTTTTTTTATATCGTGGTGACCAAAACAAAATAGTCTCAGATCTGAGACAATTGAAGAGAGTTTGAGGCATGCTTTTAATTTTAGCGGTCTGGAGATGGTTAGAAATGACTCCATAACACTCTTTTATTCCTTCAATCCTGGCTCACTAAATGTTACTGAACCGATCAGCGAGGTCCAAAGTAACTGTTCTGTACCAGCCTGCTACCGGCCCTGCAGATAAGGCAGGGACAACCCCTTTTACAAGAAGGCAAGAGGCTGGAACTAAGCCTGCCAAATTTATTAACATAAAAACATAAACAGAGCAAAGAGAGCAAACACGAACCATGAAACAGGAACTATTCAAACGGTTGCCTTCAGAAAACCAGCCCTCCCACACATTCCCCTTTTATACAGTTCAGGGCGTGGCTTCTCTCTGCCTCCTTCCGAGGTGCCCCATTGCCTTCCTCTGTTTACTCCTGATTGACTGCCTCCTGCGTCGGGCGTCCTTGAACAGGGCCAGCTGTGGGTCATCTTCATCCACGCTGTCAGGCTCACACAGCTGGGTCTGCGTGGTGACCAGGTGGGAGGGGCCTGGCTGAGGGCTCTCATCAGCAAGCTCTCCAACCCCCTCAGCAACCTCTCCAACACCCCCCTCCTCCTCCTCTGAGTCGTCCGACCCAAATGCCGAAACCACAGGCTGACCCTGAATCACAACAGTAACACCATTTAAGAACCAAGGAAGCACTAGTAGTTTACAGCTACTGTTTTGGTTTCTTTTTTTATGAATATTTTTTTTTATTAAAAGAAGATTTTACCAAGACTTACCAAAAAAAACTACAGACGCATAGAAAAAGAAGAAAGAAAGAAATTGTGGAAAGGAAAAAAGAAAAAGTGAAGAGCAACCAAAAAAAGGCAAGAAAAAAGGATATCTAAAGAAGTGACTTTGGATCTTTGCCACAGTCACCAACATAGAAATGATCATCTCTACCTTCAGAAATATTGCAATATGGGAAATATTGCATGTTACATTTCCCGTCTTTCCATAAATAAAGGTAAAGGTAAAGGTTCCCCCGCACATGCGTGCTAGTCGTTTCCGACTCTAGGGGCCGGTGCTCATCTCCGTTTCAAAGCCGAAGAGCCAGCGCTTGTCCGAGGATGTCTCTGTGGTCATGTGGCCGGCATGACTAGATGCCAAAGGCGCACAGAACGCTGTTACCTTCCCGCCGTAGTGGTCCCTATTTTTCTACTTGCATTTTTACGTGCTTTCGAACTGCTAGGTTGGCAGAAGCTGGGACGAGTAACAGGCCTTTCCATAAATAGACCTATTTAATAAATAAACCCCCCAATCAGCATTTCATTTTAATCCATTTTCAGCAGAAAGTTTACAAAGGGTTTCCAGTTTGTTTGTTTTTTTATAAAAGTAGCTTAGTTCCCTCCGAGTCAATTTCTGCAAAGTCAGCCATCTTCGCAACCCATTCCTCCATTTTTGCCGTTTCTGTAGCCTTCCATCTCTATGCATATAATAACCTTGTTGCAGTTACCATATATATATAAAAACCAATCTCCCAGGAACTTTTTTTTTAGCTGAATACTCATAAGTCCTAATAAGAAAAGTTCCGTTTTCATCTGAATGCTAATTTTTAAAACTTTCTGCGTCACGTTATATACTTGTCCAGTATCTTATCACTTTTGCTCAGGTCCACCATGCGTGATAAAATGTCCCTTTGTGTTTTTTCATATTTCCAACAGTGCTTAGAAGTACCTTTATATATTATATCTTAGACAATTCCTCTGGCATAACATACCAATGCTACATCAGGTTTTTTTTTTAAAAAGTTTTCTTTCAAATTGTAAGACGAGGTGAATTTCACACCCTTTAATCACATTCCGTCCCATTGATCCTTATGAATATTTTAACCAAAATTCTTGAGGCATACATTCTTTAACTTGTTCTTCCTCCTTTTCCATTAACAATTAACCAGTGGAACGGCTTTCCTCCAGAAGTTGTGGGTGCTCCAACACTGGAGGTTTTTAAGGAGAGATTGGACAACCATTTGTCTGAAATGGTATATAGGGTTTCCTGCCTGAGCAGGGGGTTGGACTAGAAGACCTCCAAGGTCCCATCCTGCTCTTTTATTTTGTTATTCAAATCTCAACAAAGGTTTATACATTTTAGCAATGCCATGTTCATCATTTGTGCGCAAACCATTTTCAAATTCCATTTTAACACATTCTATTCCAGGTATTTTTATCTAGATTAGATCGTTCTCTTAATTGTGCATATGAGAAGCATTGAAAATTAAATCTTTCTGTAGTCAATTATTCTCTTAATTCCATTTTAGGCTCCCCAGTTTCCTACACCAGCAAGTCTTCCTATGTTAACCATTTGTCTTTGCCCACTGTTTCTTTTCTATAAAACACTTCTTGACCTGAGGCCGTCAAGGATACGTTTGAGCATAGCCTGGGTTTGTATCTATTCCATATTCATATAATAAATTCATATTTATATTCCCAAAATATAATGATTTTAAAATCTTTGTTTTATTACACTGTGGGAGGACAGCATTAACCCCCCCCCCCACAAGAAAGAAATATTTTGGGGAATATTAAAAAGCAGAATATTATATTTCCAAAAGGAATACAGAAATGGAGAAAGTCTTTAAGGACAGAAAACAGCCCTTCTCCCTCAGGCAGAGGCCAGCCCTGTAGAAATGTAGATTTGACGATCCTATTCAGAGAAGTCGGGGCCAGGAAGCTTGGATCTGATGATATTAGAAAGACAAAGACCCCATAAATCTACATACCCAACCCAAACTCTAAAGACATAACCTTTAGGACATAATAGGATTAACCCACCACCATCAGAATACCAAAAGGACATGCTCAAAAGCTCAGGTCAAAGTTTATGTCACAGGAACAGGAAACAACCTCTGTCTGGCTCTGCTCTTCAATAAACCCCAGCCTTCTATCTAAAGCAGTCTCCATTTTGTTTATTCCGGCTTGGACTGGGCCCTGATGGAAATTTTTCTTTCAACAATGCCATACATATAACCGTGCCATCCAAACCTCAGAGCACGATCTTCTAGATCTAAAAGTATTTCATTTCTTAACAAGCCATGATTTCACCCAGATTAAACAGCAGCTAACAAAATACCTTTTAAAATCAGGTCATCCCAATCCTCCTCTTTCTGTTGCATCTTGGAGAATCTTATATTTAACACTTGTTTTTTTTCCCCCACGACCGTATAAATCTGAACATGTCTTTTTGCCACTGTTTAAATAGAAACATAGGAACAAAGAAAACCGATGGCAGAAAAGGACCGTCAAGTGGTCCATCAAGAAATATATCCATACAGAGACAAACTGATTGTATGAAAAACATACAACATAGAATAACATTGGAAGGGACCTCGATTCAACCCCTGATTCAACCTCTGCTCACGCAGGAGACTCTGCACCATTTAAGACAAATGGTTGTCCAATCCCTTTCTGAAAGCCTCCAGTGATGGAGGCACCCACAACTTCTAAAGGCAAGCTATTCCGTTGGTTGACTGCTCTCACCAATAGGAAATTTCTCCTTAGTTCCAGGTTGCTTCTCTCCTTGGTTAGTTTCCATCTGTTGTATCTTGTCCTGCCTTCTGGTGCTTTGTCTTCCTGGATCCCTCACTGCCTTCAGCTCAAACCTTCTGATATAAGTCTTGTCCCAATCTAATGAATTTTGTCTTTGGGAGACAATTGAGACAGCAGACATTTCATAAAGTCACCAGGAACCAGCTCTGACTGACAGCAAACTAACCAACTAACCAAAGTTGACAAAGAGTGTGCATCCGAGCTAAATGTCCACCACAGATTGATTTCCCCTCTTATTTAACAAAGCTTTTAAATATATAACCCAGGTTATGTATTTATGTACTGAAAATGCTGACCAAGCTGTTGATTTTCAGATTTTTTAACAAAGCCAAGAGTCCAGGAAGAAAGATAATACTAACAATAGATAATCAGTGTCTTGGGCTTAAGTTCTGAGGAGGTATTGCTTCATGTGACTCTTTTCTGCCAACTTTTCAGAAAGAAACTACTAAGAAAACGCTAAAAAAAAAAACCCTGAACATTGCATTCAGCCTGAAAATTAGTTTAAGATTGGGATATTTTCTCATTATTTCTCCTTTGATGTGAGACATTATTGAAATTCATAGAGTTGGGATTTTATTCATGCCTCTCTCTCTGTAGACCCATGTCCTCCAGGTTTAAATAATATCATTTCTCTCTGTTGCTGCAAAAAGCCTGTATAATAAATGAGGAAATAGATGCAGCCCAAACCTCAGAATTACCCTCTGGTGCAGATTATCTTGAACTATGGAATAACCCGAGGCAAATTAAGACTGTGATTTGTATTCTTAATTGAGTAACATAGACAATAACATTTTGGCCATAGAGATAATTTCTCTTTAGAATAGAAAAGAATAGAGTAGAGCAGAGTAGAGCAGAATAGAATAGAATAGAATAGAATAGAATAGAATAGAATAGAATAGAATAGAATAGGAATAGAATAGAATAGAATAGAATAGAATAGAATAGAATAGAATAGAATAGAATAGAATAGAATAGAATAGAAATAGAGTAGAGTAGAGTAGAGTAGAGTAGAGTAGAGTAGAGTAGAGTAGAGTAGAGTAGAGTAGAAGTAGAAGTAGATGAAGTAGAAGTAGAAGTAGAAGTAGAAGTAGAAGTAGAAGTAGAAGTAGAATAGAATAGAATTAGAATGGAACGGAACGGAACGGAATGGAACAGAACAGAACAGAATAGAACAGAATGGAATAGAATGGAATAAATGGGATGGAATGGAATGGAATGGAATGGAATGGAATAGAATAGAATAGAATAGAATAGAATAGAATAGAATAGAATAGAATAGAATAGAATAGAATAGAATAGAATCAAATGGAAGGGAAGGGAATAGAATAGAATAGAATAGAATAGAATAGAATAGAATAGAATAGAATAGAATAGAATAGAATAGAATAGAATAGGAATAGAGTAGAGTAGAGTAGAGTAGAGTAGAGTAGAGTAGAGTAGAGTAGAAGTAGAAGTAGAAGTAGAAGTAGATGAAGTAGAAGTAGAAGTAGAAGTAGAATAGAATAGAATTAGAATGGAACGGAACGGAACGGAACGGAACAGAATAGAACAGAATGGAATAGAATGGAATAAATGGGATGGAATAGAATGGAATAAATGGGATGGAATGGAATGGAATGGAATAGAATAGAATAGAATAGAATAGAATAGAATAGAATAGAATAGAATAGAATAGAATAGAATAGAATAGAATAGAATAGAATAGATATTGGAATGAAAAGAATAGAATAGAATAGAATAGAATAGAATAGAATAGAATAGAATAGAATAGAATAGAATAGAATAGAATAGAATAGAATAGAATAGAATAGAATAGAATCAAATGGAAGGGAAGGGAAGGGAAGGGAATAGAATAGAGTAGAGTAGAGTAGAGTAGAGTAGAGTAGAGTAGAGTAGAGTAGAAGTAGAAGTAGAAGTAGAAGTAGAAGTAGAAGTAGAAGTAGAATAGAATAGAATTAGAACAGAACAGAACAGAACAGAATAGAATAGAATAACAGAAGGGACCTTGGAGGTCTTATAGTCTAACTCTCTTCTTCTCAAGCAGGAGACCCAATGGAAGGACAGGTAAGCTTCCCTGCCTCAGTTCACTGATGAATTGGTTTTGAATTCTCATGCTTTTTTCTCTCCTGCTGATTGTCCCAGGCCTCAGTCTTCTGAAGAGTAACATTTTTTTTTTGTCCTTTCAGAAATAAAGGTGGAAACTGAGAACCAGAATTAGCAAAAGAAGTAACTCTTGAGGTTGGAATAGACAAGAAGCTGCAAAAAAACAACAACGAAGGGTTTTATATTGGACATCTGTTTGTCTCTAAAGAGTAGACCGACATGTCCAGGCACAAAACTAAGTTAGAATTTTAATTTATCTCTCTCTGTGTTACTGATTAAGCCTTATTGTCTCTAGCGCTTATTCCTCTGTGCAAACTCAGTAACTTATTTGTCTGTTTCAAACAACTTGCAACCTCTTTAGTTGCATCTAAGTAAGAAGCAGGCCAGGATTATTTGGGGGACTTCTTAAAGTCTTTCTTTCTTTCTTTCTTTCTTTCTTTCTTTCTTTCTTTCTTTCTTTCTTTCTTTCTTTCTTTCTTTCTTTTTCTTTCTTTCTTTCTTTCTTTCTTTCTTTCTTTCTTTCTTTCTTTCTTTCTTTCTTTCTTTCTTTCTTTCTTTCTTTCTTCCTTCCTTTCTTTCTTTCTTTCTTTCTTTCTTTCTTTCTTTCTTTCTTTCTTTCTTTCTTTTTCTGAAGAGCTTCATATTTTATCTGCTTTGCTTCTGAATGCTTTGGCCCCTGAGCATTTAAACCTAAAAAGGGATTGGATGCTGAACTCTGAACAAGAGAACCCCAATCTAGTGATAATTATAATTTGCTTGAAAAAAGAAAACAGTCTGGTTAAGATGATGAAGCCTTGGGGATTCTGACAATTGTTTTAACAAACACTCCCAAATCAAGATAGAGTCCACAGGGTAGCAAATGAGGAGTAATCTGCAGGCAATTTGGCCCTCTTAAATAAGCCCATGCAGGGTGTCCTCTTGAACCCCAGGGCTAAACATGGACAAGGTAGAAGGAAATAATCAAAGTATGTCAAGGAGGTTCATAAATAGCGGTGTTTTTCAAACTTGCGTAATGGGCGTCACACTGGGGATTACCACAATGAATGTTAATGGAGCCAGAATAATAAAACATATGTTTTGATAGCATCTGCTCAAATATTTAGAGCAGTTATGAAACAAACAACAATAAACTACTTGTAGGAATATTCAATGAGAAGAGAGTCAAAAATCAAGATGGCGGCCACGACCAATGGTTGAAGCTCCACCCCTTTTTTATGCAATGCATATAAAAAATGGAAGATATATCAGGCAGTTATAGATGCCATACTGCTTTTTAAAATTCCTTGGTTCCTGAATTTCCCTCACGTGATTAAAATTACCTCATTTTCTTCATTTGAGGAATGACTGCTAATGGTTAAAGTTAGTTAAAGGACATTATTATCATCATCATCATCATCAACAACAACAACATTTTCATCATTTGTTGAAGATGATGAATAAATTCATATATTGTCCTAAAGCATGATTTGATAGTTAGCTGAATAAACCATAGTTGATTCAGTTCCTGTTATATAGTATAAGGATTTATGGATACGGTACTTTATTGTTGCTTGCTTCATATCTGCTTTAAATACATGAAAAAAATGTCTGAATTTAGATCTCTGCTGCAGCTATTCATAAAGTTTTTTTTAAAAAGAATTAAATAAACCTTTTCTATGCATGCAATTATGGTTATTCAACCACAACCCACATTTCTGAGGCAAACCCGTTATTCCTAAAACATGAGTTTGCTTCCATTAAGATATTTTTTAATAAGTGCCATTGGCAATGTGACATGCTTGCTAAAATTAATTTGCTATATATATTTATAGATATTTTGAGATAATTAGTCATAGGCACCTGTTTCCCAAAAGCACACCGGTGCCTGGTTCTTAATGTTACTTTCTGTGGAAGCAATTTAGGATTATAAAAATAAATTCTGTAGCAAAGCGGCCACTTTTTGGCAATGCAATTTTTTTTTCTTTGCAGAATTTAGGATTGTAAGCTTCTGGTTCCTTTCCTACCTCTTGGCACTCACAGAAACCCTGAAAAAGTGTTCTGAAATTACACATAAACATTCATCTATTGGTACTGGGACATTTTAAAGAAATTATTATGGGAGTTGTCCCTTTATAGGAGGTAAAAATGGCAAAGAACATGGTGGCTGAACACCATCAAAGCTTGACACCAACCAAAACACAGAAGAACCAAAGAGGTTATTTGAAGTTCTACACCTAGGCAGGAAAATCAAAGGGTTAGGGTACAGATTAGGTAAAACGTGGCTCAAAAATAGTAACTGTGAGAGGGACCTTGGTGTCCTAGTGGACAATCGCTTAAATATGAGCCAGCTGTATGCAGCAGCAGCCAAAAAAGGCTAACACAATCCAAGGCTGCGTTGACAAAGGGATAGAATCAAGATCACGTGAAGTGTCAATACCACTTGAAAGAGCAACAAAAATGATCAGGGGACTGGAGGCTAAAATATACAAAGAACAGTTGCTGGAATTGAGTATGTCTAGTTTAATGAAAAGAAGGACTAGGGGTGACATGATTGCAATCTTCCAATATCTCAGGGGCTGCCACAAAGAAGAGGGAGTCAAGCTATTCTCCAAAGCCCCTGAAGGCAGGACAAGAAGCAACAGATGGAAACTAATCAAGGAAAAAAGCAACCTGGAACTAAGGAGAAACTTCCTGACAGTGAGAACAATTAACCAGTGGAACTACCTACCTCCAGAAGCGGTAAATGCTCCAAAACTGGATGTTTTTAAGAAGAGACTGGACAGCCACTTGTCTGAAATGGTGTAGGGTCTCCTGCCTGAGCAGGGGGTTGGACTAGATGACCTCCAAGGTCCCTTCCAAATTTATTATTATAACCTTACAGCTGTTCTCCAAAGCGCCAGAAGGAAAGACAAAAAAACAATGGATGGAAACTAATTAAGAAGAGAAACAGCCTGGAATTAAGGAGAAACTTCCTAACAGTGAGGACAATTAACCAGGGGAACAGAAGTTGCCTCCAGAAGTTGTGGGTGCTTCATCAATGGAGGTTTTTAAGTTTGGTGCTCCAACGTTGGAGATTTTAAAGAAGAGACTGGACAGCCACTTGTCTGAAATGGTATAGAGTCTCCTGCTTGAGCAGGGGGTTGGACTAGATGACCTCCAAGGTCCCTTCCAGCTCTACTCTGATTGAAGTAGTGCAAGATTGGAAGATGTGGAGAGGCCTGGCCCTTAGAATCAGCAAGGGTCATAGATGACTGAATGGATAACTTCATCAATCATCTAAAAATGTCTTTGACTTGTAGAATAAGCCTACAGTTTATCCTGTCTTCCAATCCACCATCAGGACACCTCCAAAAATTGTGTTTTGAATCTTGTTTGTGGCAAGCAGCATCGAATGCATTAATAGGGGCCGTGGCCCACATAAATGGAATCCTAATTTCAGTTTATAAACTGATTTAACTGACTTTGACATGTTAGTGAATATCATCATTATTTCCCTCAGAAAGAGCTATTTTTGAACATTTCAGTTTTCTTCTGCCAAGCTATTAGAAAGGTCACAGAGGTTTCTGTGGAAAAATAGGCTTCGGAGTGAGAAATGCATTCAGATAATATTTTGCCCAGAATTATTATATTCCCTCTAGATCATGAAAGCTAGAAAGAGGTGCTTCTAGCGTTTTCCTACTGTAATTTTGCCTCTTGCCTTTTAATTCTTTCTCCGATTTTGGTTCACAACAGAGGAGATTGTTAACATGAGTGAGTTGCAATTGCTTCATCACTTCATGCTGTGATTGTAGCAAAGATGAACTCACCACAAAGATATTTTCCTGGTATGTTATCTTTTGTAAGGATGAGTAATTAGAAAGTACCTGTTTTTTCTAGATTGGAAGAAACATTTTACCATCAGGTGTCCTGACTGCAGGTGTGTGTTTCAAAAAATTGGCATACATATATTAGTTTACGTATTTCAACTCCCATTTACCCACCAAAATTTCAGTTACTCAGCTGTACAATGTAATATGAATTATGTGCAAATGTGTGTGCGTGAGATATCTTTTGGCGACTGTGTGGGAGCTTTAAGAGTTTATCATATTTTAAAAACCTTTTTTCCTTTCCTTTTGTTTTCTTTTCTCCACAGAAAATCATTCTGAATTAAGGAATCACTGGAGGTTTTTTAAGAAGAGACTGGACATTCACCTGTCTATTCTATTCTGTTCTATTCTATTCTATTCTATTCTATTCTATTCTATTCTATTCTATTCTGTTCTGTTCTGTTCTGTTCCGTTCCGTTCCGTTCCGTTCCGTTCCGTTCCGTTCCGTTCCGTTCCATTCCATTCCATTCCATTCCATTCCATTCCATTCCATTCCATTCTATTCTATTCTATTCTATTCTATTCTATTCTATTCTATTCTATTCTATTCTATATTCCAATATCTATTCTATTCTATTCTATTCTATTCTATTCTATTCTATTCTATTCTATTCTATTCTATTCTATTCTATTCTATTCTATATTCCAATATCTATTCTATTCTATTTTCCAATATCTATTCTATTCTATTCTATTCTATTCTATTCTATTCTATTCTATTCTATTCTATTCTATTCTATTCTATTCTATTCTATTCTATATTCCAATATTTATTCTATTCTATTCTATTCTATTCTATTCTATTCTATTCTATTCTATTCTATTCTATTCTATTCTATTCTATTCTATTCGAACTATAGGGAAAATTTGAGATGCCTACTTCAAAATCCTCTTTCTATCATCCATCTTTTATACAGTAAAAGTTCTTAGTTCTGAGCTCCCAAATCTTTGGAGGATGGAAGAGACTGGATTCTTGCCATCTTCAGATGTTGGGAGGAAGATAACAAGACTGGTCCAAATTTCATCCCGATGAAAAACCTGCATGGTCCAGCATTTCTCACCCCATGCAACCATGTCTAATTGCTAGATGAAAATTAACTGATTTGGCTAGCATTACCTTCAAATTATTCCTGAGCAAGGGAAAATCTAAGGGTGAATTTACTACTGGCTGTACTGCTGGTTCGGGAGCCTCTCAAAAGCATTATACCCATACATCAATAGGATCTAACCTGTGAGGAATGTCACACAAAACTTTCATGTCCCAATTACCAGGTTAAAATTGGGGACTTCCCCATCTGCACCTCCACAAAGCTCCTAAACAGAATAAGATAGTCTGAAGGGACTTTAGAGATCTTCTAGTCTAACCTCCTATTCTGTGCCATTCCAGACAAATGGTTGTCCAATCTCTTCTTAAAAACCTCCAGTGTTGGAGCACCCAGACCTTCTGGAGGCAAGTCGTTCCACTGGTTTATTATTTTCACTGTCAAGAAGTTTCTCCTTTGTTCTAGGTTAACCGTTTTTTCACAGTTGCAACCTTTGCCGCAGATCGTGTGATCAAACGTCCGATGCTTGGCAACTGGTTCGTTTTTGTGACCCTTGCTGTATCCCAAGGTCACATGATCCCCTTTTGTGACCTTCTGACAAGCAAAGTCAGATTCACTTAACAAACGTTGGCAAGAAAGCCCGCAAAAATCACTTAACAAATGTCTCACTTAGCAACAGAAATGTTGGACTCTCTCAGCTCTCAAAGCAGAGGTGTTACCAGGGGGAAAAAAAAGTTTGAGGCACCCATCACTGCTCAAACTGCTGTGTTCTGGACCAGCTGAAGCATCAGGACAGTTTTCAAGTACAGCCCCGTAGAGAGGGCATTGCAGTAAACCAGACAAGAGAGAACTGCAGTCTGGCTTTCATGGGACAAACAGGTCTACTATTAAATAGAGATTCAAGGTGCTGGTGATGACCTATAAAGCCCTAAATGGCTTGGGTCCGGATTATCTGAGGGAGCATCTGCTGCTGGCATCCACTTCCCATCGTCCTGTGCGCTCCCACAGGGAGGGCCTTCTTAGGGTACCGCCAGTGAAGGATTGCTGGCAGGTGACTCCCAGAGAGAGGGCCTTCTCTGTGGGTGCGCCTGCCCTTTGGAACCAACTTCCAATGGAACTTAGGACTGCCTCCGACCTCCGCTTATTCCACCGGGACCTGAAAACTTGGCTCTTTGAGCTGTTGAGCCTAGACTGAGGGGTTTTAATTTGGTTTTAAATGTTTTAATTTTTAAACTTTGGGCTTTAAATTTAATTAATTGTTTAAATTTTTTTAAACTTTTGTATGGTATGATTTTAATTGCCCTGTAAACCGCCCTGAGTCCTACGGGAATAGGGCGGTATATAAGTTGAAAACATAAATAAATAAATAAATAAATAGATAGATAGACAGCTAGAGAGGAATGAAGGGACACGGTGGCTCAGTGGGTTAGGACGCTGAGCTTGTCGATCAGAAGGTCGGCAGTTTGGTGGGTCGAATCCCGTGTGCTGGGTAGCAGAGTGAGCGCCTGCTACTCGTCCCAGCTTCTGCCAACCTAGCAGTTCGAAAGCACGTAAAAATGCAAGTAGAAAAATAGGGACCACTACGGTGGGAAGGTAACAACGTTCCGTGCACCTTTGGCGTCTAGTCATGCCGGCCACATGACCACGGAGACGTCCTCGGACAAGCGCTGGCTCTTCGGCTTTGAAACGGAGATGAGCACCGGCCCCTAGAGTCGGAAACGACTAGCACGCATGTGCGGGGGAACCTTTACCTTTACCTTTAGAGAGGAATGATGCAATTTATATGTAGTGTCAGTTACATGAAAACAAAATTAGAAACCCCCCCACAAATTTTCATTTCGTCTATTACTTTCTGGCGGAAGGCCTCTAGTTTACCTCTTATCTGCTGTTGTTCAGAAGATCTGCCCTTTTTTTTTAAGTTTTATTGATTTTCTAGTTTTACATTTAAACATTTTAAAAGCAACGTGGCGGCTGAGTTAATCGATAATTCAATAACATACAAATATCTTTAGTACCCGTTTCAGACTACTACATTAAATATTTCCTCTCTTTTCCCCTTAGTGTTTATTGTTTAGAAGATTGACTCTTTTAGCTTCTTGGATTCTACGAAAATGAAAGGCAACGTGGACGATAAAGACCACAAAATGGCCCAAATGATTATCACTAGCTTTTTGCAGCAGTTTTGGCATAAAATAAAATAAAATAAAATAAAATAAAATAAAATAAAATAAAATAAAATAAAATAATAAAATAAAATAAAATAAAATAAAATGATATTGCCCCAAAGCTACTTTGATAGCGTGATTATTGTTAAACGCCTTTGTAGCATGATTGAAACTTATCATTGCTTTGCAAATTGTCTGCCGCTCCGAGACAATCCTTGCTAGCATCAGCTCATCCTTCAGTGTGCTTTTAATAAAGCAATTTGCAAATTATTACCAACTGCGTTTATTTCTGAATACTAATGGCATATTTCCTGCGTTCTTGATTGGTTGCTACGAGCTTTTTTTTTTCTGCAGCGGGTAAAAAGGGATGTAAACGTTGCACGCTCGCTCGGATGGTGGCTTACGGTAATTAATTCCTGCCTCCTTCCGTATTGATGGCATTTTGCCCACAAACCACTTTTCCTGCTTTCGAACCAAATTATTATGATTCAACTATATTTAGAAAACAAGAACAGACTGATTGCCTGGAATGTGTTGTGAACTAGGGATGGTGTGTGTTCAGCTTAGTGTTTGGCAAACAGTAGGAGTCCATTAAAAAATAATAATAAACGACCACCACCCCACCACCACCACAATCAAAAAAACAGTAATTATGTTCTTGGTCAACAATTAGCTTTAAGGAGAGCCATTCTGAAGGAGTAGGTGGAATATGATAAGGCAGCTCTTGACAGCAAGGTCTTTTGTATGCTTGGCAAGATTGTTTAGACGACACAAGCTTGGGCAATGTGCTAGGCCAGGGTTGTCAAACTCGCAACGTCACGTCACGTGTCGTGCCGTATCGTGACTTTTTTTTCCATCGCCGGCAATGGGGTGGGTGCAGTTTCGCCATGACGCATCTGGTCCGCGGGTCAGCAGTTTGACACCCCTTCTGTTCTAGGCTAAAATATTGTTGGTTGTTGGGCAGTCAGTGGCACACTTAACCATGTGAGTGAGGGAGCTTGCAGTTGTATTGCTAAGTGTCTCAAAGTTTGATTGATTTAAACTTGGTTTATTTGCCCTCTGGAACCAGCTGCCGGTGGAGCTGAGGACTGCCCCCGACCTCCGATCATTCCGCCGGGGCCTGAAGACCTGGCTCTTTGAGCTCTCGGGCCCAGGCTGAGGAGAAAATTTTTAACTGGGGTTTTTAAGAGTACAGGGTTGATTTAATATTTTTTAACTTGGTTTTTAACTTTTATATGTTTGACTTTTAACTCCCTGTAAACCGCCCTGAGTCCTCAGGGAAAGGGCGGTATATAAATGCAATAAAATAAATAAATAAATAAATATCTGTGAGCGTGCATGGACCTTAAAGTTTTCTGCAAATCATGCCCATTTTTAGAGGTGTTTATACAGCTACAAGAGTTTGTTTAGTGACCATTCAACGGCACTAAAAAAATGGGACTTATGACCATTTTTTCACAGCTATGGCCTTTGTAGGATCCCCCAGGGTCACGTGATCAGAATTCAGATGCTTGGCAACTGGCTCATATTTAGGACCGTTGCTGTGTCCCAAGGTCATGTGATCTCCTTTTGTGATGTTCTCACATGCAAAGTCAATGGGAAGCCGGATTCATTTAACAACTGGGTTACTAACGTATTAGCTGCAGTGATCCTGTCAAGATTGAATTTCTAAGGTGCTTGCTAACCTCCGTAGCAGCTCAACTTGCCACAGAAACAGGGGGCGGGGAGGGGGAGTCTGTAGAAATGGGAGTCTGTAAAAGAAATGGACTGTGAGAACGAAGGTCATCCAAAGCAGAGGTCTGGCAGAGAAGCGAACTGTTCCCATAACACAGAGAAAGAATGTGATTGGCCAGCATGAACACATGGTGGGTGGGGATTATGAAAAGCTATTGGTAACTAACCAGAATTTCGCACGGGAAACTTAGAGTTCATTTTACTTCTTCAAGTGCCGGGTTGTGTATTCAATAAAAAATTATCTCTTAGGGCAACTCAAGGTCGTAGAGTTTCTTTTATGTTGGATTCGCCAGCTGGAAGGTTGTAAAAACGGGGCACAACTCACTTAACAAAAGTCTCAATTGTGGTCGTAAGTCAAGGACTACCTGTATTGTAGGGTAACTCACTGCCCACTGCCAGCAGTTCAATCCTGATTGGCTCAAGGTTGACTCAGCCTTCCGTCCTTCTGAGGTTGATAAAATGAGGACCCAGATTGTTGAGGGCAATAGGCTGATTCTGTAAATCGCTTAGAGAGGGCTGTAAAGCACTGTGAAGTGGTATATAAATCTAAGGGCTATTGCTATTACATTGTGCTAAACTCCAGGGCACAAATCCAGTCAGGTTGGTTACCTTAGGGCACCAGGAGTTAGGTAAACTCAGGCATTGCGCTAATTCAATGCACCAGGGTTGAGAAGCATGGGTGAATATGCTGTGTGAACACAATTACTGAGATAAAGCAGATAAACTCTCTTGAGCTGAGCTGGTGTCCCTAGTCACGTCATTAACCATGTCAGGAGAAGAGAAGCAGTTTCTCAGTGCTTTACCGGGTGGTGTTTTTTCCCCAGCTTTACTCTTCTTTGGAGATCTCTGTCTCCATTCCTAGCCAGACCTTGTTCTGTTTAGCTTCTGAACCAGACAAGGTTGCCAGATGTTGATACCAGCCAAGACCCGATTAATAGCAGCTTTCCCCTATCTGGAGAATTGATGGGTAATTTGCATACAAAGCCATTTTGCTTCTTTTGATTGATTTCCCACAAGGCGCGGAAATGCAGATTCTGTCAACCCGGTGGGTGGGCGGGATTTGTTGGTGTCTTGCAGTTCACGTTCAGAAACCATGCAGCCATGATTGATATGGGGGGTGGTATTGGGGCGGGGGAATGATGAATAGAATAAAATGGTTGGACCCCCCAATGCTTGCTACACCCTTGCATTACAGCACATTAATAGAAATCTTCATACCGATGGGAGCTAATCACCTGTTTTAGCAGCAGCACGGGTAAAATGCCCCTGGTTGGAAATGACTTGTCTTATGGGTAAGATAGAAGGAGATGGGCATGGAGTCAAAGAAGGATTGGAGCTGATGGACAGCATCCTCTGAGCTGTTGGTTTGAATCTCTGAGCTTGGTGATTTGGTTGCAAACATTTCATCTCCATTCGGGGGGACATCTTCAGTGCGCTTTGAATTGTGTTCATCTGTTGGAGCACTGGCCTTTAAATACCTTTTTGTGTGATGTAAATTGGAATGGGACTTATATGTTGCTGAGTCATAGTCCAGTTTCAGCCTGTTTGATTGGCTGGTAGTTCTTCCTGGGCCATAGTCCTTGGTGTTTAAGTATTATCTGTGTGATCACAATGGTGTTGTTTGTCTGGCTGCCTCTGAGTGATGATCTGGTTTTGGGTCTGGTTTCAGGTTGATTACTGTTGCTGGGTGGTGGGGTACCTGTTTGTTCATTTTAAATGCTGCCTTCGGGATTGAGGTTGAAGTAGCTCTTTCATTCTCAGTGGTTGGTAGATTAGGTTGATGTCAACATGTCTGTTTATTGACGTATTGATGGAGAACCAGGCTTAGAGGAATTCTCTTTGAGCATCCTCTGAGTTCTAGAACAGAGGTCTCCAACCTTTTGGGCACCAGGGACCAGTTCCGTGGAGAAAGGTTTTTCCATGGACCAGAAAGTGCGTGGTTTTGTGTGCTGCCCACATCTCGCGGATTGGGCTCTGCTTGTTTGTGCAGATCGGTTGCTGGCATACTATGGCCCAGAACTGGTGCATGAACAGGGGGGTTGGGACCCCTGTTCTAGAGGGGTTAAAACTGGATTCTTCCCCATAGCAAGGAAGTTCAAGGGACAATCGGGAGTTCATGGATATGGTCAGAAGTTCATTGGATGGCCAAGAAAAATGCAAGACAAATCTTTCCGTTGGAGGCAACACTGGGGATGAGTTTCATGAGCCAGTCAGGACTGCTGGACAACAATTCGTTTAATGACCATTCTACAGGTAGTCCTCGACTTACCACGGTTTGTTTAGTGACCGTTCGAAGTTACAACGGCCCTGAAAAAAGTGACCTAGGACCGTTTTTCACACCTACGACCATTGCAGCATCCCCAGGGTCATGGGCTCAAAACTTGGTCTCTTGGCAACTGTCTCATACTTATGATGGTTGCAGCATCCTGGGGTGATGTGACAGTCCCTTTTTGCGACCTTCCAACGAGCAAAGTCAATGGGGGGAAGCCAGATTCACTAAACAACCCTGTGGCTCACTTAACAACTGCAGTGATTCACATAACAAATGTGGCAAGAATGTGCGTCATGTATTCCACTATCTGACTTCATATCCTGCAAAAGCCTTTTGGCAATTAATTAATGATTTGAGTGATAAGTAGTTATGGTTTGTTTAGGCCCCAGCTATAAACCTTCTATAGTATTAATTTCTCCACCCCAGTTCACTAGCTTACTAATTATCTGAATTTATGTTGCAAATTAGTGACTTTACAGGGATTAAAGTATTTTCCCCAGTGTACCAATAAACCTTCTTTTTTTTAATAGAGATGATATAATGGTTTATGATGATCTTTTGCCTGATTGCATATGGATAAATTTAAAAAAATCTATAAACAGGAAAAAAAACACACCCAACCATGTCTGTAAGATGAAAAGAAAATAAGAAAATTCAATGCTGGTAGTTTTCGACTTACGACCACAGTGGAGCCCCAGATTTTTGTTGCTAAGTGACACATTTGTTAAGTGAGTTTTGCCCCATTTTACAACCTTTCTTGCCACACTTGTTGAGTGAAACCCTGCAGTTGTTAAGTTAGTAACGCGGTTGTTAAGCGAGTCCGGCTTGTCAGAAAGTCGCAAAAGGGGATCATGTGACCCTGGGACACACTGCAACCGTCATAAATAGGAACCAGTTGCCAATTTGGATCATGTGACCATGCGGATGCCACGAGGTTCGTAAGAATCAAAAATATTCAGAAGTCCTTTTTTTTCCCCAGTGCAGTTGTAACTTCGAAAGGTCACTAAACGTACAGTTGAGGACTAGCTGTATTTTGGGGTCCGCCATAAAAATGCATCTCTAAAGAGGCACAAAGACCTACTCAGAGAATCAGTGATTGCTTATTTTATCAACACTTTCAGAGTGCAGGTGGTTGGTTTCATCTCCTCAAAATGGTGGCCACATCTCGGAGTCTTAGTAGACAATCACTTAAATATGAGCCAGCAGTGTGCTGCAGCTGCCAAAAAAGACAACACAGTGCTAGGCTGCATTAACAGAGGGATAGAATCAAGATCAAGTGATGTACTAATACCACTTTACAATGCTTTGGTAAGGCCACACCTGGAATACTGCATCCAGTTTTGGTCACCACAATGTAAAAAAGATGTCGAGACTCCAGAAAGGGTACAGAGAAGAGTAACAAAGATGATTAGGGGACTGGAGGCTAAAACATATAGGGAACGGTTGCTGGAATTGGGTATGTGTAGTTTAATGAAGAGAAGGGTGAGGGGTGACATGATAGCAGTGATCCAATATCTCAGGGGCTACCACAAAGCAGAAGAAGCCAAGGTATTCTCCAAAGCACCTGAAGGCAGGACAAGAAGCAACGGATGGAAACTAATCAAGGAGAGAAGCAACCTAGAACTAAGGAGAAACTTCCTGACAGTTAGAACAACTAACCAGTGGAACAACCTGCCTCCAGAAGTGGTGAATGCTCCAACACTGGAGGTTTTTAAGAAGAGACTGGACAGCCATTTGCCTGAAATGGTATAGGGTTTCCTGCCTGAGCAGGGGGTTGGACTAGATGACCTCCAAGGTCCCTTCCAACTTTATATTATTATTATTATTATTATTATTATTATTATTATTATTATTATTATCATAAGTGTGAAAAATGGTCACAAGTCACATTTCTCAGGGCCGTTGTAATTTCGAACAGTCGCTAAATGAGCTGTCGTAATTTGAGGACTCCCTGTTAATAATAATTATTATTATTAATAGTAATAATAATAAAGTTGGAAGGGACCTTGGAGGTCATCTAGTCCAACCCCCTACTCAGGGAGGAAACCCTATACCATTTCAGACAAGTGGCTGTCCAGTCTCTTCTTAAAAACTTCCAGTGTTGGAGCATTCACCGCTTCTGGAGGCAGGTTGTTCCACTGGTTAGTTGTTCTAACTGTCAGGAAGTTTCTCCTTAGTTCTAGGTTGCTTCTCTCCTTGACTAGTTTCCATCCGTTGCTTCTTGTCCTGCCCTCTTTGGTGCTTTGGAGAATAGCTTGACTCCCTCTTCTTTGTGGCAGCCCCTGAGATACTGGAATACTGCTATCATGTCACCCCTCGCCCTTCTCTTCATTAAACTACACATACCCAATTCCAGCAACCGTTCCGTATATGATAGATGGAGACTGTCCATTACACCAGAACTGAAGGTTGCCACAGAAGCATCTGTAGGTGACGCCTTCAAGGCAGCAGACACGGTTCATAGACCACCAAGAACTTTATGATAATCCGTAAGTGGCCCTAGACTACAAGCTTGTAGAACACTATTTTCCAGATGTGGTAGAATGTATACCGTTACATCTGGCTAATGGCCTAATGATAGGAGAATAGATTTTGAAGCTTGAATGTGTATGAAATGGAAAAAAAAAAACAAATATTGAATAAAGGAAATTGAAATACCCAGCACACGTAATACAAGGAAAGATTCAAAGGAAACTCAATCTTGGAATATAGTACAGACTTACAAGTAGTTCATTTAGTGACGGTTCGAAGTTACGACAGCACTGAAAAAAAAAGTGCCAGTCACACTTACAACCCTTGTGGCATTCCTATGGTCCCATGATCAAAATTCAGATGCTGGGCAACTGATTCACATTTATGACCACTGCAGTGTCCCAGGCCACATTATCCCCTTTTGTGAGCTTCTGACAAGCAAAGTCAATGGAAAAACCAGATTCACTTAGCAACCATGTTGCTAATTTAAGAACTGTGGCAAGAAAGATCCTAAAATGGAGCAAAATTCACTTAACAAATGACTCACATAGCAACAGAATTTTTGGGCACAATTGTGGTCATAAACCAAGGACTCCCATACATATCTTTGCTGAAAAATCTATGTCCTTGGTTTGGGAGAAAATACAGCCTTCTATTTTTTTTCCCCATTCTATTTTTTGATGGTAACATCATAAGAACATTGGGAATCACCAACTTCCAACAGAAGCTGGTGAAAGAAAAAGAGGACTTCACCTCCCAGAATTCTCAGTAATGCCAATGCTGACTCTGGAATTCTGGGAATTAGAGTCCACTCCTCCAGAAGACCATCTATTGGCTCCTTTCTCAGAGCCCAGCTGGAGACTATAAAGACTTGGCCTAGGGTAATTTTTATGGATCTCACCTGTCTGCCAATTAACACAGGCAAATCCTATTTTCTTCAGCGTTTCCAACACAGAGGTAGATATTTCCCATGGAAGCCCCTTTAAGGGGGAAAAAAGGAGCTTTGGATAAATCACTGAAATAAAAAAATAATAATTAATGAGGTAATTAGGGGACTGGAGGCTAAAACATATGAAGAATGCTTGCAGGAATTTGGTCTGTCTAGTCCAGGGGTAGGCAACCTCGGCTCTTTTATGACTCATGGACTTCAACTCCCAGAATTCCTGAGCCAGCATAGCTGGCTCAGGAATTCTGGGAGTTGAAGTCCATGAGTCATAAAAGAGCCGAGGTTGCCTACCCCTGGTTTAGTCTAATGAAAAGAAGAACCAGGGGTGACATGATAGCAGTCTTCCCATATTTGAGGGGCTGCCACAAGAAAGAGGGGGTCAATCTCTTCTCCAGATCAGCACAAGGCAGGACAAGAAACAACTCATGGGAACCAATCAAGGAGAGAAGCAACCTGAAACTAAGGAGAAACTTCCAAACAGTGAGAACAATTAACCAGTGGAATAGCTTCCCCCCAGAAGTTGTGTGTGTTCCATCACTGGAAATTTTTAAGAAGAGATTGGATAGTCATTTGTCTGGAATGGTATAGGCCAGGGTCTCCTGCGTGAGTATTTATTTATTATATTTTTATACCGCCCTTCTCCCGAAGGACTCAGGGCGGTGTACAGGGCAATAAATATAAAAACGAAATACAAAAGTTAAAAAACAATTAAATATTATGCCCGGATTTAAAACAGTAATTAAAAGACATATTAAAACCCCAACCCTAACCCATCAAACCAGGTCAGTAGAGGGCTGACCTCCAAGATCCCTTCCTGAGCAGGACTAGATGACCTCCAAGGTCCCTTGCAACTCTGCTATTCTGTATTCTGTAATTTTAATTTTAGGTCACTTTGCTGCTGCTGCTTCCCCACATATGTACATCTGTGTCCCAAATGAGAAGTTTTGGATCCGGGCTCATGAATCATGGCAGTTTCGTGATCTCTGCTCTCTGACTTGGCCTTAAAACCTGGTTTTCTCTTTGGAAGCACAGAGGAAGACACAATGATGGTGTGCAGCCGGCATGTGTTGCAGCCGTTGTGATCTGAACGCTAACAAGGGCAAGGCTGTGTAATTACATGTTTCTGCTGAGCATGTTAGCTCCATGGGGAGCTGAATCCATTCGAAGCAAGCAAAATACTTCCTTCTTCCCTCCCCCCCACCTTTTTTCCCCTTTCTTCAGTAAGGTGAAGAGGGTCAACCTGCACCCCATTTGTTGTCCCTATACTGTGTAGGTAATTGTTGTTCTGGAGCGCTGTCCTTGTGTGCTTTTGCTCAGTCATTGCTCATCCCAGAATTATGCAGATGCTTGCGTTCGATGTAGGGAGGCACCGTTGCTTTAGAGAAGAGGGCTTTGCAAGTGGTAGATTCTGATTTTGGGGTGTGTGTGTGTGTGTGTGTGTGTCTGTGTTTTTGCACCTTGGCAAAGGACGAGGAGAAAGCCCAAATAACATTTAGGTTGTGGAAGCTTCATCTACTATTCTTCTGACACTGCAGTGCACTTAATTTCGCATCCCACGTTGTATGATAACGCGAGGCTTTGCAGCACTGCTGTAATTTTTAACCTGATCTATGAGGTAGGTGTTAGGACTGAGTGCCATCTCCCTCTTGCATATGTGCACATCATTTTTAAACATCCTACAGATGCCGGTCTGGTTTTTCTTCTCTTCTGCAAGCATCCCTGCTTTCTCCCTCCAGTGTAAAATTTGGCCTAGCTTAAAGCTTGCTTCTCTTTGGCAGAATTCCACCCCCCATCTTTTTTTTTAAAAAAAAGATCTCTTAGGCACCTTGGTCTCCTCCCAGACAATTTTCCCTCCGAGCTTGATTTTGGATTTTTGTGTTTCTAGACTGCAGTGTGGACACTTTGCCGCTGGACACTTTGCCCTTGGGAGCGGAGGCCCAGAGCTGGCTGCATCTAAGAGAGGATTTATATGAAAGATATGGCTATGCAGAAAACGTCTGAATCTGCTCTCAGCTTACTCATGGTGAGTGACTTTACAAAACGTGAAGCTTGGGAGAGGATCAGGGGGTGCAGAGTGGGGTGATGTTGGGGCTTTTTTTAAAAAAATACATCAAGTAAACAAGGAAATGGATGTGATTATGTTTTTTTTTCCTATTAGAAGACCCTAATAATAATTGGAAACATTTTTTTTAACGGACAGGGGTTACATCTTAACTGTACTGTTGTTATTTTTAATCTGTTGAGATCTTGTGTGTGCTGTTTGGAGGGTTTACTTGGAGGGGAAAAAAAAACAAAATTAGAAGAATGACAGTATGGTATTACCACAGTGTAGTATTCGGCTGCTTTTTATTGGCTTACTCACAGCCTCTGAATGTTTGCAACATTCAATCAATAAAGACTTTAGGGGCTGTATCCTGGCTTTGCCTATGGAACATAGGTGTCCTACCTGCATAACAGGTACAAATGCCTTTATCTGTGGTTGACTTTGCATTAGAGAATGGTTTGGGGGCTGTACGCAGATCTTTTCCTGGAAGGACTGTTTCCAACTGCTATGAGACCAGCATATGAATTTCATGTCTCTCCTACAAAATGTGGACTTTGGTCTCAGATTCCAAGGCTGCCATTTAGAAGGGAGTGACTTTTTTTTGCCTTTAATTGATCTGAAAACCTTGAATTCGTGATGGGATTGTATCCTAAATGACCCATATCTTTGGCTTTTTGGTTGGTCACCAGGAACGATTTCGGTCTTGGATTATCGCTTGTTTTCTGATTGCATAAAAATGATCTCCCGGAATATGCTATTTTCAGACCTTATGAGACTCTATAGGTCATGTCCGTGAATGGGTAGAAAAGGTCAGAGAAGGTCAGATTTTAAATCCACTTATTAAATGCTCTTATTAAATGTACTGATGTTGCGTTGCAATTATATTTATCATCTGCTGTTGCAACAAGCAGCTTGCAGCAATTTGTCCCCCCTCCCTCAGATGCTTTTATAGGTTATTTTTTCTAGTTTCTACTTATTTTAACCTTATGACAAAAGGTTTGGAATAGAATAGAGCTGGAAGGGACCTTGGAGGTCTTCTAGTCCAGCCCCCTGCTCAAGCAGGAGAACCTACACTGTCTCAGACTGGTGAATGTCCAGTCTCTTCTTTAAAATTTCCAGTGATGGAGCGCCCACGATTTCTGGAGGCAGGCTGTTCCACTGGTTGATTGTCCTCATTGTCAGGAAGTTTCTCCTTAATTCCAGGTTGCTTCCCTCCTTGACCAGTTTCCAACCATTGTTTCTCGTCCTTCCCCCTGGTGCTCTGGTGAACAACCTGGCCCCCTCTGCCTTGTGGCAGCCCCTCAGATACTGGAGCACTGCTATCATGTCTCCCCTATTTCTTCTTTTCTTTACACTAGCCAAGCCCAAGTCCTGCAGCCGTTCTTCATATGTTTTAGTCTCCAGGCCTTTGATCATCTTTGTTGCTCTTTTCTGAATTTTTTAAAACTCTACAACTTTTTTGTGGCATGGTGACCAAAATTGGCTACAGTATTCCAGGTGTGGTCTTAGTAGCGTTTTATAAAGCGGTACTAATATTTTACGTGTTCTTGATTCTATGCCTGTGTTTATCCAACCCAGGATTGTATTAGCTTTTTTGGTTGCTGCTGCACACTGCTGACTCACCGCCCTGAGTCCTTCGGGAGAAGGGCGGTATACAAATTAAATTATTAAATTAAATTAAATTAAATTATTAAAGTGATCGTCCACTAGGACTCCAGGGTCCCTTTCACAGTTACTGTTTTTAAGCTAGGTTTCGCCCAATCTGTATTTGTACCTTTGGTTTTCCTGCCTAAATGTAAAACTTTGCTTTTTTCCACATTAAAACTCATTTTGTTGGCTAGGGCCCATTGTTCAAGTTTGTCAAGATCTTTTTGGATCCTGAGCTTGGCTTCTGGAGTGTTGGCTACTCCTGTCAGTTTGCTGTCATCTGCAGATTTGATGAATTCCCCTTCAACTCCCTCATCTAAGTCATTGATGTTGAAGAGTACTGGGCCTAAGACGGAACCTTGTAGTACCCTACTGCTTACTTCTCTCCATGTGGATATAGTGCATTGAGGACTACTCGTTAAGTACGGTTTGTCAGCCAGCTACAGATGCATCTGATGGTGATGTTGTCTATTCCACCTTTTCCTAGCTTACCAAGGTTCCTGATTTTGGTATGTTATATTGGTATGTCCAATAAAATGTACATAATTTGGACTGGTACGTTATAGGTAATCCTTGACTTAGGATCACAATTGAGCCCCCAAATTTCTGTTGTTAAGTGAGACATTTGTTAAGTGAGTTTTGCCCCATTTTATCACCTTTTTTTGCCAGAGTTGTGAAGTGAATCTCTGCAGTTGATAAATTAGTAACACGGCTGTTAAGTGAAACTGGTTTCACGATTGACTTTGCTTGTCAGAAGGTCGCAAAAGGGGATGAAATGACCCCAGGAGACGGCAATCGTCATAAATGTGAGTCAGATGCCAGGCGTCTGAATTTTGATCATGTGACCATTTTTCACAAGTGTGAAAAATGATCATAAGTCACTTTTGTCAGTACGGTTGTAACTTTGGTTACTAAATGAACTGTTATAGGTTGGGGACTACCTCTGGTGGACATTGGTTTGAATTGCATTAGTTTGACCCTACATGCTTCCCTCACCCCTTTGCTTATTATTATTATTTATTATTATTATTTATTAAACTTATATGTGGAGTTGTGCAATATTTCTTGATCTAGGAAAAGAATGTTCTGGAGAACATGGATCCACTGTCACCTAGAATACCATGTTTGGAACACCTTGACCTGTTTCTGGTTCAGAGGATTTACTTCTAGAACCGTGGTGGCGAACCTATGGCACGGGTGCCACAGGTGGCACACAGAGCCCTCTCTGTGGGCACGCGTGCCATTGCCCCAGTCCTAGACCTTCAGCTGGGTTTTATAAAACCTTTTTGCTTTAGGCCTCCGCTGCTGTGTGCAAAAAAAAAAAGGTTCAATCAATCAATTTCAACTCGCGGGGAAAAAAAAAGTTCTCACAAAGTTGGAATTGATTGATTGAACTTTTTAGTCCCACCCAGTCTGCTGTTACCACTGCAGCCACACCCACCCAATGGGTCACACCCACCCAATTGGCCACACCCACCCAAAGGACCACACCCATCCGGCACCCAATGATACATAAGTGGGTTTTGGGTTGCAGTTTGGGCACTTGGTCTCTAAAAGGTTCGCCATCACTGTTCTAGAACCTTCCAAGTTACTTGCAGAATATCACGGTCCTGGAGGACATTTGGTGTAATTCAGAGGAAAATTGAGGGTTGCAGAGTTCACCAGAATGCTCAACAGCCACAAAAAGCTAGCATTCTCATAGCCTCATAGGGTTGGGAGGGACCTTGAAGGCCTTCTAGTCCAACCCCTGCCCAAGGCAGATGATGTTACTAGATGGATGAATTTTGCACATCCCTCTTGATATGCTAATAACAAAGCATCTCTCTGTTTTCCTCTCCTTGTCTGCCTTTTGCATGTTCTGTTCTGCTTACATCAAGAAGTCATTTGAGTTTGGATAACAGAGTTCTTCAAATCTGTCACAAAAAAAAAAGTTTAAGGGAAGGCGGACTAAATTTGTAAGATAACACAAAACGGAGTGGGATAACTAGTCCTGCAGAAGAGGGAATTGAAAAGGATTTTGATATGTCCATAGAAGTTGGGCTCAAAGTAGTAGAAGGATATTAAATAGAAATGGATTGCTTTTTTCCCTTCATTTAAGACAAAGAAATCTTGTACACAGATGTAGGATGTCTTGGTTAAATATGGAAAATATCTAGGAACTGATTCAAGTGGTAACATGCCTTCCCCCCATCAAAAAAAGTACATGCTTGTATGAAAGTAGAGATTCCAAATGTCTATGGAGGTTCTCAGTCATCTAGGTTGTTGCTGTTGTTGTTGTTGTTGTTGTTGGGGTTTTATTTTTAGAAGCTGCCTGTAATGATCATGAGTGAGATGGGTGGCCCTGTAGATTTTCTTAATAAATCAATTAAATCATGGTAAAAATAATAATAATGCAACCAGTGACTAAAGGAGTGGTGACCTTCACTTCGCTGACTACGTTCGAGCAGAGGCTAATCAACGATCAAGGTTATGTTGGCTTGGAGTCCTGCATGGACTCAACTTAATAGAAGAATAGAATAATAACTTTATTGTCACTTTGAATGTACACTAATCGGCATCCATTAAAATGACATTTCACTGCATTCAGCTCTCAGAAGGATGACCACCTCCAATACACACCACATAAATATGACAAAAAGTAAATGAATAAATACAGAATTATGCATATACCCACATATATTATATGACACAGAGAAAGGTCTAGTTCGGGTTGTGTATACATGTGCATGGCGAGAAAAACGAATCTTAAGAGTTTACCAGACGGAGGGCATAGGGCAGGGGTAGGCAACCTTGGCTCTTTTATGACTCATGGACTTCAACTCCCATGCTGGCTCAGGAATTCTGGGAGTTGAAGTCCATGAATCATAAAAGAGCCAAAGTTGCCTACCCCTGGCATAGGGGAACAAAGGATGGCATAGGGAAAATTTTTCCCAGCTCAGGGACTTTGTGATCTAAGATAGGGGTCTCAGCCTTAGCAACTTTTAAGACTTGTGGACTTCAACTCCTAGAATTCCTCAGCCAGCATGCCTGGCGAGGAATTCTGGGAGTTGAAGTCCACAAGTCTTAAAGTTGCCAAGGTTGAGGACCCCTGATCTAAGAAGATGCTGAAATACATGGCAGAACTAGATGTGGGTAGTTGCAGAGAGTGGTTAAAAAAAAAGTAAGTTGGCAGCCACAAAAAGTATGATCAAATCCCAGCTCTATCTGACCCATGCAAGAGCCTTTCTCTGAGGGAAATGGGCAGTTTAGCAATAGAAAATATAAATAAATATATGTTTTAAATGGACAGGGCCTTGATCCCACTCCTGTGGTTGCCTTCTTGACTTTTTGGACCAAATCCTGCAAGCGCCTCTGGAACCAGGACCAAGTGTTTGCCTCTATTTGAGTAAAATACCATTTCATACATATGTATTTCCTTCCTTTTGTGAGTATTTAGTCAGAATATATACCACTGGCACCTTTTAGCTGAAGCAAGAGGGAATTTTATGTTAATATGCACAAAGAATGTATCTCTTGGGATTGTTAAATTGCCAGTGCAAGAAATATCAACTGAATTACATCTATGAATTCAAACTCACATGCCTTCAATTACTTTAATTCCACTGGCTGCAAACGCATGAATGTAAATGTATACGTATCACTTGATCTTATAGCTCTTCTTGTTATCCATCTGTCCACAGAGTGGAGTGGTAGCCTCTTTGGGAGATATGCAGGTTGGATGCACATCTGGGTCCATCTTTGTCCTTACAAGTAAAAATGTCTTCAGTGATTTTTTTTGTCACATTCTTGATAATTCTCCTACAACCTTTTCAGACTATCAACGTAGACAAGGAAGTGGCCACAAAATGTGTAATTAATTCCATGTTGTCAATTTTGAGTATTATTTGGAAGCTTCACCAAGCTCAAGGTTGACTCAGCCTTCCATTCTTCAGAAGTCGGTTAAATGAGGACCCAGATTGTTGGGGGCAAAGATGCTGACTCTGTAAACCGCTTAGAGAGGGCTGTAAAGCACTGTGAAGCAGTATATAAGTCTATGTCAAGGGTAGGCAACCTTGGCTCTTTTATGACTAGTGGACTTCAACTCCCAGAATTCCAGAACCAGCATGGCTCAGTTTGGAAACCTCTCCCTTTTCCCTCAGCATGGCTGGCTCAGGAATTCTGGAAGTTGAAGTCCACAACTCATAAAACGGTCTAGGCCTAGGCCAGGGGTAGGCAACCTTAGCTCTTTTATGACTTGTGAACTCCCAGAATTCCTGAGCCAGCATGGCTCAGCTTGGAAACCTCTCCCTCAGCATGGCTGGCTCAGGAATTCTGGGAGTTGAAGTCCACGAGTCACAAAAGAGCCAGAGGTTGCCTACCTCTGGTCTATGTGCTATTGCTAGTGCTTCAGATAGTCCACAAAGTTACAAAGCAGGTTTGGCCAATAGAGTCAAGGAGTCAGTCAACTAATACTAATCCATTTCAGGTCACCTTCATTCAAGATCTTGTTGTCATTTGAAGTCCAAGTCTAGAACGTTCCTGAAGGAATCCCCTGTTTTGTTAACCTCCTGAGTTTTTCTTTGGTGTATCTCTGCCAACTAGGTGTATGGAAGAGAATGGGACCCCACCTGTGAGGGATCTCCTCAGGAAGACACACCTGGTGCTTACACAACTGTCCCTTTAACTGTTGGCCCATTTCTCTTCTCCCGGTTCCTCATTTTTAGTTGCTCCCATTCTGCCAGGATAGGACCTTGTGTCTCTTTTGTTGTTATTAATTTCTTTTTATTTTCATAATTTCTGTTCGTCTTTTGGCCCACAGGGTAGGTTTCTGTCCTCTCCATATCGTGCTTAAATTGTTTTTTTTAATATTTTGGGGAGAAATTCATAATTTCCCTGGAGATTATGCTTGGAATAACCTATCACCGTCTTTTCAAATTCCAGATTGAAAACGATTCTGTTGCAAAGCATTGAGTTCTGCAAGATGTGAAATATCACAGTGTCGTGAATGGAGCACTTGACCTTCATTCACACATGCACATTACCAGCAATCTTTATATATGTGTGAACCAGTTGCATGCTTGCCGTACAACATATTTATATGGAGACAAAACTCATTAATCTCACTGAGACATTGTTTTCTGTAAATGGTTTTAGGTGAAGCTGCGGCTACTTAAATGAGTTGGTAAATTAACTGTAATTTTTATTAGCATAATAGGAAAAGTGAACTTTTCAATTAAATGGAAATCCTGACTAAGGTGGCCTTGATCCTAATGCATGGGTACTCATACAGTCCGTCCATCCATCATGTATGTATGTATGTATGTATGTATGTATGTATCTATCTATCTATCTATCTATCTATCTATCTATCTATCTATCTATCTATTTATCTATCTATTTATCATCTATCTATCTATCTATCTATCCATCCATCCATCCACCCATCCACCCATTAATCATCTGTCTGTCTGTCTATCTATCTATCTATCTATCTATCTATCTATCTATCTATCTATCTATCTATCTATCTATCTATCTATCTGTCATTATCTATATCTATCTACCCATCCATTCTCTCTCTCTCTCTCTCTCTCTCTCTCTCTATCTATCTATCTATCTATCTATCTATCTACCCATCCATCATTATCTATCTATCTATCTATCTATCTATCTATCTATCTATCTATCTATCTATCTATCATCTATCTATCTATCTATCTATCTATCTATCTATCTATCTATCTATCTATCTATCTTATTTATATCTCAATTTACTATAAACACTTTTTGTGTCTTTCAAGATTCCATCTCATTCAAATTCATCTCTAAATACTTTCCATTTTATAGTGTTTCTATCCTTTGTCTCACTGCGAAATCTGCTAATAGAATCTTTTTATACCGTTGCACTCTGGTAACATGAGCGTTATTCCTTGGGCTCAAGGGAAAGGTCCAAGGCGATGTGGTTTTTCCCCCCCTAGCTAAATGGGCTCTTTGTGTCATGGTAGATGTTTCCTAGCAACTATCCAAATGCTCACCATCATTGTGTGTTTGTTGAATGGGAGAGGCCTGTCTGAAAACACCTCTAAGATGGGGGGGTCCTTAATGCTCTCTGAGCTTGTTTGTTTTCTTGCAGATGTTTCATTACCAAACTAGGTAACATCTTCAGTGCTAGAAGGAGGAAGGATTTGTTCTCTGTTTATATACTAGTGGCTTGCCCTGTCCGTGACGGTGGAAGTGTTCTTGAGTGTTTCTTGCTCGGATTATTTATGGATAACTTGTTTGTCTCTGTTGATAGTTCCTTGATAGGGGTACAGTTTACTTCTTGACTGTTGATCGGACATTAATCTTGGTGTTAAACCTCTGCTTATCTGAGTATTGATTGGTGGTGAGGAGGTATTTTGGTCTGTTTTGTTTCCTTCCTTCTTAGGTTTTTTCTTCAAGAACAACAAAGCCCTTTGCTTCTTCCTTAACAAATAAGCTAACCATCTACCTGGTTTATTGGCATTGCAAAAAGTATTGTGTCTAGCATACCGTAGGTTAGTTGCCACTTGATCAGCCATCAACTTGTCAAACTGTCCCCTTAATAAATTAATTGCCTCTTTAATCTTCACATCCGATAGATTCAAAATTAAAGCCTTTTCTTTTTCCCTGTCCGATCTCTTCTTAAAAACCTCCAGTGATGGAGCAGCCACAACTTCTGGAGGCAAGCCGTTCCACTGATCAATTGTTCTCACGGTTGGGAAGTTTCTCCTTAATTCCAGGTTGCTTCCCTCCTTGATGAGTTTCCATCCATTGTTTCTTGTCTTGCCTTCAGGTGCTTTGGAGGAATAGGTTGACCCCACCCTCTTCTTTGTGGCAGCCTCTCAAATATTGGAAGACTGCTATCATGTCCCAATCAAGGAATCAATCAATCAAGCGGGAACTGATTAGTTGTCCCAATTTCAGCCTTGTTCCTTGTACCCAGGCTTCAAAGTTGTAGCTGCAAAGCCTCCATGCTGGCATTCTTCTTACAGGACCTACAACTTTCTTTAGAGGCAAACAAGATTCCAATAGTGAGGTGAAGCCACTGTCTGTGTATCCACCTGAATCTGTAGCTTATTCTTGATAGTATACAACTAATATTGCAAGAAGGGACGCAGTGGCTCAGTGGGTTAGGACGCTGAGCTTGTCGATCTTCTGATCGGCAGTTTGGCGGGTCAAATCCCGAGTGCCGCGTAACAGAGTGAGTGCCTGTTACTCGTCCCAGCTTCTGCCAATCTAGCAGTTCGAAAGCACGTAAAAATGCAAGTAGAAAAATAGGGACCACTACGGTGGGAAGGTAACAGCGTTCCGTGCACCTTTGGCGTCTAGTCATGCCGGCCACATGACCACGGAGACATCCTCGGACAAGTGCTGGCTCTTCGGCTTTGAAACGGAGATGAGCACCGCCCCCTAGAGTCAGAAACGACTAGCATGCATGTGCGGGGGAACCTTTACCTTTTTAATATTGCAAGTTGCTGAGTTCTCCAGCTCTGGCAGCAATATATGGAAAGCACTGTTTTTTAAAAAATTTCCTTGGAAAAAATTAATGTGTATTTTTGAAAGCTTCCTAGATCCATCTCTGGTTAAATTAATAGGGCTGTGTGCATTGGAAGTGCATTTCTCTCGGGTGTACTTTAACCACACTTGAATTTGTTACATCTAAATTTGCCTAGCAATTTTTTTTCCCCTTTAAGCAAAAAGATTTGGATTTTTTTTTCACATCTGCCCAGGGTTCAGAGCCCTCTGGCTGCTCAATGCAAGAATCCTTAAACGTGCAGTGGATGCCTGCGGTGTTTCATATAGCCCTACTGAAGTTCATTATAGATAGTCCTCAATTTATGATCACAATTAGGGATAGAATTTCCGTTGCTAAGCAAATAAATAAATAGATTTATTTAGGCTGTAAGCTGAGGGCATATACCATTTCCAGGATCTCTTTTTTTTCTTTCATATAAACGATATGAACACTTCCATAGTTAGGTGGCTTAGACATTGATATCTGAATATAGATCTTTTTAACATTCATAATTTTAGTGGGTTTTTAAAGTTATGTCAAATGTTAATATATATTGCAAGTCCATGCATAATGTGCCATATGCTAAATGAATGAATGAATATGTATGTATGTGTATGCATGTATGTATGTATGTATGTATGTATGTATGTATGTATGTATGTACATTCATCAGATAGAGAAGCCCATGGGAAAAAGAAGTGTCAAATTCAGGAGTAAATTTGTACAGGCATTACAAATGCCTGCTTTTGTGAAATTTATTTACCGGTATTTATGAAATGTGTAGGGCCACACCCAGGTGACTTTGAGTGACTTACAACATTAAAAAACTACAATGTAAAAATCCATAAAACCCTACTCTATCCCCCAACTGAAATGTTGGAGACAGACATTAGCATTTGGAGAAAACCTCAAATACTTGCTTAGCTTGATTTTGAGGTGAAGCTCCATCTTGTAAGTAGATTTACACCTTCTGACTTATTTGACTACTGGGAGGATCTGGTGGAGGAAGGGAGGATGGTCAAAGCCATTTTTTTTAATAGAATCTCTCTCCGAGATCTGTTTCAACCGCACTGCTAAATTTAGCAGAAGAGGGGATGACAGATCCTAATTGCGCATCTCACCTACACTGTGAAAAGCTCTGATCTAAATATGCGGTTTGAAGGCAATGCTAACAAATCAGCCCTCAAAACGGAACCAGGTAGATTGGATGCAGGCACTTCTGAATCGATCGAAATGATTTGATGGGCTTTTGGACAGGCGCCCGATCCCTTTTGTAACAAATCAGCTCTTGGAAAGACAGTCACTCCCATCGGCATGAAATCGACAAACCCAAACCGATCTGGGAGGGACCCGCTTAACTCTCTTCTGGATCACTAAGTCAAGGACGGCAGACGATGAAGTGATCTCATGTTTTGGCCCGTGCAGAATTTCTGAGACCTTTTTTGGCTGGTTGGAAGGAATGAGTTTGCCTTCCAATTTTCTAAAAGCGTGCAGTCTACTTGAAGCTTTCGGGATAAATTGTTATTCTGCTCACCATCCATAATTGGGGTGAAATTATGCTGGGTTTTTTTGGTTGTTGTTGTTCAGGCCGTTCCCCTGGCTTGAAATACAGTAATAATACTGAAAGAGCTTAATGCTCAACAAACAATGTTGAATTTTACATACATCATTTCATTCTGATCTGTGCACAGGGAGTAAGAGATGAAAGTGAGCTGACCTTTTTAAAAATGCTTTTCAACAAGTTATTTAAATACTTTTTTGGAATGCTGGCTGGTCTGTGCGATAGACACGGGGACAGTATCAGGGCATCAACATTTCAGCCTAAATAAATAAAAAATGAGGCATCTTAATTGGTTCTTGGATTGCATGGCTCATGTCCACGTCCTCTTTCCTCTGAGAAGTAGGATCAGCATCTAGGATACTTTGCCCCAGTTTTATTGCGCAAACAATAGTCTTGAGGTGGGGTGCGGTGGGGAAGAATAAGTCGCCAGTATTAGCTGTGTGGCAGCTCAGCAGTTAACGACACTGAGTTTTTCAGCTGGAAGCTGGCAGCTCAGGTGTGGGATTGCCACATGAAGGGGTGAGCTCCCAGCTTCTGCCCACTTAGCAATTCGAAAGCATGCAAATGCAAGTAGATAAATAGGTATCATTTCGGTGGGAAGGTAACAGCGCTCCATGCGCCATTGGCATGTAGCCATGCTGGCCACATGACCATGGAAATGTCTTCAGACAATGCTGCCTTCCTCAGCCAAGAAATGGAGTTGACCACTAGCATCAGACATGACTGGATAGGGAAAACCTTTACTTTTTTATTAGGTAAAAAGGTAAAGTTTCCCCTGCACATGCGTGCTAGTCGTTTCCGACTCTAGGGGCCGGTGCTCATCTCTGTTTCAAAGCCGAAGAGATAGTGCTTGTCCGAGGACGTCTCTGTAGTCATGTGGCCGGCATGACTAGATGCCAAAGGCTCATGGAACGCTGTTACCTTCCCACCGTAGTGGTCCCTATTTTTCTACTTGCATTTTTACGTGCTTTCGAACTGCTAGGTTGGCAGAAGCTGGGACGAGTAACAGGCGCTCGCTCTGTTACGCGGCACTCAGGATTCGACCCGCCAAACTGCTGACCTCCTGATCGACAAGCTCAGCATCCTAACCCACTGAGCCACCGCGTCCTTTTATTAGATTGTGACAATTTAACCCCTGAGCTTGCCTCATCCCAGTCCAATATTTTTGAAGGCATCATAGAGATGATGATGATGATGATGATGATGATGATGATGATGATGTCCATTCAATCCTGTCCAACACTTGGTGATTCTATGGGACAGGTCTTTTCATGATTTTTAATCTTGCATTACTTCTTTGAGTTGTCCTATGATCTGGTTGGGGTCAGCTTTGATCAGGGGTCTTCAAACTTGGCCCTTTTAAGACTTGTGGACTTCAACTCCCAGAATTCCTCAGCCAGCGGGCACTCCAGTATTTTGCTCTCCAAGCAATAGGCAGGGGCCTTCTCCAGCGCCCCACCTCAAACAAGTTGATTTTCTTCCTGTCTTACTTTTTTAAGGTCCCATTCTCACAATCAAAGGTAGCTACAGGGAACAGAACAGGGCAGGCTAATCTACATTGGTTTGGCAGGCTGATATACTTGCTTTTCCATATTTGGCTCATGTTTACCATAGATATCGTATATCAACAACTGTCTACTAGAGATTCTGCTGGGGGTCTAACTTTAGAGCCTTTTAATTAATGAAATTGAATGAAATGGGGAGTTGGTGTGCTGCAAAGCATCAACATTATTATCATCATTATTTGCACTAGCATAATCATTAGCATTATTGTTTTCAAAAATGTCTCCGGCGCTCCATTGTTATCCCAGGGGCTTTTTTTGATGATATAAAAATAATGGGAGGCTTTATTAGGAATTGCATGCACCATTCTACGGGGAAAAATAGAGATGTAAAGAAGAAGGAATAAAAACAACCTTTACAAATCAGAACCTTTTTTTTTTATTGGCAGTTTTTCCTAAGGCCTTTTTCTCCCCTCTCTGCAAATAATTAAATGGGAGGAAAAGGAGGATGACATTTTCCTGTTTTTTTTAATAAAGTGCATATAACGGGATTTGCCTATGAGCAATGACAGGCAATATGTTGGCTATCACTCATTCCTCTTCAAGGCACTGAAGTCTCAGTACAGACGAATGTAGATTTTTGTGAACGCAGGAAAGGCTAAAGGAAAAAAAAAGGATAAAAAAAGCAGAGATTGATGAGAGTGTCTGGCTGTTCAGGTAGTCCTTAACTTACAACAGTTCATTTAGGGACCGTTTAAAGTTACAACAGTAGTTTAAAAAAAAAGGGACCTATGACATTTTTTCACACTTACGACGTGGGTAGCATCCCCATGCTCCTAAATAATAAAAAAAAATGAAGAGAGCTGTGTAGATTTGATGCAAATAACCTCCCCTTTTTTCAAGTGTAGAACAATGTAAAGAAACAGGGTCTTTTGGCAAACCAGGAAAGAGCGACATTCTGCTCGCGACACGACAGGTTCATTCCTTGCCTTTTTTGCAGTCCACGGTCTGAGCCTTATTTGAGAGCCTTAAGGCCTCATTTAGATGACAGGAGATAAGTGGTGTCATTTCATCCTGAGGGATGGAAAATTGGATGGCTGTGTATCTCAAGTAACACCCTGATGTTATCAGCTGGTTGACACCTAGATTGTAGCTCTCTGTCCATACATTTAGACTGCCTTAGCATCAGCCGTCTTCATTGCCAAGGGGCTATTGAATTCCTCATCTCGTTGGAATAGCTGCTCATTGCGTTGAACCTTGAATTTCTTCTCCCTATGGAAGAGGCTGAGACCGGCCTAGAAAGAGTGCGGAGAAGAGCAACAAAGGTGATAAGGGGTCTGGAGGCTAAATTATTGGCTAAGGGAACAAGGTATGTTTAGGCTTAGGGCTGACACGATAGCGGACTTCCAGAACTCGTGGGGCTGTCACAGAGAAGAGGGGGTCCACCTATTCTCCAAAGCACCTGAGGGCAGGACAGGCAATGGGTGGAAGCTTGTTAAAGAGAACTACAACCAGGAGCTAAAGGGGATTTCCTGACAGTGAGAACTGTTAACCAGTGGAACAGCTTCTCTTCCAGAATTGTGTGTGCTCCACTAATGGAGTCCCAAAGTTGCTTTTCAAAAGGCAACTGGACTTTCCTTCTTCTTCTTCTTCTTCTTTTTCTTCTTCTTCTTCTTCTTCTTCTTCTTCTTCTTCTTCTTCTTCTTCTTCTTCTTCTTCTTCTTCTTCTTCTTCTTCTTCTTCTTCTTCTTCTTCTTCTTCTTCCTCGAAAACATTTCGCTTCTCATCCAAGAAGCTTCTTCAGTTCTTCTTGGATGAGAATGCAATGTCTTCAAGGAAAAGGTGCTTCATCACTCGAGGCTTTTAAGAAGAGACTGGACGGCCACTTGCCTGAAACGATATAGGGTCTCCTGCTTGAGCATGTGCAGGACTAGAAGACCTTCAAGGTCCCTTCCAGATTCTATTCTATTTTATTTTATTCATTCCTCATATTCTATTCTATTCTATTCTATTCTATTCTATTCTATTCTATTCTATTCTATTCTATTCTATTCTATTCTATTCTATTCTATTCATTCCAATATCTATTCTATTCTATTCTATTCTATTCTATTCTATTCTATTCTATTCTATTCTATTCTATTCTATTCTATTCTATTCTATTCTAATTTTCCAATATCCTATCCTATCCTATCCTACCCTACCCTACTCTACTCTACTCTACTCTACTCTACTCTACTCTACTCTACTCTACTCTACTCTACTCTACTCTATTCTACCATTATTCTACTCTACTCTACTCTACTCTAGTCTAGTCTAGTCTACCATTATTCTATTCTATTCTATTCTATTCTATTCTATTCTATTCTATTCTATTCTATTCTATTCTATTCTATTCTATTCTATTCTATTCTATTCTATTCTATTCTATTCTATTCTATTCTAAATAATAATAATAATAATTCAAAAAGAACTGGAGAGTTGGGAAAAATTGCAATTGTCTTTGTTGGGACGGATTGCAGCAGTGAAAATGAATGTCCTGCCCAAATTTTTATTCTTATTTCAAATGATACCGATTCTTAAGAAAGACTCTAACTTGGAGGAATGGCAGCGTGGTATCAATAAATTTGTGTGGGCAGGGAAAAAGCCACGAGTTAAACTTAAGATTATGCAGGATACTCGTGAGAGAGGTGGCCTTAAAATGCCTAATTTTAAATTATATTATGAAGCTGCTGCACTAGTAGGAATAAGTGATTGGATTAATTTGACACAATCGAGGTTATTAAATCTTGAGGGCCATGATCTGTTGTTTGGCTGGCATGCATATTTGTTGTATGATAAGAAGGTAGATACTGTGTTTAGGATGCATATTTTAAGACAGGCATTGCTGAGAGTTTGGAAGAAGTATAGACATAAGTTAAGCAGCAAGATACCATTGTGGGCAATCCCAAAACACGCAATAGAAAATATACATGCTGGTTTCAAGCATGATGAGACTACTTACAAGGAAATTTTAAGTTTGGAAAGGAATATTTGGTGCTTGAAATCATATAGTTTCTTGCGAGAAGAGAAGGTTGTTCAGACTTGGTTTCAATATATTCAGTTACAGGCCAGGTGGAAAGAAGACCAAAAAAATGGATTTGCAACGACTGATGAAAATTTGATAAAGCAAATTAGAAATCAAGGACCAGCACATATTAAACGGATATATCTTGCATTGATAGAGATCGATTCAGAAACAGAGCTTGTTAAGGATTGTATGATAAAATGGGCCCAAAACATTCAGGAAGTTATTACAATGGACACGTGGGAAAAGATCTGGGTGAGGAATGTAAAATTCACTCAAGCTCAAAGTCTAAGAGAGAACTTTTACAAAATGTTTTATAGATGGCATCTAGATCCTAAAAAGCTTGCAAGTATGTATCCGAATTATCAGCCTAAATGTTGGAGGTGTGGTGATGAAGAGGCAACATATTTTCACATATGGTGGACATGTAAAAAGGTCAAGGCTTTTTGGATAAAAGTCTGGTGGAATATGCAGAAGATTTTTAAACGGAGGATAAAGTTTTGTCCGCAATTTTTTTTGTTGGGAATAATTGTTGACGCTACAGTTGTGGACTCTAAGTTGATGTTGAATTTAGTTACGGCAGCAAGACTTTTGATAGGTCAATATTGGAAGAAAGAGGAACTGCCGACTATACAAGAGTGGATTTTAAAGGTTTCTGACTTGGCAGAGATGGCGAAGATTTCGGCCTATTTGAAAGATTACTCGCAAGAACATTATATTATGGAATGGAGAAAATGGATTGAGTTTATCCAGAATAAGTATAGGGTCAAGAAGTTTTATCTAGCATTTGAATAAGTCTTCTTTCGTTTTCTTTTTTCTTTTTTTATTTTGTCTTCTATATATATTTAATAATGCTAAGTTTTGTTTGATCCTATATAAGTTAGAGAGTGATGGATTTTAGAATTTATAGTTGTTAGTATATGGTTGTTTATGATTGCTTTTTTATATATATATACCTTGTATTTAGCTCTGGGAAGTCCGGGGGGGGGAGGGGGTTGGGGGGAGGGGGGGGAGGAGGGAGGGGGGGAGGGGGGGGAAGGGGGGAGGTAGGGAGGGGAGGAGGGAGGGGGAAGGGGTTTTTTTAAAGGAAAACTGTATTTTTAAAACTTCAATAAAAAAAAAAAAATAATAATAATAATAATAATAATAATAATAATAATAATAATAATAATAATAATAATAATAATAATAATAATAATAATAATAATAATAATATTTTGGAAGCGACCTTGGAGGTCATCTAGTCCAACCCCCTGCTCAGGCAGGAACCTATACCATTTTAGACAAATGGCTGTCCAGTCTCTTCTTAAAAACCTCCAGTGTTGGAGCATTCACCACTTCTGCAGGCAGGTTGTTCCACTGGTTAATTGTTCTAACAGTCAGAAAGTTTCTCCTTAGTTCTAGGTTGCTTCTCTCCTTGACTAGTTTCCATCCGTTGCTTCTTGTCCTGCCTTCAGGTGCCTTGGAGAATAGCTTGACTCTTTCTTCTTTCCCCTCTTAGTTTAGCCATCTCTGCTAACTCCATCAGCTTTTGCAGCCTTCGCCCATTGCGGCAATCAAAGTGTCCTTCCATTTTTGTGAGATTCTCAGTCATCCAGTTCCTGGTTGTTGTTGTTTTTTAAGGCAACTGGATTTTCTTGTGTTTTTTTTTGAAGATGCTTCACTTCTCATCTAAGATGCTTCTTCAGTTCTAGATCTGAAGAAGCTTCTTGGGTGAGAAGCAAAAGGTTTTCAGAGGGGAAAAAAAACCCAGGAAAGTCTGGTTGCCTTTTGGAAAGAAAAAAAAAAGCACCTTTGAGATATTTGTCCAGAATGGTGTGAGGCCTCCAGTCTTGAGCAGTAGGTTGGACTGGAAGGTCCCTTCCAGCCCAAGGAATCTACGAACCATCCAACGCTCCATTCATGTTGCCAACCCAGCAAGCAGTTCTTGTCAGGAAAAGCCTCGCCAGAGCACTGGCTCCTGAACAATGAGAAAACTTCATTTAAATCCTACTGTCTGTGTCAGTGGTGGAGAACCTATGGCACGCCTGCCAGAGGCCGCACTCGGAGCCCTCTCTGTGGGCACACGTGCCGTTGCCAGCAGCTTGCCCAGGTCCATTAGGCCGCCACCGCCGCCTGGAGCGGCAGCCCCACCCAGCACAAAGGAGGCGAAGCGGCCGGCTAGCAAGCTCAAGTAGAGGTGGTAGAGCAGGCCCACGCCAAGCAAGCCAAAGGCCACCCCGAGCGGAGAAAGCCAGATCCCCATCGGTGCCACGGCCCTCCCAGTCCGAGCTAGGATTGCGTGCCTCCCCCTGCATCTATGCTTGGCCTTCTCCCCACCACCCCACCTGCCAGAGACCCCCTGGATCTCCTCCCAACCCTGTCCAGCCCCCACAGGCGTTTCCCCCCCCTGAGCAACATTGAGGTGGCCATGCCCACCCCAGCCACACCCACCCAGTCTGCCGTGACAAAGGCAGCCATGCCCACCCAGTGGGCCACACCTCCTGCTTCTCTTGAGGGTACCACAATGCTGATGCGTCCCTGGCACTTTGCGATAAATAAGGGGGTTTGGGGTTGTGGTTTGGGCACTCGGTCTCTAAAAGGTTCGCCATCATTGATCTATGTCCTTATGACCAACGTAGAAATATTAAATACATGCCCAGCACACACACCGAAACACACATGCCCAGATCAAGAAGTGCGGTTACAATAGTTTGACTAATAATAACACAATAACAATGAAGGGATCCTGGAGGTCTTCTAGTCCAACCCCTTGCTCAATCAGGGGACCCGATACCATTGCAGAAAAAGTGGCTGTCCATTCTCATCTTTAAAATCTCCCGTGCTGGAGCAACAAACTTTGTAATAATAACAGCATGGTTTGTAGACAGGCGAGAAGCAAAAAAAAAAACCAGACGGGAAGGTGAATCCATTTCTCCTGGGAATGAATTACAAGTAAAACCCCAGTCCAAAATAACCTTCCCTCTCCAAAGCTGTATTGTTTCCTCCACACCTCAGGTTGTGCTTCCTCTTTAAAAAAAAGTTAATGAGGAGCTGTGGTGTAACATATGTTTGGATTCGTACCTCTTTGAAGCATGTGTTTGCCATTAATAGATTAAAGCAGGTACAAGGACACGGGCCGGGAATAATGGGGCTTGAATCACCTTCCCTGCTTCTGATTAACAGGAAACAAATAAAGTCTAAATGGTCAAAGCCAACCGTATTTCCTAATTAATCACCGACTGCCTAAAAACAATGCTGTGGCCCATTACTTCTTAAGTCATTAGTTCCAATGGAAGCATCTCCTCAAGGACATTTTCATGGGATGCGGGATGGAAGACGTTGCCATGGGTACGTGATGTGTCTATTAACATGTCTTTTGATTGTGGGGATTTGTGTCTCTCTCTCTGTGTGTGTGTGTGTGTGTGTGTGTGCGTGCGCACGTAAGAGAGAGAGAGGGAGAGAGAGAGAAAGACCAAGAGAGAGAGAAAGAGAGAGAAAGAGTAAGAGAGAGAGAGCAAGAGAGGAGAAAGATTAAGAGAGCAAGAGAGAGAGATTGAGAGAGAGCAAGAGAGGAGAGAGATTAAGAGAGAGAACAAGAGAGAGAGAGCAAGAGAGAGAACAGAAAGATTGAGAGAGAGCAAGAGAGGCGAGAGATTAAGAGAGTGAACAAGAGAGAGAGAGCAAGAGAGAGAGATTGAGAGAGCAAGAGAGAGAACAGAGAAAGATTGAGAGAGAGCAAGAGAGGAGAGAGATTAAGAGAGAGAACAAGAGAGAGAGAGCAAGAGAGAGAACAGAAAGATTGAGAGAGAGCAAGAGAGGCGAGAGATTAAGAGAGTGAACAAGAGAGAGAGAGCAAGAGAGAGAACAGAGAAAGATTGAGAGAGAGCAAGAGAGGCGAGAGATTAAGAGAGAGAACAAGAGAGAGAGAGCAAGAGAGAGAACAGAAAGATTGAGAGAGAGCAAGAGAGGCGAGAGATTAAGAGAGTGAACAAGAGAGAGAGCAAGAGAGAGAGATTGAGAGAGCAAGAGAGAGAACAGAGAGAGATTGAGAGAGAGCAAGAGAGGAGAGAGATTAAGAGAGAGAACAAGAGAGAGAGAGCAAGAGAGAGAACAGAAAGATTGAGAGAGAGCAAGAGAGGAGAGAGATTAAGAGAGAGAACAAGAGAGAGAGAGCAAGAGAGAGAGATTGAGAGAGCAAGAGAGAGAACAGAGAAAGATTGAGAGAGAGCAAGAGAGGCGAGAGATTAAGAGAGAGAACAAGAGAGAGAGAGCAAGAGAGAGAACAGAAAGATTGAGAGAGAGCAAGAGAGGAGAGAGATTAAGAGAGTGAACAAGAGAGAGAGAGCAAGAGAGAGAGATTGAGAGAGAAAGAGAGAGAACAGAGAGAGATTGAGAGAGAGCAAGAGAGGAGAGAGATTAAGAGAGTGAACAAGAGAGAGAGAGCAAGAGAGAGAGATTGAGAGAGCAAGAGAGAGAACAGAGAGAGATTGAGAGAGAGCAAGAGAGGAGAGAGATTAAGAGAGAGAACAAGAGAGAGAGAGAGCAAGAGAGAGAGATTGAGAGAGCAAGAGAGAGAACAGAGAGAGATTGAGAGAGAGCAAGAGAGGAGAGAGATTAAGAGAGTGAACAAGAGAGAGAGAGCAAGAGAGAGAGATTGAGAGAGCAAGAGAGAGAACAGAGAAAGATTGAGAGAGAGCAAGAGAGGAGAGAGATTAAGAGAGAGAACAAGAGAGAGAGAGCAAGAGAGAGAACAGAGAGAGATTGAGAGAGAGCAAGAGAGGCGAGAGATTAAGAGAGAGAACAAGAGAGAGAGAGAGCAAGAGAGAGAGATTGAGAGAGCAAGAGAGAGAACAGAGAGAGATTGAGAGAGAGCAAGAGAGGAGAGAGATTAAGAGAGAGAACAAGAGAGAGAGAGCAAGAGAGAGAACAGAGAGAGATTGAGAGAGAGCAAGAGAGGCGAGAGATTAAGAGAGAGAACAAGAGAGAGAGAGAGCAAGAGAGAGAGATTGAGAGAGCAAGAGAGAGAACAGAGAGAGATTGAGAGAGAGCAAGAGAGGAGAGAGATTAAGAGAGTGAACAAGAGAGAGAGAGCAAGAGAGAGAGATTGAGAGAGCAAGAGAGAGAACAGAGAGAGATTGAGAGAGAGCAAGAGAGGAGAGAGATTAAGAGAGAGAACAAGAGAGAGAGAGAGCAAGAGAGAGAGATTGAGAGAGCAAGAGAGAGAACAGAGAGAGATTGAGAGAGAGCAAGAGAGGAGAGAGATTAAGAGAGTGAACAAGAGAGAGAGAGCAAGAGAGAGAGATTGAGAGAGCAAGAGAGAGAACAGAGAAAGATTGAGAGAGAGCAAGAGAGGCGAGAGATTAAGAGAGTGAACAAGAGAGAGAGAGAGCAAGAGAGAGAGATTGAGAGAGAAAGAGAGAGAACAGAGAGAGATTGAGAGAGAGCAAGAGAGGAGAGAGATTAAGAGAGAGAAAACAAGAGAGAGAGAGCAAGAGAGAGAGATTGAGAGAGAGCAAGAGAGGAGAGAGATTAAGAGAGAGGGCAAGAGAGAGAGAGAGTAAGAGAGAAAGTAACAGAGCAAGGTTAAGAGGGAACAAGAGAGAGACTGAGAGAGCAAGAGAGGAGAGAGATTGAGAGAAAGAGCAAGAGAGAGAAAGAGAGAGAGAAAGAGACCAAGCAAAAGAGAGAGAGAGCAAGAGAGCAAGAGCGAGAGCGAGAAAGAGCAAGAGAGAGAGAAAGAGAGAGAGAAAGAGTCCGAGCAAAAGAGAGAGAGAGCAAGAGAGCAAGAGCGAGAAAGAGCAAGAGAGAGAGCAAGAGAGAGAGAGAGAGAGAGCAAGAGAGAGAGAGAGAGAAAGAGAGAGAGAGCAAGAGAGAGAGAGAGAGAGAGAGAGATGGCAGAGATCACAATGAAGAATTCCTTTTTTGTTGGGGTCTTATTTTGTTGCTGTTGTTGTTGAGTGGCGATTCTTTTTGATCCCTGTGATATTCCTACAATGCCATCTTTGAAAACGACACAACAAAGTCCGTCCTTGGCCTCTCCTCCCTTCCAGCTAATTAGCGCTTCTCTTGTGAATTATTAGAGAGGAGACGGAGGATGGGAGATGGCTATTGGCAAAGCAGATATGTCTCCCTTTCTTGAGTGGGGTTGCTGGGGGTAGGGCATTGTGTTTGTGTGTGTGTGTTTGTGTGTGTTTCAGGATGAATCCCCTCTGCTGATGAATTGAGGTGGGGCCCCTCAGTTGTCTGTAGCGTTTAGGAGAAGTCACCACTGTCAGCTGCCATTTGCCTCCAGGATATAGCAGATCCATGGCCGATGTTCACTGCTGGGAAGCATTTTTAAAGGAATTCTTAATTTTATCTCTCATAAGTCTCCATGTGCACAGCAGTCATCTCCGCATAGATTTTGTCTGCTAAATACAGATAGTCCTTGACTTACAGCCCTTTGTTTAGCACCCTTTGGAAGTTACAACGGCACGGGAAAGAGTGACTTGCGACCAGCCTGACACTTGCGACCGTTGCAGACACCCCCCAGGGTCACGTGATCAAAATTCAAGCGCTTGGCAACTGGCTCGTATTTATGACAGTTACAGCGTCCCTGGCTGTGTGTGTGTGTGGGTGTGGGTGTCACATGACCCCCTTTGGTGACCTTCCGACAAGCCAAGTCAAGGTGGAAAATTGGATTGACTTAACAACGGTGTGACTAACTTAACAACTGCAGGGATTCTGTGCCACAACGGTGGCGAGGAAGGTCGTAGAATGGGGCGAGACTCACTTAGTAATTGTCTTGCTTAGCGGTGGGGCTTGATTGCGGTCGTAAGTCGAGGACAACCTGTACACATTGCAAGAACTGTAATTGTGGGTTAAAAGAAAAAGTAAGTCGCTGGCTGGATTTTGAATATCTGAAGGGGGGACAACCCCATAATCCTTCAGCAGTAGGGTAAAAGCAAGCCCCCCCACTTCCTCCTCCTTTTTTTCCATTTAAAATTTAAACTTGCCCACAGCATCCATTGGGGGGGGAGAAGAGCTTCTTTATTACTTTTTCTAAATGAGCCTGAAGGCGTTGGTGAACAGGCTCTTGTGCCTTGTGCATCGTCCCGAACAGGGCCAGAGATTGCTCTCTGCGAGAAAGGATTGCGGTAATCTTTTCTGGAGTCAGGGGTCAGCGAACTGTGGATTGCAATATTTGGAAGTGTTATTGCATTTGCTTTGAAAGCTCCAGCATAATTCAATCTGTCTGTCAGGCGCTTGATGTGCAGAAGAGAGGCGATTCCTGCCTTTGCGGCCAGCTCCGGCATAAAGGCTCTAATTTTATTGATAGTTTTCCAACAATTCTTGCCTTTCGCTCGTGCAAATTCGGTCATTATAATACCCTGACAAATCCAGGAACGGGACACGACCTGTGTCATCTGTGACAATGAAGTCACGATGGGCGTAAAAGATCAAGTGGTGCAGACGTTTGGGGGGATCTTTATGAGAGAGGGAGAGAGAGGGAGAGAGGGAGAGAAAGAGAGAGAGAGAGAGAGAGAGAGAAAGAGAGCAAGAGAGAGCGGGAGAGAAAGAGAGCGAGAGAGAAAAAAGAGAGAAAGAGAGAAGGAGAGAGAGAGAGCAAGAGAGCAAGAGAGAAAAGGTCTTGGTTATGATCTTTAAGTCCCTACATGGCATGGGTCCGGGGTACCTCGGGGACCACCTGCTGCCGGCTTCAACTCCCCTCCGCCCTGTGCGTTCCCACAGAGAGGGCCTCCTCAGGGTGCCTCCGGTCAGGGAATGCCGACTGGCGGCCCCCAGGGGGAGAGCCTTCTCTGTGGGTGCCCCGGCTTTGTGGAAACCAACTGCCGGTGGAGCTCCGGACGGCATCGGACCTCCGAACTTTCCGTCGTGGTCTGAAGACCCATTTGTTTGAATTGGCCGGTCTGGCCTGACGGGGGAGCTGGGTTTTAAATTGTCATTTTAGATTGCATTATTGTTTTTTAATTGGGCACTGATTTAATCTTTGTTTTAACTTTTGTATTGTATTGTATTTTTATTTATATGCCCTGTGAACCGCCCTGAGTCCCCAGGGAGAAGGGCGGTATATAAATTAAATAAAACGTAAACGTAAAACGTAAACGTAAAAAAAGAGAGCAAGAGAGAGAGGGAGAGAGAGAGAAACATGCAAGTAATATGTACAGTAACTGAAAGAGGTAAAAAC
>NC_139515.1:9294124-9355537 GCF_947247035.1 Vipera ursinii | reverse complement strand
TCCTGCTTGCGCAGGGGGTTGGACTAGAAGACCTCCAAGGTCCCTTCTAACTCTGTTAATTCTGTTACAAGAGCGGGTACATAATACCTCTTTGCAATACCTTAAAGCAAGCTCCTCTTTCTTGGAGGCCCAGTGTCCTTCAGAAAGCAGAATATGATCCCTTAGGCAGACCTCGGAACTAGAGCTCCTTAGGTATTGTGAGGAGACAGTTCTTATTATGATGTACTCTCTGCGTAGATTCAACACAGTGGTGGGATTCAAATATGTGAACCACCGGTTCTCTGCATGGATGCTGTTAGATACTGGGTTCGTGGCTTCAATGACGAGACGAGGCGAGTGAGTTCAGCAAAGATCACTGTTTATTTGCTTGCAGGAACTGACCTGGGAAACAGGGCTGCGAATGCAGCAATTTATACCCTGGCCTCTAGGTGGCGGCCAATAGGTTTAAAGCAACCTATTTGCCGCCCTAGAGGCAGCCAATGGCAGTGCTGGAGACAGGTTGTCTGAGGAGCTGGGAGCCGTTAACTACCTTCCCTGCTTGAACAACCTTCTAGCAGTTAACCCACGTGATATTCCCTTAACAAAACAAAACCCAATACATTACAGATGCCGCTTCCGGAAGTCCATTCTGGGCCTGGGCGACAAAAAATTAGCTCCCGGTTCTCCCGAACTGGTGCGAACTGGCTGAATCCCACCACTGATTCAACAGCTTCCCCTTTTCAGGTACCAAGGGAACCTCGATTATTGGCTTGGGTTTTCCTTTCAACAGTGAGAAGGAAAAAAAAAACCTTTGCAAGGATAAGAGCAAAGAGGTTTATTATTTATATTACAGCCAACCTTGACAAAGCCAACTTGCAGGATCAGAGATTGGGGAGGAAAGGGAGAGCGCAGGGCAATCTGAATGGCAAATTTGAAATCTTCTCCTCGCTGTGTTTGGCACTACCCAGTCCAATATGCCCAGCACCGAGCAACAGCTGCTGGAGCTTCACACCCTCGAGTGGGGAATGTCTTTGGCAGGGAATAAAAGAATATCCACCACTGGGTGCTTTTTTTTTTGCCGAGCTGAAAAAGCCCACGGATTATTAGTCTCCTGGCTAATGCAATTGAGCAAACGTGAAGCCATATGGACCCCCCCCTCCCCACTTCTTCCAGCCTGGCAAAGCAGTTGTCTCGTTTTTTTTCCTGGCCTCGTTGCCTCTGCTTGTGGGGCTGGAGAGCGAGATCAAAGCCGTGGTAAGCAAGAAACCATTAATATGGAAGAGCTTAATGTGTCCCTCTCGCTGGCTCCATCTGCTATCCCAAGATCAGATTGGGCCTTGGTGACTCTTAAGCTTCCCTTCTTCTTTGAGGTTTACGCCTTCGAGTTGCGTTATGGAATCAGAGGCCAGAACGAGAATCCTCTGGAGCAGGGGTGTCAAACTCAATTTCACTGAGGGCCGCATCAGCATTGCGGTTGCCCTCAAGGGGCGGGTGGGTGTGGCCTACTGGGTGGGCGTGGCTAGAGTGCGGATGGCCTACTGAGTGGGCATGGCCAGCTCTACATCGTTGGCATCAAGGGTGCCTATGGGGGCCTGGACAGGAGTGGGACAGATCTGAGGGTCTCTGGTAGAAGGAGGGTCTCTGGGCCAGGGCCAAGGCAGTGGGGGCCGTTCCCTCACTGTTTCCAGGATGGCTTCGTGGGCTGCATGAAACCACTTCGCGGGCCGGATCCGGTCCCCGGGCCTTGTGTTTGACATGTCTGCTCTGGAGCATCAGGAGGCCCTCCTAGACGCAGATTAGAAGTCGGCTTTTCAATCTTCTGAATCACCCCGAGAAAGTAGACATTTATGACCAAAATGTCTTCCCTCAAACTTCTCACCGGAAGGAACAGTGCCGTCCCTTTCTCATTCTCCCCTCCTTGTTCGTCCTTCCTCATTCTCCCTTTCTCATTTTCTCTTCCTCCTCCTCCCTTCTTCCTCCTTCACTTCCTCCTCCTCCTTCCTTCCTCTTCTCTTTCCTTCCTCTTCTGCTTCCTCCCCTCCCCTCCTCTTCCCTTCCTCATTCTCCCTTTTTTATTCTTTCTCTCTTTCTCATTCCCCTTCTTCCTCCTCCTCCTCCTCCTCCTCCTCTTTCCTTCCACATTTTCCTTTCTCGTTTTCCCTTCCTCGTTCTCCCTTTCTTTTTCTCCCTTCTCATCCTCCCTTTCTCATTTTCCATTCCTCATCTTCCCTTCCTCCTCCTCCTCCTCCTCTTCCCTTCCTTCCTTCCTTCCTTATTTTCCCTTTTTCATTCTCCCTTTCTCATTTTCCCTTCCTCATCTTCCCTTTCTTTTTCTCCCTTCTTCATCCATTTTCATTCTATCTTTCTCATTCCTCATCTTCCCTCCCTCTTCCTTCCTTCCTTCCTCATTTTCTCTTTTTCATTCTTCCTTTCTCTTTCCCTTCCTCATCTTCCCCTCCTCCTCCTCCTCCTCCTCCTCTTCCCCTTCCTTCCTTCCTTCCTTCCTTCCTTCCTTCCTTCCTTCCTCATTTTCTCTTTTTCATTCTTCCTTTCTCTTTCCCTTCCTCATTTTCCCTTCCTCCTCCTCGTCCTCCTCTTCCCCTCCCTTCTTTCTTTCCTTCCTTCCTTCCTTCCTTCCTTCCTTCCTTCCTTCCTTCCTCATTTTCTCTTTTTCATTCTTCCTTTCTCTTTCCCTTCCTCATCTTCCCTTCCTCCTCCTCCTCCTCCTCTTCTTCCCCTTCCTTCTTTCTTTCCTTCCTTCCTTCCTTCCTTCCTCATTTTCTCTTTTTCATTCTCCCTTTCTCTTTCTCTTCCTCATCTTCCCTTCCTCCTCCTCCTCCTCCTCTTCCCCTTCCTTCCTTCCTTCCTTCCTTCCTTCCTTCCTTCCTTCCTTCCTTCTTTTCCCTTTTTCATTCTCCCTTTCTCATTCTCCCTTTCTCCTCCTCCTCCTTCCCTTGCCTTTCCTCCCTTCCTCATTTTCCCTTCCTCGATTTCCCTTTTTCATTCTCTCTTTCTCAAAAATTCCATTTTTGCACTCAAAGTGTCTCACAGACATAATTCAGCTTCTCTTCAGATGCAGAACAAAAAATGAGGATCCAGGTTTTGAACTGGTTCGTTAACACATCAGGACATTTGGTAAGGCCACACCTGGAATACTGCATCCAGTTTGGGTCACCACGATGTAGAAAAGATGTTGAGACTCTAGAAAGGGTACAGAGAAGAGCAACAAAGATGATTAGGGGACTGGAGGCTAAAACATAGAGGGAACGGTTGCTGGAATTGGGTATGTCTAGTTTAACGAAGAGAAGGACGAGAGGTGACAGGACAGCTGTGTTCCAGTATCTCAGGGGTTGCCCCAAAGAAGAGGGAGCCAAGCTATTCTCCAAAGCACCTGAAAGCAGGACAAGAAGCAACGGATGGAAACTAACCAAAGAGAGAAGCAACCTAGAACTAAGGAGAAACTTCCTTACAGTTAGAACAATTAACCAGTGGAACAACCTGCCTCCAGAAGCGGTGAATGGTCCAACACTGGAAGTTTTTAAGAAGAGACTGGACAGCCATTTGTCTGAAATGGTATAGGGTTTCCTGCCTGAGCAGGGGGTTGGACTAGATGACCTCCAAGGTCGCTTCCAACCACCACCACCTCCTCCTCCTCCTCCTCCTCCTCCTCCTCCTCCTCCTCTTCTTCTTATTCTTATTCTTATTCTTATTATTATTATTATTATTATTATTATTATTATTATTATTATGACAGAAACTCAGACAATGCTTTTCAAATTTGTGTAAGCTGAATATCTTATATATAAAATTCTCTGCAGTTGAGGAATAATGAAAGAAAAATTGTACACAAGTGAATTTCAGAGACAAAGAATGAAAAGGAATTACTATATGTCTAAACAAAAGTTTCCCATTTACTTGCAGAGATTACAATAGGCACAGTTAACTACGGTATTATTTAGTTTTTAGTCGAAGAACGATATGAAATGAAGTACAACATAGGAGATTTAACCCATCAGGAAAAGATTCAGCGGCCCATCTCTATTTGAAAGACTTTTTGATGGACGTTTGATGGATTTTTCTTCTTCTTCCTCAAAAAATCAGCCCAGTTGCCTTTTCAAAAAATAAATAAACCCATGTTTGATTGAATGAAATACTATCAGTTGACATGGTTAGGCCATTTAAAAGATGAGCATCCATTTTTTTTAATTATTACTAATCATCGCCCATTCCACCTGAATCCCATCTGCTCCAGCTGGTTAAATGTAACTCATCATGCATTTTCCAGTTAATAGCAGGGTGACATAAAAATTAAGCAAAAGAAACATTTGCCAGCAAGCCACATCTGGCTTAGAAATTCCAGAAAGGGGTTAGCAAACCTTTCAAAGAAGACAAAAGCAATCCACAGGAATGATAGACACACTCCCCAAAAATGCAATGAGAAAAAAGAAGAATAGATTTTATCTACTGGGCTGTAGCTTCTTTTTTCCTAAGAAATTATTTTATTTATTAAATTTGTGTGGCATCTGATTCCCAATGATTCTGACTTTTGTCTTCCTTTTGTGTGTGTGTGTGTGTGTGTGTGTGTGTGTCTTTTTCTTGCCTTTTCCTGGCCATTTCTTCCTTTCCCAGTGATCTGATTAAAATTGAATTCTGTTAGGTTAATGAGATTTCACTTGGCAGAAAGCTTCATTGCTTCCCCCCCCCCAAAAAAAAAAGTGGTCTTGAAGCAACAGAAGTAGTCCTTGACTTAAAACTTGACTGGACCCTAGAATTATGGTTGTAAGTCCTGCTGGTCGTAAAGCGAATCACCATGCTACTGCACCAGATTTTACAAACTTTTTTGTGGTGGGTTTCTTCTTCTTCTTATTATTATTACTTTTTAAAATGTGCTTTATTTTTTTCCTAATCATATGTTTTTATTTTATTCAAAACAAAGTAAAAATACAAAATACAGAAGCCAAAAAAAAGGAAAAAATTCCAAACCCACACAAAGCAGTGAAAATCAAAGCATTAAAAAGGTGCATCAAAAGACATATTATCGCCTCCAGTTGAATACTGATTAATATATTGCTACAACATTAGGCAGTTGTTAAGTGAACACTATAGTCACTAAGCAAACCCGTTGTATTAAACAACGGCTTCTGACAAAAAGTGCAAATCAATCAGGGTTATGTGACAACAAGATGCTATAAGTGAGCGCTTCCCTTCTAATTTCAAACAATTCCTAAGTGGCTGGTTTGTAGGTTGAGAACCTTTATTTGAAGAAATAAAACAACACAGTCCTAGGCTGCATTAACAGAGGGATAGAAGCAAGATCATGTGAAGTGTTAGTAGTACTTCATAGTACTACTTGGGATACTGCATCCAGTTTTGATCGCCATAATATAAAAAAGATGTTGAGACTCTAGAAAGAGTGTAGAGAAGAGCAACAAGGATGATTAGGGGGCTGGAGGCTAAAACATATAAAGAACGGTTGCTGGAATTGGGTATGTCTAGTTCAGACAAAAAAAGGACTACTAGGGGTAACGTGATAGCTAAATTCCAATATTTGAGGAGTTCCTACAAAGATGAAGGGACGCGGTGGCTCAGTGTGTTAGGACACTGAGCTTGTTGATCAGAAGGTCGGCAGTTTGGCGGGTCGAATCCCGAGTGCCGCATAACAGAGTGAGTGCCTGTTACTCATCCCAGCTTCTGCCAACCTAGCAGTTCAACAGCATGTAAAAATGCAAGTAGAAAAATAGGGACCACTACAGTGGGAAGGTAACAGCATTTCGTGCGCCTTTGGTGTCTAGTCATGCCGGCCACATGACCACGGAGACATCCTCGGACAAGCACTGGCTCTTCAGCTTTGAAATGGAGATGAGCACCGGCCCCTAGCATCGGAAACGACTAGCACGCATGTGCGGGGGAACCTTTACCTTTACTTTACTTTACAACGATGAGGCAGTCAAGCTATTCTCCAAAGCACCTGAAGGCAGGACAAGAATCAACAGACGGAAACCAATCAAGGAGAGAAGCAACCTGGAACTAAGGAGAAATTTCCTGGCAGTGAGAACAATTAACCAGCGGAACAACTTGCCTCTAGAAGTGATGGATGCTCCAACACTGGAAAATTTTAAGAAGAAATTGGACAGTCATTTGTCTGAAATGGTATAGGACTGGAAGACCTCCAAGGTTCCTTTCAACTCTGTTATTGTGTTATTCTGGATAAAGCAAGAAAACATTATGCTTGTTTCAGACCGCAGACACTTCCTTGAATTTTTTTCAATTTCAAATTCTCTTTCCTTGACTAGCAAATGGTTTGGATACCGCTTGCACAAGCAATTCATTTCAAAACATAATGGAAATGGACAGGGAAAAGAGGAATACACCCGAGTCTTGATAAACAGCATAATATATATAAGGCGTAAGTAGACAAGCCTTTTTAAAAATGTAATTCCACTTCAGGAAACAATCTTCTCCTTCCACAAATCTGAGGCCATTCTCTCCTAGAAAGGCTATGAGCTTCTGTTGAATGGCATGAAAAGTATTTCCAAAGTGTGAACATTGACATATAGATAATATTTGTGCCATTGCCGGGGAAAAAAAATATTTCTGTCGCAGTTACATTTATGTTATGTGGGGCTGCCTGAACTGTGATATCTGCATGTGGTTCAGCAGCTAAAAGAGGCAGAATTTATTGTAATAAAGAGTCCTAAAAATACATATTTTCATTCTTTCAGTTTTGAGTTTCCAGAGAGACTAAAGTGTGCAGAATGGAACGGAATGGGACGGAAACTGGGTCTCAGGAATGCTTCCAATTTTCCCTAAGACGGGGAATTTTAATTTTTGTTTCTGAAAATGCTCAGTGGAAAAAGGTTAGGCAATATAAACTCCTGATTTTCAGCTGATGGTGGTGAAAAGCAAGGTTTTTACACTTAGGCAGGAAAAATCAAAGGTACAAGTACAGATTAGGTGAAACCTGGCTGAAAAAAAAGTAACTGTGAGAGGGATCTTGGAGTCTTAGTGGACGATCACTTGACTGTGAGCCAGCAGTGTGCTGCAGCAGCCCAAAAAGGCTAATTCAATCCTTGGTTGTATAAACAGAGGCAAAGAATCAAAATCAACCATTAGCATAAAACCATAGTAAGGCCACACCTGGAATCCTGCATCCAGTTTTGGTCACCACATTACAAAAAAGATGTCGAGGCTTTGGAAAAAGTGCCAAGAAGAGCAAGTAAGATGATTAGGGGACTGGAGACAAAAAGATTTGAAGAACGGTTGCGGGAATTGGGTACGGTCAGTCTAGACAAAAGAAGGACTAGGGCAGTGATGGCGAACCTTTTAGAGACTGAGTGCCCAAACCGCAACCCAAAACCCACTTACGTATTGTCGGGTGCTGGGTGGGGGTGGCCCATTGGGTTGGCATGGCTGCAATGGTAACGGCAGACTGGGTGGGACTAAAAAGTTCAATCCATCAATTCCAACTATGCAAGATCTTTTTTTTTTCCACGAGAATTTGAAATTGATTGATTGAGTGAAACTTTTTTTTTTTGCACATGGCGGCGGAGGCCTAAAGCAAAAAGGTTTTATAAAACCCAGCTGAAGGCCTAGGACAGGGGCAAAGGCGCATGTGCCCACAGAGAGGGCTCTGCGTGCCACCTGTGGCACGTGTGCCATAGGTTCTCCACCATGGGACTAGGGGATGACATGGTAGCAATCTTCCAACATTTGTGGGGCTGGCACGAAGAAGAGATTGTCAACCTACCTTCCAAAGCACCAGAGGGCAGGACAAGAAATAACGGGTGGAAACTAATCAAGGAGAGGACCAACCTAGAACTAAGGAGAAATTTTCTGACGAGGAGAACAAACAACCAGCGGAACAGCTTGCCTTCAGAAGATGTGGGTGCTCCATCCCTGGAAGTTTTTAAGAAGAGGCTGGATAGTCACTTGTCTGAAATGGTATAGGGTTTCCTGCCTTAGCAGGGGGTTGGAATAGATGACCTTCGAGGTCTCTTTTAGCTCTGTCATACTCTACTTTTGCAGACCTCCCTACACTTGGATACCGCAAGATTTGAAGAGATGCCAGCTTCCCAAAAAACTTTGGATGACTTGCATCTCTAACAACAGAAAACAGCAGAATAAAGGACAAAGAGAGATTCTTCTGATAAATTTACAAACTGTTCTCCTGTCTCATTTCAAGAGAACGTTCTACCTGCAAAGATTCTCCGTTTGTGGGAAGACCTTTAGAATATCGTACCGGTTTGGTTAATGGCTTTATTATTTAAAACCTCTAATCCCAAAGGCGGAACTAATTGTTCAGCAGGCAATCAGCAGCTCTTTGATTATCAGGGAGGGAAATATTTGGGGGGTCCAGCGGTGTCTTCCATTGCGATAGCATAAATCATGCTAACTATACCAGAGCTGAAATGAAATATTTAATGCAAGCCTTTCAAACTTCTTAAGGCCGTTTCAGTGATCAATTCGACACTAGATCACCCGCCAATCCCCTTGTATGTCAGGCCTGTCCCACCTTGCGTATTTAGGGGGGAAAAGACCCTCAGCTCCATTTGTGGTGCAAGGTATACGTTTATTAAAGTCAAATGGTTACAGTGTAAGCAAAGCCAGATCTGAGGATTTCTGTGTAAACCCTGTAAACACTCTCCCCTTGGTCTCCATCAGAGCTGAAAGGGACCTTGGAGGTCTTCTAGTCCAACCCCCCCACCCCACTCAAGCAGGACAGCCTATACTATTTCAGACAGGGGGATGTCCATTTGGTTAGTGTCCAATGAGGTTCAAATTAGGCATTTTGGTAACAGTTCTAAAGTTTGGCGCTTTTACGGTGGGGTTTGCATTCTGTTCCCATGCCGGGGTCCTTCGGTCATTCAACTGTTGTCTCTGATTGGCACTCCTGGTTCCTGTCATTCCCCCCTCCTATATCTCCCATCTCCTCTCTCCATAATTTATGGCAGGAAGCCATCAAAGCGAAGCAGGGCTGCATTGGTGTGATGGCAGATCTGACACGGTACCCATTCCTGGCAAGAAAGATCAATTGCGTTTGCTCGCTTTTTTTTTTCTTCTGTTTAGAAAAGTCCCATCTCGTTGAGCCCAGAGGGACAAAGCAAATTAATTGCCCTGCTCTTGTGATTAGAACACTGCATCCAAAGCAGGGAGGAAGGACAAGGTAAGGAACCATTGGTGATAGGAAAAATAGAGCAATGGGGTCACCTAGCAGCCATTTTTATGGGGAATGGTTGCTTCGGAGCAGGGACTTAGCAGAAGTTGTGAACCAAACAGTCAGAGTCTCATTTGCACTCTATAAAGTTCTTTGCAGACAATAAGTTGTTGGGAATTGAAATATTGGGAAAAAAAGTTCGAACAGAATAACAGAGTTGGAAGGGACCTTGGAGATCTTCTAGTCCAACCCCCTAGTCATGTAGGAGACCCTAGACCATTTCTGACAAATGGCTGTCCAGTTTCTTCTTAAAAACCACCAATGTTGGAGTACCCACAACTTCTTTTTTTTTTATTGAAAAGTTTTAAAGTACATTTTTGAATACAAAACCCCTCCCCTCCCCCTCCCCTCTCCCCAAACCTCCCCAACTCTCCCCTCCCCTCTCCCCCGACTTCCCAGAGCTAAATACAAGGGTATAAAAATACAAACAAACATAATCTAAAATATGCAAACAACAATAAAATATTAAATTCTATCGCACTTTAACTCTTAATAAAATAACTACAAGCTAGTTATACATCATATAAATCCACTACTTATTCAAATGCTAAGTGTGCGGGGGGGGGGAAACTTTAGCTTTTTCTTATGAGCTCGCTATGAGAAGGATGCCTCTTCTTTTCCACGTGCTATCAGTGAAATACTTCTTGAACCGCTGGCTTACTAAAGGACCTATTCATTTCTCATGGATTTTGTTATAATTTTTTTAAGGATAAGGCCCTGCCTTATTGGCTTTCAATTCTATAGGGTAGAGAAAGGCTCTGGCTGAATTAATGTAGCGCAGGGCAGCCCCTGGCAATAGGTGGGGGTGGGGTGGGATGCGTTAAAGTTAGTGACGTTCCCAGCGTGAGAAAGGGGTCTTTTGGGTGGCGAGAGATTTCTATCTTCACCTCGAGTATCCAGAGAATTTGCCTTGTGTTTAGCCGGCAGTTCGGCCAATAAATTAACATTCCCTGTCTTGCTTCTGCTGACATAGCCTCAAGGCGTTTCTCTGCCTTCGAAGTGGGCCCTGTTTTTAGCCCTTTGCTGGGATTTCATTTTTTCCTTCAGTTAAGGAAGGGGGAGGGGGCTGCAGCAAAATGTTGCCGGGGGTCCTTTCCCTTTTGGAGCCTGTTTTTGTTCCGTGGGCTGACCAAGCGGATGAGTTATTGAACAAAGGCCTGAGGGGAGCCCCTGGAGATCAAATGGCCCCCTGACTTTGCCCTTGTACTTCTACGGTTTCACGTTTTACCCTTCTTGTCCCGTGGCTAATGAGCTGCGGTCATTTCAGAAGCCACAAGGCATCAGGGCACTGGAGGGGAGGAATGGCTGCCTTTGCTTCCTGGCTCCTGGAGTCCTGCTAGAGCCCAAATGCCAGCCTTAGAGTAGGGCATGGCATCTACACAGGAAGGCAGGATTCCTCTTCCCCTACCCCTTTCTTCTTCCTTCTCTTTTCCCCTTCTTTTATTCCCTTTTCTTCTTCCCTTCTTCCCTTTCTTTCCTTTCCTTTCCTTTCCTTTTTCCCCTTTCCCCTCTCCCTTCCCTTCCCTTTCCCCTCTCCCTTTCCTTTCCTTTCCTTTCCTTTCCTTTCCTTTCCTTTCCTTTCCTTTCCTTTCCTTTCCTTTCCTTTCTTTTCCTTTCTTTTCCTTTCCTTTCCTTTCCCCTCTCCCTTCCCTTCCCTTCCCTTTCCCCTTTCCCCTTTCCCCTTTCCTTTCCTTTCTTTTCCTTTCATTTCCTTTCCTTTCCTCCCCTTTCCCTTTTCCCTTTTCCCTTTTCCCCTTTCCTTTATCTATCTTCCTTTCCTTTCCTTTCCTTTCCTTTCCTTTCCTTTCCTTTCCTTTCCTTTCCTTTCCTTTCCTTTCCTTTCCTTTCCTTTCCTTCTTCTATCTTCCTTTCCTTTCCTTTCCTTTCCTTTCCTTTCCTTTCCTTTCCTTTCCTTTCCTTTCCTTTCCTTTCCTTTCCTTTCCTTCTTTCCTTTCCTTTCTCTATCTTCCTTTCCTTTCCTTTCCTTTCCTTTCCTTTCCTTTCCTTTCCTTTCCTTTCCTTTCCTTCTTTCCTTTCCTTTCTCTATCTTCCTTTCCTTTCCTTTCCTTTCCTTTCCTTTCCTTTCCTTTCCTTTCCTTTCCTTTCCTTTCCTTTCCTTTCCTTTCCTTTCCTTTCCTTTCCTTTCCTTTCCTTTCCTTTCCTTTCCCCTTTCCCCTTTCCCCTTTCCTTTCCCCACTCCCTTCCCTTCCCTTTCCCCTTTCCCCTTAAGCAAGGGGAAATGGTTACTAGATACAAAAGGAAAGAAATGAGAGAAGCCATGTTTAGACATTAGAAGAAGAGATTGTAAGGTTAAGGTTCCCGAGGGAAGCAATCTTTCCTCACAAGAGACCTAGCGAGATGGCTGGATCAGAACGTGCTCATCAATCCTCTTCTTCTGCAGTGGTTCAGAGCAGAGGAAGTGACAATGTGATCTGTCGGTGACAATGAAGTTAACCAAAAGCTCCTTCACCTTAGTGGCTTTGGACAAGCAAAATCGCCGCACATGTGGAGACACCTGCCAGTCAGAAGGACAGGTCTGCGGTCGTGATGGTGGCTATGAAATCCTGAACCACTCAAAGCTGAAGACTTCCCCTTTGCCACGTCAGAACCGGGAAGAGGTTAATTCTCATCTGTCCCCCAGTTAGGTCTCCGTGATGCAAGCCAAGTCAGTGGTTTCATCCAGGACAGTTGACTTAATTTTGCTAGCAATTGACCTGGCATTTCAAAGCAGGACTTCTAGACGGGATGACTTCTCTTGATCTGCAGGGAAGGAAAAGTCCTGTTTCCCACAACCAGCCAAGTTGCAGCGTCCCTCCATCAGACGAAAACGAATCTTCATTACAGTGAGAGACCATCACCCCATTATCCTTCTCTTCCTCTCTCTGCCAGTTACAATTCCACTAATTCCTTGATCCTGCAGATCAAGGAAGTCCCCCCCCATCTCTCTGACTCATCTCCAGACTCAAGAAGTTGATCTTCAAAGAGATGAATGGTGGATTCAAACTGTTCTAATCAATTTGATTCCACCCTGTGATTTGATTCAATACCAAGAGCGTGGGCACACGGACCGAAGCCCATCCAATCTTCAACCTGATTTCGTGACATCTCGTTCAATTTGGAGCATCCCATTAATTCAACTCTAGGCTTCGGAGGTTTGATTTGATCAAATCACCTTTGAATCAAAGCTTCGGGTTGAGATTTTGCACTGTTCAGGGGCCCAAATACTGTGAATTAAGAGCTTAGGGCTGTTTTCTTTATTTTTGTGGCAGTGGAAAATGATGATATGAAATAATATTTATCTAGGTTTTTTTCCCCAGAATCCTGTGTTGGATTTTAAGGAAAAAGCAAAGGAGGAAATAGATGTGCTGTAGATTATTCTGGCAATGTGATTCATTAAGGACCATAGGCATTTTCAGTGTGCAAATGTGCTCACATTCTCTCTCTCTCTTTCTGACTCTTTTTCTGTCTCTCTCACTCTCTCATTCTCTCTCTCTCTCTCATTCTCTTTCTCTCTCTTTCTTTTTTTCTCTCTCTCTTTGTCTTTCCCCTTTCTCTTTCTCTTTCTCTCTCTTTTTCACACACAAATGCACACAGACAATTTCTTCACCATTGCCTATTCGCCCATGCTCCATTTTCATTTTTACTTTTCATCCTGACTTTATTTTTTTTATATACAGAATATTCATTGTTTCCATTTTTTTTTAAAAAAAATAAGTTCCCTGCCCCAAAATTCATTCTCTCTTCCTCCCCGTAAGTCACAGATGTGGGTGAGATGAGAAATTGCAGAATAAGTTTTTTCGGCTTTCCTCTGGCAAGAATGATAAAGCCACTTTTGGAACAGAGACCTCTTCAAAGTACGTAGAAACCGCAATCGCTGTCATGTAGATAATTCAATGAAAATGTGAAATAGAGAAGAAGAAAAAAGTAGCATTAGGGCTACAGATTCGGGAATAGGTTAAGGCTGAGACATTTAAATAAATGCAAGTGTCATTTGCCCCTGTGCACAACTCTTTTAATACATGGGTTTCTTCGTTTGTTTCTATTTCATATTTCTAAATTAATTATAATAGTTGACTGTCAAATTGGGTGTTATGAGCCAATTTTCTTTTATTTGAGTGACTGAATATTTTCCAAGAAGGGGAAACTCTTTGTGTGAAAATGTCACTCTTGACAATTCAGTTGTATATTTTCATCAGGCATGTCCAATTTGTAAAAATTGGCTGTTAGTTTAGGGAACTGCCTCACTAGGAAAATGGAAAATGGATAATACGTTCTACAGTCACTACTTTCCAAAATCATATTCGCATATACATTTGTTTTAATGCTGGTTTGACTCATGACCAGCATTGAGTCACCGGCAGAGTTAGATGGAGATCAACTGGAATCACAGTCAGTATGAAAGTCTAAACAGATGCACTTCAACTAGGAAACCTATTTATTCAATTCATGAGTTCAATATATTTGTTTTCCAGAGGTTTAACACTCCTACTACAGCTGGTCCATTATAAGTTTGGACAGTAAGTAAGCCATTGGCTGTAAGTTGAGAATTACCTGCAACATCTACTTTTCTTCATTAAAACTTCAAATTCTTCATGTTTGCTTTCTGCAGTTGTACAGAGACATTCCAATTTTTGGTTATGTAATTTGTCCAGTTCCTTTCCATGTAACCATGTAGTTTTCTTATGAACACTTTGGAAATATTTATAACAGTACAGGCTGTCTTCAACTTACAACAGATTGTTTAGTGACTGTTCAAAGTTACAACGGCACAGAAAAAAGTGACTTACAATCGTTTTTCACACTTACGACCTTTGCAGTCTCCCTATGATCATGCGATCAAAAGTTGAACGCTTGGCAACTGGTCCATATTTATGACGGTCGCAGCGTCCCGGGGTCACATGATACTACTTTGAGACCTTCTAATAAGCAAAGTCAATGGGGAAGCCAGATTCACTTAACCATATTACTAACTTATCAGCTGCAGTGGTTCACTTAACGACTCTGGCAAGAAAGGTCGTAAAATGGGGCAAAACTCACTTAAGAAATGTCTCACTTAACAACAGAAGTTTTTAGCTCATTTGAGGTCGTAAGTAGAGGACTACCTGTATTCGAAGGCCAGACTGAAAGGACAGCCTGGTCATACTTTTTCAAATATGAAAATACCAACAGATCCAAGTTGGTATTTTGGTGAAGAACTTATTTTAAAAACCATCTGTAGATAGCATATTATTTGAAAGCCACTTTGTTGAATGGTTATAGACCTTCGGTAAAATTGGATATTTTAAAAACTTTACATTATTTCGTTTATACATTCCGCTCTACGATATATCCATTTCTGAGCAGAGTCTTATTCATAAATATTGAAAAGGACCCTAGGCAACCAGTCCTATTTGGTTGTGTGTGTCTGTTTAACATGCATAAGCCAAGATGAATGTAATGTTTAGGTTTGTGATCTTCGATGTCCTAAGCAAAAAAATTTCCATAGGGATCTTTATCTGTCTAACATTTTCCACAATCGTTGATTTTCCGCTTGGTGTCGCGTTCTTTATTTTTGCTGGTGAAAGTGGTGGAATCCTAGGGGGGAAAAAAATCATGTAGGACTAACGTTTTTCAATTACTTCTGAAATAAGGTCAAAATTCACATCTGAGTAGGCAGGAACAGCTCCGTTACAGGTGAATGAATAAACACCTGTACTGCACCAGGGAGAACAATTCCTGTTTGACGGCTTTTTCTAATCTATTTGTGTATATCCTCCCTTTATTATTTTTAATAAATAATTTTAGGTGGCCAATACCTAATACCTAATACTCCTTTCTTCTCCTATTTTCCCCACAATAACATCCCAGTGAGGGGGATTGGGCTGGGAAATACTGATTGGCCCAAGGTCACCAGTTTTTTTTATTTTTTATTTTAATTCCATTTATATCCCGCCCTTCTCCGAAGACTCAGGGCGGCTTACAAGCTTAGCAGTAGCAGTTGACTTTCGTGGCTAAGGTGGAACTAGAACTCACCATCTCCTGGTGATTGGCCAAAGTCACCCAGCTGGCTTTCATGTCTAAGGCAGGACTAGAACTCACTATCTGCTGGTGATTGGCCTAAAGTCACCCAGCCATTTTTTTATGGCTAAGGCAGGACTAGGACTCACTGTCTCCGGGTGATTGGTCCAGGTCACCCAGCTGGCTTTCATGGCTAAGGCAGGACTAGAACTCACTATCTCCCAGTGCTAGGTTCAAAGTCACCCTGCCGGCTTTCATGGCCGAGGCAGGATTAGAATTCGCAGTCTCCTTGTTTGTAGCCTGGTGCCTAAAGTGGTCTCTTATTTCTATCAAGGCTTCCAACTCAAATTGGTCTGTTCTATTTTTTAAAAAAGTTTCATTTATACCTCTTGTGTAAGAGTGTGTGCATATGAAGGAGAGGGAGAGAGGGAGGGAGGGAGGGAGGGAGAGAGAGAGAGAGAGAGAGAGAGAGAGAGAGAGAGAAATGAGAATAATATAATGTTTGAACAAGGAATATAATTTCTCTTAGCAATCAATCCCTGCTTTATTTTTTTTTCCTTTGGTCTAAAGACAGAAATAACTTGGTATTCACGGAGCCCAGAGTCAGAGGGAATTTGAGAGGGATTTTGGAGTATAATTGAAGGTTGCGGCAAAGACCCAGAGCAGAGCTGTCCCATGCTGAAATGACAGCAAAGTCATTCCTAACATTTCTTAGAGAAATGTTTATTACATCCAGGCGTAATGGTGAAGCAGGCTAGGGTGTCGCTGCCGGAGACCTTCCCCACCTGATAAGAACCCAGTGATTTATTTTTAATAAGATTTTAAAGAAGTCCATCCAGACAAATGATTTGGAATTGCGAGACATTTGGAGAGAAACACATCTACATGAAAAGGATTACACTTTTTTTTCTGATAGACACCAATCTTTTTCCAGGATTGATTTTATATTACTGACTAATGATTTTTTTTCTAGGATTAAGAAGATAAAGATTTGTCCAAGAACTATATCTGACCATAGTCCAGTCTGGTTAGAGATGAATAAGGATAATAGAGATAGGCGCTCTTGGCGCTTAAATGAGAACTTGTTTAGAAATCAGAGTAATGTGGAAGAATGTAAAAAACAGATGAAGGACTTTTTTGAAATTAATATGAACAAGGATACTTCTATGGACATGGTTTGGGACGCTAGTAAAGCTTATATGAGAGGGGTGTTAATATATATGAATAATAAATACAGACGTAACTTGGAAGTTAGGAGGAAAGAATTGGAGAATGAAATTAGGGAAAAAGAAAAGGCCCTAATTTTGAATCCATCGGATGTGAAGATCAAAGAGGTTATTAATTTAAGAGGACAATTTGATAACCTCCAGCAAATTTTTAAAAATCTGTCCCCAGGATTTGGTGTATGTTAACACTGGGAAGTTTCTGATGGAGGTCCAATAGGATTACAATAGGACATTGGGCAGGTAGATTATACAGGTGGTCCTCGATTTACAACAGTTCATTTAGCGACCGTTCAAAGTTACAACAGCACTGAAAAAAGTGACTTATGTCCGTTTTTCACACTTACGACCGTTGCAGCATCCCCAGGGTCACATTTGGCAACTGACTCACATTTATGACGGTTGCAGTGTCCCGGGGTCATGTGATTCCCTTTTATGACCTGAGAAGCAAAATCAATGGGAACATTAGATTCCTTTACTAACTTAACAACTGCAGTGATTCACTTCACAACTGTGGCAAGAAAGGGAGCAAAACCCACTTAACAAATACCTCACTTAGCAACAGAAATTTTGGACTCAATTGAGGTTGTAAGTCAAGGACTACCTGTATATGTGATTTGCACCAGTAAATTTTATAAGGCTGGTGTGCCTTATAAATATTAGATTAAACACATGGAGACAGGCTCAAAAATGAGGACTTTCCAGCTATTTGATCAAGGGCTTTTATTGTGCTATCAAATAAGCTTTATATCTGTGTTTTGCGGTTCATATATCTTACCGAGTTTTCACACTCGGCCACGTTGTTGCTACAGGTATATGGCCACATTGACATGGCTGGTTTGCCTGCTACCATAAAATTAAAATCGAATTTCCCATTTGGTTGCTAGCTCAAACACCTTAAAAAAGGGCCCAGAAGCACTCTTTTTCTGGAAACCAGATGCCACTGATTTGCTTTGAGGAAATGCCTGAACTGCAGCATAATAAAATAAATCATGATGGAAACTGTTGATTGAGATCAAGCGGCTGAGAGTAGGGAAGCCAGCTGCTCCCTTTTTGATATCTTAATTAATTGTGCAAATTTAAGCCACGCAACGACACGTGAGTGGAATTAGTTTCCCATCACAACCATCAACGTCAATATTGGGGCAAGAGGTGGATACCTACAAGCTAAAGGTGTGTGCCTCTTAATTTCCTATTTATTTGCCACTGATGATTCATTTGGCAGCTGGGGGAAAAAGATTTTTAAAGCAGGAGGTAAAGAGTGGAGACAGGCCGTCTCTAACACACGGCCCGTCCTCGAGTCTAATCATCGTATTCTCTACAATTACCATTGTTTTGAATAAAAAAAATGTGGGTCCACTTCTGAGCTGTGCCATTTTGGGGAACGCTTGACTCAAAATTTCAGCAAGTAGCCACTGTTTTTAATCTCCCGTTGCAGTTGTTTGAAAAGCTTTTCTTTATTGGTCAAATTTAAGTACCACCCACGTCCTTCTCCAGAGCAAAACTGCTGAAAATGTTGACAGTTTGCAAAATCACAGAATTAGTTGTTCTTAGCAAGAAGTAAGGGACGCGGTGGCTCAGTGGGTTAGGACGCTGAGCTTCTCGATCAGAAGGTCGGCAGTTTGGCGGGTCGAATCCCGAGTGCCGCGTAGCAGAGTGAGCGCCTGTTACTCGTCCCAGCTTCTGCCAACCTAGCAGTTCGAAAGCACGTAAAAATGCAAGTAGAAAAATAGGGACCACTACGGTGGGAAGGTAACAGCGTTCCGTGCGCCTTTGGCGTCTAGTCATGCCGGCCACATGACCACGGAGACGTCCTCGGACAAGCGCTGGCTCTTCGGCTTTGAAACGGAGATGAGCACCGGCCCCTAGAGTCAGAAACGACTAGCACGCATGTGCGGGGGAACCTTTACCTTTACCTTTAGCAAGAAGTGCTCAAGAAAAGAGGCTTTAAGATTCACCAGAAAGTCCAGATGTTGTTTGGTTTCCTTGGCATTTGAAGCCTCCTCCTCCTCCTCCTCCTCCTCCTCCTCTTCCCCAGTCCCATCCCCCTCTTCTTCCTCTTCCTCTTCTTCCTTTTCCACTTCTTCCTCTTCTTCCTCTTCCTCCTCCTTTTATTCTTTTATCTTCTTTCTTTGTTCAGTCAACGCAATACTCAATTTTGCTACCTTCACATCTAGCTTGAAAGTGATGTCTTTCACAATAAGTGTTCTTTTGATGTCAGGTTAAATAACACCAAATATAAGTTTCCACTTTAAAATATATGTGGTAGCTGAAATCTCAGGAACAGAGCTGTTTGGGGGTTGGGGGAACAAGGTGTCACCTGACAATCTTGGGCTACTGAAGTGCAAGGCCTGCTCCTTTTGCATATGTGAAAATATATGTCACATGGACATACAAACCAGGTGGAGCTTATTTGCAGTAGCACCACCCCACTTGCCCCCACAGAATGGAACAATTCACTGCAGGACAATACAAAAGTCAAAGTAATTTTGACCCAACCTTGACCCAGTAATAATAATAATAAAATAAAGCCAATCCAGACACACAAGAGTTACAATGATTTCAACAAAAACGTGGTCACCAATAATAAGAAGTCACTGAATGAAAACAGTGAATGTTCTTTCAGTGAATTGTCCCATGGCAAGTTGGCTGTGACGAGTGGTCCTAGAGTAGACCTTCCCCCATTTTGACCGGAGGCTGCAGTGCCTCTGATCAGGAATAGCTAACTGTCTGAAGCAAATGATTAGTCATGGAAGTGATTGGGTCAAAGAAATATCAGAAATGTGGTTTTTTTTCCCCATCGAGTGCCCTCCAAGTGAGCTGGTGAAGATGTTTCTGGATTCCCAGCTTGCATTGCTCGGGATGGTTGGAAAAATGGAGATTTGTAATCTCAGCATGTTGGGGAAGGCACTTCTGGACCACCCATGGAGCTGGGAATCCATTAAAGGCATCTTCTTGGCAGGCAGCTAATAACAGGGGTTGCTTCAGAAGGTGCCCCGTAGGTCACACATTCTTCCCCTCCCCATTTTAACAACAATGGCTTGAATTTTAAGCAGACTGAGGGGAGAAGAACATGCTGTCATGCAGTTTCAAAGATGAGCGAGACCAAGAGAAAGGACTTCACATTGTCACCTCTGTAGAATGGTGTTTTTAACTGCTCCCAGATGTGAACTTTTAATAATTGCTTGTGGTTGTTACACAGCACTATCAGAGAGACGGTTTTTATAGTGGAAGAAGGGGGTGGAAAGGGAGAGCTGGCATGGTCTCTGCGGTACAAACGGTAGCCCTCCTCCGACATAGCCCACGGAGGCACCACGTTTGATGAAAGATGCTGAGGTTGCTCCTAACAACCGTTGCTAAGAGACATTTGCCAGCTTGCGGGAAGAAGAAACTTGCTGCAGAATTATTTACCGATGGTCTTGTTCAGGAAGAATAGGACATATAGAGCGGAGGTAGAAATATCACCCATAGGTTTCAAGAAGAGAAGAGAAGTTTGTGAAGTAGAATAACAGAATAATAGAGTTGGGAAGGCCTCGGAGGTCTCTGAATCCTGCCTTCTGCTCAGGCAGGAAACCCCATACCATTCCAGACAAATAGTTGTCCAATCTTTTCTTAAAAACCTCCAGTGATGGAGCACCCACAACTTCTGGATGCAAGTCATTCTCACTGTCAGGAAATTTCTCCTTAGCTCTAGGTTGCTTCTCTCCTTGGTTAGTTTCCATCCATCGCTTCTTGTCCTGTCTTCAGGCGCTTTGAAGAATAGCTTGACTCCCTCTTCTTTGGGGCAACTCCTGAGATATTGGAAGGCTGCTATCATGTCACCCCTCATCCTTTTTCCTAGACTAGATGTACCCCATTCCTGCAACCATTCTTCATATGTTTTAGTCTCCGGTCCCCTAATCATCTTTATTGCTCTACTCTGCATTTTTGTTCTGTTCCAGCCTACGACTGGCCCTGTTTGTGTGTCAGGGACAACCCCTTTTTCCTTTTTACAGTCAATAGGCTGGAAAAACCCAACCCAAATTTATTTACAGTTCAAATAAAAAAGCAACAGAATATTTCCTTCAATAAATGAATCAAAAGATCAAACAAGAGTCAACAAACAAGAGTTAAACAGAAGTAGCAAGAACAGACAGGATTTTCTTAGAATGTCTCCAAACTGTTGCCTTCAGCAACCAGCCCCGCCCACACCTTTCCCTTTTATTATCAGTCCCAAGGCGTGGCTTCTCACTGCCTTCTCCTCCTCTCACTGAGTTGCCTCATTGATTTTCTCTGCTCTGCTCTGCTGGATTGCCTTCTGCTTCTAGCGTCTCTGAACAGATTCAGCTGTGACTCCTCTGAGTCTGACACCTTCTCCTCACACAGCTGAGCCTCATGAGGAACATGACTGGAGGGGCCAGGCTGAGAGTCGTGCAGTACATCAGAACCTCCTTCCGACACCAAAGGCTCTCCAAACCCCTCCTCCTCCTCCTCCTCCTCCTCCTCCTCCGATTCATTGGACTCAGCTGCTGGGAGCACAGGCTGACACTGAATCACAACAACTTTTTCCAGAGTCTCAACATCTTTTTTATAACGTGGTGACCAAAACTGGATGAGGTATTCCAGGTGTGGTCTTACTAAGGCTTTGTAAAGTGGTACTAACACTTCATGTGATCTTGATTCTGTCCCTCTGTTAATTTAACCATAGAATTGCTCTTGTTTTTGTGGCATCCTTTTCATGACCTGGTCTACCTCAAAGGGCTGACAGACACATCGAAGAGCTTTCCAGTGCATTTTATTTCAGGAGAAATAAAGGAATATGTCATGGCTAAAAATACTAAACACAGGACTTTTTTTCTCATAGAACGCTCAGAACGGAGTTCCGGCACCTTTTTTGGATGGAACCTTGTAGGGTAGGCAAGGCGGGTTGTATGACATGTGAGTTCCGGCACCTTTTTCTTTTACAAAAAAAGCACTGACTAAACACAAGACCTGGATTCCTCTTCCATCTGTTGTTGTAAGTTCCCCCGAAGGGAATATATTCAGTTTTTAATCTTTTCATCTCAGTAAACAAATTTGAAAGAAAGGAATTTACCTGGGTGCCACTGGAGTAGATCTTGCCTTGTGCTCTTCTTTAGATAATCCATCTTGATGCACTATAAAAGGGAAGGGTAACTTTTTAAAAAAATTAAAAAATGGGAGGCTTCACTGATTTAGAAGGTTCTTTTCTACATCCTTATCTGGAGGTGACGACCTGGAACTAGTTGCTAAAGATGTGCAGTTCGATTGTGGCCAGTGATTGGATTATTTCCAAATTCCATCTGTCTCAAAAAGCCCGTTTGGAAAAAGTTGGAATAAACACGGATCAGCAGCGGCCACTTTCTGCAACGTTACCCATCCGCGCAAATGGATATTTTTTTTAAAAAAGGCTTCATCGGCGTAATCAAGCTCAGAGTCCCCACTAAATAAAATAAGGCTCTTTTTCGATATTGTATTATCTTCTGACAAATTGTCATACCGTTTAGCATATAATTCCCATCAGGGGGTGAAAAAGGGGTTTGCCAATACTTGTGCGGAGTTTAATGGATTCATTACGCCTTTCAACGTATAATTCATCAGGGCTTAATTGAACGGATTAGCTAAACACTATTCGGACAGGAGGGAAAGCACATCTCCTCCACTTCTGCTGCTTGTTCTTTTCTTCTTGAGCGACTAATAGAATATAATTTTCCTTGATTACTCCTTACAATTTCTCAGTCCATACAGGAGTCACCTGGGATGCTTAAGGGCCTTGTCGCCAAAAGAGACATGGAGTTATTTCAGGGTTTGTTTGTTTGTTTGTTTTTTTAAAAAAATTGATTTCTTTATTTACATTTTAATTACAATTTTTGAATATAAGTAGGTAGGTAGCTGGTACTGTTGAAGGGAAAATCTTCCATCAGGGTCCAGTCCAAGCTGGGAATAAACAACATGGGGACTGCTTTCAAAAGAAGGTTGTAGTTTAATGAGGGGGGACCTGATAGCAGTGTTCCAGTATCTCAGGGGCTGCCACAAAGAAGAGGCAGTCAAGCTATTCTCCAAAGCACCTGAAGGGAGAACAAGAAGCAACAGATGGAAACTAATCAAGGAGAGAAGCAACCTGGAACTAAGGAGAAACTTCCTGACAGTCAGAACAATTAACCAGTGGAACAACCTGCCTCCAGAAGCTGTGAATGCTCCAACACTGGAAGCTTTTAAGAAGAGACTGGACAGCCATTTGTCTGAAATGGTATAGGGCCGTGGTGGTGAACCTATGGCACGCGTGCCACAGGTGGCACGCAGAGACCTCTCTGTGGGCACATGCACTGTTGCCCCAGTTCTAGGCCTTCAGCTGGGTTTTATAAAACCTTTTCATTTTAGGCCTCCACCGCCATGTGCAAAAAAAAAAAAGATTCAATCAATCAATTTCAACTTCTCATGGGGAAAAAAAAAGATCTCGCAAAGTTGGAATTGATTGATTGAACGTTTTAGTCCCACCCAGTCTGCCATGACCACCTCAGCCACGCCCACCCAACGCTACACCCAATGGGCCACACCCACCCGGCACCCAACGATACATAAGTGGGTTTTGGGTTGCAGTTTGGGCACTCAGTCTCTAAAACGTTCACCATCACTGGTATAGGGTTTCCTGCCTGAGAAAGGGGTTGGACTAGATGACCTCCAAGGTCCCTTCCAACAACACCATCATCATCATCATCATCATCATCATCATCATCATTATTATTATTATTATTATTATTATTATTATTATTATTATTATTATTATTATTGAAAAAATAAACCCTGGTCTGCAAACTGTTTCCAAAACAAACAAAATTAAGAGATGTTGCGTTTAGCCAAAGAGTGAATGCAACCTCAAAGGAAAGTTAAAAAAAATGCCTTCAATACTCTAAATGTCAAAAGCACAGTCCAAAAGATAAATCGAACCAACTCTGCGGTTGAGTTTTTACAATCAGTATTATTAGACTTCTTCCTTAAGGCTTCAAGGAATGGAAAAACCACAGCATTAAACCTTCATCTGTTGTGTACTTGTCTGATGAGCCGAGAGTTCAAACAATATTGGTATGCAGTGAAAAATAACAGCAGTGTAGTTTACGTTATTCTGCTCAGAGGTTAAATGCCTTATTTTGGCTACCAAAGAAAATGTGATCCGTCATTTTTGAGATCAAAGAATCTGCTAGGAAACTAGGGAGACTCTTTTTAATAGATTCTCTTTTTTTTTTCCTTTTTCCTGACTTTTCAGGTGTGTAGTCTTGATTAGTTATTCAGCATGGACAATTCAGCCAAGTACTTGTATTAGCTAAAATACAACAGGATATGCAACGGTTCCTATATCCTATACTTCTTAAGCCTGAAGTATCGATTTATGCCCTGAATGTGTACATAGTTAATAGGACTTGGACAATGGCGTGAAATTAATATAATTAATCAGGGGATCGATTTGCCTCCAGATGTTGCGGGTGCTCCATCACTGGAGGTTTTCAAGAAGAGACTGGACAACCACTTCTCTGGAATGGTATAAGATCTCCTGCTTGAGCAATGGGGTTGGGCTAGAAGACCTCCAAGGACCCTTCCAACTCTGTTATTCATGAATTCAGTGGGAGAGGAAGATAAATGTGTCTCTACTGTCAGACACATTGGTTGTGGGCAACTGCAGGAAACAGAGACTTAAAGAGTTGAAGTCCACACAAGGGGCCAAGTTTCTGATTTTTACACAAAGTTGTTAAAAGTTTAACGAAGAGGGTAGGCTAAACTCATTCGATTTAACCCTAATTTCTTTCCTCCTTGTAGATTAATGTTACAATGAAAAGAAATAAGAGAATGACAGAATGAGAGGACCTTGGAGGTCATCTAGTCCAACCCTCTGCTCAGGCAGGAGACCCTATACCATTTCAGACAAACGGCTGGCCAGTCTCTTCTTAAAAACTTCCAGTGTTGGAGCATTCACTGCTTCTGGAGGCAGGTTGTTCCACTGGTTAATTGTTCTCAGTGTCAGAAAGTTTCTCCTTAGTTCTAGGTAGCTTCTCTCCTTGATGAGTTTCCATCCGTTGTTTCTTGTCCTGCCTTCAGGTGCTTTGGAGAATAGGTAGACCCCCGTCTTCTTTGTGGCAGCCCCACAAGTACTAGAAGACACCTACCATGTCAGAATGCAAAATAACAGAGTTGGTAGGGAACGTAGAGGTTTTCTAGTCCAACCCCCTGCTCAGACAAGAAGCCCTATACCATTTCAGACAAATGACTGTCCAGTCTCTTCTTAAAAACCTCCAATGGTGGAGCACCCACAACTTCTGGAGGCAAGTCATTCCACTGATTAATTATTCTCACTGTCAGGATTTCCCCCCCCCCTTATTTCTAGGTTGCTTCTCTCCTTGATTAGTTTCCATCCATTGCTTCTGATTATTATTATTATTATTATTATTATTATTATTATTATTATTATTATTATTATTATTAATTTTATTTGTATACCGCCCTTCTCCCGAAGGACTCAGGGCATTGAACAGGGCAATACATATTAAAAAACAAGATACAAAAATTAAAAACGATTAAACAAATGCCCATGAATAAGTTAAAACACATTAAAAAATAGATTAAAACAGATTAATAAAACCAACCCCATCCCATCAGGCCAGGCCAGCTTGTTCGAAAAGGTAGGTTTTGAGATCGCGCCGGAAGGAGCGGAGGTCAGGTGCCATCCAGAGCTCAACCGGAAGATGGTTCCATAAATCCGGCGCGCCCACAGAGAATGCCCTCCCCCTGGGGGCCACCAGTCAGCATTCTTTGACCGGTGGCACCCTGAGGAGCCCCTCTCTGTGGGAGCGTACTGGGCGGAGGGAAGTTGATGCCGGCCGCAGGTGCTCCCCAAGGTATTCCGGACCCATGCCATGTAGGGCTTTGTAGGTCATTACCAACACCTTGAATCTCACCCGGAAGACAACTGATCATTGGACCTTTGTCTGGAGCATATAGGATTTGAAAGCCAACATCTTAGGGGTGTAACCTGCCGTGGACATTTGTCTTAAACTCGGCAATTTCTTGCCTGATTTCAGAATTACACGACTCTTAATCTTCTCGTGTGCATTTTTTTAAAAGATTGGATTCAGGCAAGTGAGAACAAAGGATGGATGGAGCCTTTTCTGGGATTGCTACGTTTGATCGGATATTTTAAAAGATTGAGTCAAGATCTTGGAGGCAGTTTTGAAGACGAGAGTTTGAAATCTTTTATGAGAACTTCTCTTTGGATTCATTTATATGACAGTTTCATCTAGATCTTCCAGATGGCTCTGTGGTGTTTGAGTTAGATTATTTTAGCTCAGTGGCTCTAAGTTTCCCGTATTTTGTCTAATAGGCTAAAGAAAAGAATTGGTGTGTTGTTGTTTTTTAGCATGTGACCGGAGGGGGAAAGAATTCTATTTTTGTCAGCAATGATAATTATAATCCTTTTTAGATTATGCGCAATGGCTTGATAAAAAAAAAATACTATGCTTTTCTGAGGAGATTTGACTTTGAAGTGCCAAGCTATGTTGCTATTTAATAATAAGATCTTTGAAAAGCAAGTCCTTTTCTGATTATTGATAATTATCCTGCTCCAGTGATCAAGACTGTGAGCATATAAAAAAAAAATTCAAAAGATGGCACAGCTTGCTAAAGGCGTGATTAGCATAGGACCCAGCCTAATTTCCTCACTTATATTATACAGATTTCAGTTGCAGGGTTTTTTTCCTTCTTCTTTTACCACACAGCCTTTTGTGGCAATACTAGATATTTTAATAATCTTTCCTTCCTTCTTCCCCTCCACCCTTTCTCCTTCCTTCCTTCCTTCCTTCCTTCCTCCCCTTCCTTCCTTCCCTTCCTCTCTCTCTCTCTCTCTCTATATATATATATATATATATAGAGAGAGAGAGAGAGAGAGAGAAGGATAAGCCATAGCAAGAATAAATAATTGTATATTGTTATGGATGGCACAAAGCAATGCTACTGTTTTTCTGTGTCTATAGATAGGTTGTTGTATAACCACATCCACATGTCGGAAGGTTGGTGTGTTGAGAATTCAAAGAGTTCACAGAATTAACAGAATAGCACAGTTGGAAGGGACCTTGAAGGTCTTCTAGTCCGACCCCCTGCTCAGGCAGGAAACCCTATACCATTTCAGACAAATGGCTGTCCAGTCTCTTCTTAAAAACTTCCAGTGTTGGAGCATTCACAGCTTCTGGAGGCAGGTTGTTCCACTGGTTAATTGTTCTAACTGTCAGGAAATTTCTCCTTAGTTCTAGGTTGCTTCTCTCCTTGATTAGTTTCCATCCGTTGCTTCTTGTCACCCTTTCAGGTGCTTTGGAGAATCGGTTGACAACCAACAACGCAACCAACAACACAAAAGCAAAGCAGAAAAATATTAAGCGTAGAATGAAGATGAAAGAATTGACCGTTTCTTTCTCTCTTAGCGACTTAAATCATCTTTTTGTACCTCTTAGCTAATAAAACCCTCGTGAATTGAGGCCAGGAAGATATGAATTCATTTCACCTCTGCACGTTACAGGACTCATTCCTTTTTCCTACTTCTACCCAGCTTACTTTGTAGGAACATGAAAAATGCCAGGAACACTTCCACACAGCTGTTATTTTCATTCCCCAAACCCTCTGAGATAGTTTGGCGCCAACCCACATTTATCATCCTTGCTGCAGCAGACCTCAAAGTCTTGAGCACCACTCCAGAAGACCACAGGAAACTGCACTAAGCCAAGGTCTTTGTCTCCTCCATGTTATGTTCATTACACCATTCATTTGGTGGTTTGGTAAGAAACCTAATTGTGCGCATTGCTGTCATCTACTCATTGCAAGACCCTGATGTCCCAAAGATTGTGAAATTGGCAGGTAGGCCCAGTGGCTCAACCTGAAGACTCTTCTGGTGTGCTAACCCTGAAAAGGATAGAAGTGTGGGATCACAGCAGTAGCAATAGCAATACCACTTAGACTTATATACTGCTCAAAGGTGCTTTACAGCCCTCTCTAAGTGGTTTACAGAGCCAGCATGTTGCCGCCAACAATATGGGTCCTCATTTTACTGACCTCGGAAGGATGGAAGGCTGAGTCAACCTGGTGCCCCATCAGAATCAAAGGAATCAAACTCGTGGCCATGTGAGCAGAGCAATACTGCATTCTAACCATTGTACCACAATGGTTTCTTGTGTTTCGACCATGGAAGCACAAAGTGGTGTGGAAGTATCTCAGGGGGGTTCCTTGGTGCTTTCTGAGCTTCGTTGTTGTCTTGCAGATGTTTCAGTACCCAAACTAAATAACATCAGCTGATGATGTTACCTAGTCTGGGTAAGGAAACGTCTGCAAGAAAACCACCAAGCTCAGAGAGCACCAAGGAACCCAGAGTCCTCCCCCTCCTCCTCCTCCCCCTCTTCCTCCTTCTCCTCCTCCTCTCCCACTACCTTCTAGCACTGATGATGTTACCTAGTTTGGGTAAGGAAACATCTGCAAGAAAACCACCAAGCTCAGGACTCCTCATTTCAAGCCTGAACTACAAATATTCTTTCTTATAAGTATCTCAGGTCTTGAGTGTTTTGCTTTGGCCGTAGTGTCAGGTCCCCCTTGAGTTAGCTGAATAGATGAACTCAGTTAGATGGTGAATCTGTATGTCTCTCCAGGACCAGTAGACATATAATATGGTTGATAATTTCTGAACAAGCAGGAATGGTGGTCCAAAATGTGGCCTATTTATATCCCATATTTTTATACACATTTTAACAATGCTGTCTTTTTCCCACACAGTCTCTGTCCATGCTTGTTTATCTTCTCAGCGTTCATATTTGACAGGCCCTTAAGATGGACTGGGCTCCTCCAGTCACTAACAGAGTCTTAGCAATTGTGATCTTTTTATCCAACAGTCTCTTCTGACTGTACATCTTGGCTTTGGAAAATACCACGCAGCACAGTTTGGTTAATGTACATAGCACAGACATGTCAAACACAAGGCCCGGGGGACGGATCCGGCCCGCGAAGTGGTTTCATGTGGCCCGCAAAGCCATCCTGGAAACAGTGAGGGAACGGCCCCCACTGCCTTGGCCCTGGCCCAGAGACCCTCCTCCTGCCAGAGACCCTCAGATCTGTCCCACCCCTGCCCAGGCCCCCATAGGCACCCTTGATGCGAACGATGTAGAGCTGGCCACGCCCACCCAGTAGGCCATACGCACTCTAGCCACGCCCACCCAGTAGGCCACACCCACCCAGGCCACGCTCACCCGGGCCCTTGAGGGCAACTGCAATGCTGATGCGGCCCTCAATGAAATTGAGTTAGACAACCCTGACATAGCAGGATTTATCTTTGGCCTCTGGGAAAAAAAGGCATGGAAAATACACACCTGGCTTCTGAAATTGGTTCCAACCCACTTTCCAACAGGAGCCATAGAAAATGCCATTGTTCTCCCCACGTTTGGACCCATTCCATCCTGCGTTCTAAGAGGGATCCAACTGGTTCAAGCGAGACGCTTGCAAAGTGAGATATTTCGTTTTCTCTGTCGTGTCTTCATATATGGAGAGCTTCCGTATTGATGGAAAGGGGCAGTTTCCTTGCATTCGAAGCTATTTCCTCCCACTGAAAGAGATCAGTCCTACCTCCCAGTTTCAGCATAATAACAGAATAACCGAGTTGGAAGGGACCGTGGAGGTCTTCTAGTCCAACCCCCTGCTCAAGCAGGAAACCCTATATCATTTCAGACACGTGGCTGGCCAGTCGCCATGATAGATCACCCAAGACTTCTGAAGGCAAGCCGCTCCACTGATTAATTGTTCTCACTGCCAGGAAATTTCTTCTTAATTCCAGGTTACTTCTCTCCTTGATTAGTTTCCATCCGTTGCTTCTTGTTCTGCCTTCAGGTACTTTGGAGAATAAGTTGACCCCTTCTTCTTTGTGGTAGCCCTTCAAATATTGGAAGATGCTATCCTGTCACCCCCTATCCTTCTTTTCATTAAAGCTGAAATAGCCAATTCCACAACCGTTCTTCGTATGTTTTAGCCTTCAGTTATCTAGCAGTTTAAAGGGACCTACAAGGACCTCTAAGGGACACGGTGGCTCAGTGGGTTAGGACGCTGAGCTTGTCCATCTGAAGGTAGGCAGTTTGGCGGGTCGAATCCTGAGTGCCGCGTAACAGAGTGAGCGCCTGTTACTCGTCCCAGCTTCTGCCACCCTAGCAGTTGGAAAGCACATAAAAATGCAAGTAGAAAAATAGGGACCACTACGGTGGGAAGGTAACAGCGTTCCATGCGCCTCTGACATCTAGTCATGCCGGCCACATGACCACGGAGACATCCTTGGACAAGTGCCGGCTCTTCGGCTTTGAAACAGAGATGAGCACCCGCCCCTAGAGTTGGAAACGACTAGCACGCATGTGCGGGGGAACCTTTACCTTTACCTTTTTCAAATATTGGAAGATGCTATCCTGTCACCCCATTAAAGCTGAAATAGCCAATTCCTGCCACCATTCTTCATATGTTTTAGCCTTCAGTCATCTAGTAGTTTAGAAGTACAACTGCTGAAATTTTAGTATGTCACTGCCGAGTGAGTGGGCATATTCTTTTCACATTATGATAATTCTTTGGCACAGATGGCCAGATAACCAGACAGAGTCTTCACCCCCTTTACTGAATTTCTTTTCAACATTACGATGATTGGAAAGAGTAATAATAATAATAATAATAAAAGCTAGTAACGACTCCGTTTTATTGCTGTAAAAACAGCTTCACCGATTTCAGCTTCGATCTCAAATCTAGGAAGCGACACTCAACACGGTGTGTGAGTGAATATCTTCAATTGCCTTGGTTTCTGATATGGATCCTTTTCATGAAGATCAACAACCAAGGATTAGGAAAATGGTAACCAATGAAGGAACCAGAAGCCAATATTAAACAGGCTGTCAGAAGTGGGAAATCTTTATGGCTGGGAACATGATTGCAGTGTGCCTTTCGAGCACCGAAGGTCTTGAAAGCAAACGAGGAAACTCTGAGCCATAAAAGTAACAGCAGTCAGAGTGCAGTAAATCAAAGACAGAATGGGTCGATGAAAATAAATAAGAGGGATGTTTCCCCCAGGTGCCCGAAGGAGCGAGAAAGGAAGTCTGCTGGTTTTCCAGAAGTCACTCCTTTTTCACCTTTCCTGTTACAAATTGACATAATTATGTTGTTAGAAGCCCAAGTTCTGAGATAGCAGAGGAGCTGCCAGTTGCAAAAACATTCATCATTCGGCATGTACAGAAAGGTTAAGCATAATGGGAATATGTCTCACCAGAGAAGCAAAGAATTTGTCCTTTATGTTTTCAGGATGGAGGCTAGCAGGAACTGTTCAGAATACTTACTATAAACAGGTAGTAAAATAGCATAACAAATTTCAATAACAAATTTCAAATAAATGTGTTTTAAATAAATAGCTGAATTAGGGTGGCTGATAAGTACTAAGTATGGATTTCAAGCCTGCGTCTGCTTTCTCTCCCTGTCACTTATACAGTCCTGGTGGCTAGGGTTATGTAGGACAGACATATCAAACTTGCAATGTCACGTGACATCATGCAATATATTGGAGCTTATTCGCCATTGCCGGTAATAGGGTGGGGGCAGCTTCCAGATGACGTGTCCGGCCCATGGGCCGGCATTTTGACACCTCTGATGTAGGAGAAGGAATGGCACAAACTGCTAAAGGTAAAGGTTCCCCCGCACATGCGTGCTAGTCGTTTCCAACTCTAGGGGCCAGTGCTCATCTCCGTTTCAAAGCCGAAGAGCCAGCGCTTGTCCGAGGATGTCTCCGTGGTCATGTGGCCGGCATGACTAGACACCAAAGGCGCACGGAACGCTGTTACCTTCCCACCATAGTGGTCCCTATTTTTCTACTTACATTTTTACATGCTTTCGAACTGCTAGGTACTGCTAGGTTGGCAGAAGCTGGGACAAGTAACAGGCGCTCACTCTGTTATGCGGCACTCGGGATTTGACCCTCTAAACTGCTGACCTTCTGATCGACAAGCTCAGCGTCCTAACCCACTGAGCCACCGCATCCCTGGCAAAAACTGGAGCGGAGCTAAAAGAGGCATCAGCCTAGAATCCCTACATTGCCACAAGCGAAACTAAATCCAATTCCCCTTGAATTCCGTTGAGTCTTATCTAATTCCAAGCAGGTGCTAGGCATTAATTGAAAAGATTCCTGTGCTGATTAGCAATAAATCAGTTTAATTGGACCTTCACGGCTGAACCTGATCTTTTGTGCATAACGGATTACCTACAGTAGATGTGACTAACTCCTTCTGGAGGAACTTCAACAAGTGGAGATTTAACATTTAATATTTAAAGAAATGACTTCTGGTCTTCATTAAAGCATTTGCAAACCGAATATCATTCTTCCCCGATTAAGGTTATATCGCATACTGTAGTTCACTTCTTCCTAAATTCAGTCCTTTTGGATCAGCAAATCCAGAAATCACCAAGTTGTTTTTATCCATTTTCGGCAAACAAATTATTGGATAAAAGTGCTTCTTGTTTCATCCCTGATCAAGCAGGTCAATTTTGCAATTTCTCCAAATTCTGTCATCTTTACAATCCATTCCTCCTTTATGGATAGTTCTGTATTTTTCCATCTTTGTGTATATTGTAACCTCACTCCAGTAACCATATATGCAACCAATCTTCCATGAATATTTTCTAATTAGCTATCCATTAGTACTACAGTAGTTGAAAAAAAATGGTTTCATCTGAATATTGTTTTTTATAAAAAAAACACAAAATCTGCATTATCACATGTGTCTGTGTACAATATTTGTCACTTTCTCACAAGCCCACCACACATGGTAAAAAGTCCCTTCATGGTTTCCACATTTCTCCCAGTGGTTGGAAGTACCTTTATATTGCACACCTTACTAAAATGTTTTTAATAAAGGAACTAGGTTTATACATCTTAGATAATTTCTCTGGTTACGTATACCAATGGCATAACACCAATCCATTTTTAATAATAATAATAATAATAATAATAATAAGGCCTGGAGGAACGTTGTCTATGGGTTCGTGATGGGTCAGACACGACTTTGCTACTAACAACAACAACAACAACAACAACAACAATAAAAAGTTGGAAGGGACCTTGGAGGTCATCTATTCCAACCCCCTGCTCAGGCAGGAAACCCTATATTGTTTCAGACAAATGGCTGTCCAGTCTCTTCTTAAAAACTTCCAGTGTTGGAGCATTCACACCTTCTGGATGCAACTTCTGTTCCACTGGTTAATTGTTCTCACTGTCAGGAAATTTCCCCTTAGTTCTAGGTTGCTTCTCTCTTTGGTTAGCTTCCATCCATTGCTTCTTGTCCTGCCCTCTGGTGCTTTGGAGAATAGCTTGACTCCCTCTTCTTTGGGGCAGCCCCTGAGATATTGGAAGACTGCTAACATGTCTCCCCTCATCCTTCTCTTCATTAAACTAGACTTGCACAATTTCAGCAACTGTTCCTTATATGTTTTAGCCTCCAGTCCCCTGATCATCTTTGTTGCTCTTCTCTGTAACTTTCTAGAGTCTCAACATCTTTTTTACGTAGTGGTGACAGAGAACATTTAGACTAGATCCAGAGATCAAATTAGGCCACAACTGGCTTTAACCATGGGAAAGCTGAGTAAATCTTAAACCCTGTTATGGCTTAACACTGACTTGTGAACCAGCTCCCCTTCAAATTTCAGCTCAGCAAAGGAAGAATTTCCAGATTGGTCAGGTATGTGTGTGTAAATGAGTCCAAGGCCATCAATCTCTACGTTTATCAGTGAAAAACAGACACTGGAGTTGCATCAAAGTGAATCACACCTGAAATACTGACCAACACTGCTATTTCCACCCTGCCATCTCTTCCTTTGTGTTGTAAAACACTAATAACCTTCTTTAGAGAAATGAAAAGGACAACAAGGGTATTTTTCCCCCTCTTGTAGGAGGAAATTTCAACAGGTTTCCGTTTATCAAACGCCCTTTGCTAGCCAGCTATTATTCTCATTTGCATCTGGCCCATATATCTATTCATCCTTTCACCGGGGCAGGGAATCTCGGCTTATCTACCTCCCACAGTGGCCAAACCCTGCTCAAAAAAACAACAGCCTAGGCTTGATATGACATTAGAATGGGAGATATCTGGCCGTTTAAAACACAAAAGCCAGAATGAGAAGCTGAACGTCCCAACTGTGAAATTACGCTGCAGAAAGGAAGAATCATCCATGTGGGGAAGAGACACACCGAGATGACTTTTGAAACCCACCATATCCCCGATCGTGATTAGAAGTGGCTGGGTTTTAGGAAAATTTAACAGGCAGCGGAAACAATCTCTCGTAGGTCCCGTGGTCGTGGGTGTGCAAAGATTAGCACGGACGTAAACAGGCCAGTTATGTGGATTTTATATGACTCTGAGCATTGATATTAAAGGAACACAAGCCTTGGTAACCCAGTCTGCTTTGGTGTTGAAAACCTGAAACAAAAAGCTCATTCCCTTTCCCCAGATTTACAAATATATGGGGGAGGGGAAATAGGCTGTTCTGTCCCAGCCTATGTGAGTCCTTGTTAAGTCACAAGGACAAACCCCTCTTTTAACAAGTAGGCTGGAACTGCAGAAAAAAATGAACTCCTTTTATTATTATTACAGACCTGCAAAATGTCCCAAAAGCAAAGGCAAACAGAACATGATTCAAACGGAGAATTGTCCACAGGCAAGGCAAACAGAACATGATTCCAGGAAACTTGATTCCTTCACAAACGGTTGCCTTCAGCAACCAGCACCGCCCACACCTTCCCTTTTTATTATGCAGCCCCAAGGTGTGGCTTCTTAATGCTTTCTCCTCTGCCTTTGGAGCTGCCCCATTGCCTCCCTTTGTCCAACTCTCGTTGCCTGTTGGTGTTTGAAAGCATCTATGATGTCTTCCAGCTGTGAGTCCTCAGAGTCTGACTCAGCTTCCCAGTGCAGCTGGGTCTCAGCCTAAGCACGAGTTGAGGGGCCAGGCTCCTCATCAGATTGTAAGTCCTGGAGCTCATCAGAGCCTTCCTCTGACTCTGATGGCTCTCCAGGGCCCTCCTCCTCTTCCTCCTCTGATTCCCCAGACTCAGCTGCCAGGTCCGCTGGCTGGCAAGGAATCACAATATAGGCATCAATGAATCTCACAGTTTACTGACCAGCTCAGGATATCCTACAGGCCATTCTTCAGGAGATCTATTTAAAGACCATGCACTTGGCAAAAAAATGGTTTTAGTGGGCTTCAAAGAACATCTAAACTAGGAGTGTCCAACCTTGCCAACTTTCAGACTTATGGACTTCAACTCCCAGAGTTCCCCAGCCAGCTGTCCACAAGTCTTAAAGTTGCCAAGGATGGACACACATTGTCTAGACAATCTGGTGCACCCCCTGTTAAAGGCAGGAGTCCTTATACCATCCCAGACAAGTGGTTGTCCAATCTTTTCTTTAAAACCTCCACTGATGGAGCATCCACAACTGTGGGAAGCAAACTGTTCCATTGATGAATTGGTTCTCACTGTCAGGAAGTTCCTCCTTTACCTTATCCTGTTGCATCTCCCTCTGAGGACCTTCCACCCACTGGAAAGAAGGAAGGCTAGAGGGAGTAGAAAGAAGGAAGGAAGGAGATAGGGAATGAAGGGAGGAAGGGAGGAAGGAAATTAAAAATAAAAACAATGATACCTTGCCTCGTAGAGTTCTTGATACATGAACCCAGCAGGGCAGGATGGGATGGGAAGATAGATGGAGGTGCAGCCTGATGATGTTCCCTAGTTGGGTCATGAAACGTCTGCAAGAAAAGCGCCAAGCTCAGAGAGCACCAGGGACTTCCACAGTTCAACCCCGAGCTACAAATATTCCCTTCTAATGGCGGATGCCATTGCAAGAATGAGTCCCCTCGAAATCCTAAGAAGGAAACAGGAGTCATCTTGTGGCAGATTTGCTCTGCTCTTCCTTTCAACAGCTGAAGGAAACAGAGGGATGGTGTGACCATCACACGCAAATTTTGTTTGACAAGATACTGTGAGGACAGCTCGTTTTTTCCGACATTCGCGGCTGACTGGAAGACCCCGCCCACCCGTTTTAATGTACATTAAGCAGAGCTGCAGTTTAGGTTTCGGCAGCCTGCTCTGGAGAAACTAGTCCATAAAATATATGTGGCAATATTTAGAAATGTTAACCACGGGTTGTGTAGAAAGGGCAGCCTGTGACATATTGCTAGTGGCCACGCGAGAGCAGATTTTGATAGATTTGATGGAGCAAAGGACATTTTCCTACAGAAAGGTGACACAAATACCAACTCTCTTGTGTTTTACATGGCATTTGTTCTCCTGGAAACAGACCCAACAAATGACAAATGAATTGAAAAATAGCTTTCCTTTCACACCCTAGTTCCCCCATCCTTTGGAGGGAATCTTTCTCTTTCTTTCTTTGTCTCTCTCTCTTCTTTTTTTTAAACTAATCCCTTGATTGCCTTCCTTGTCGTTATGGAGATGTTAAGAAGCATCCTGATTCTAGCAGGCGGATGAGAATAGCCCACCTATTTTTAGAAAAATTGCAGAGTGGGATGGTTGCCTTCAGGGAAGAAAAGTAGCCCGTCTCGTCAGCCGTTTTTTTCTTAAAGATGGGGACAGGAGCAGCTGCCAAGCTCTGAAAATCTGGAGTCAGCATTATGAAATGTGCTTGATTTCGGCGGAAATCAGCTCCTGCCAGTCACCTCTGCCCAGTGGGGCTTGCACATCCTGTCATTGCCAAAGGATGACGTACCTTTACATGTGACTGTCAACACTGCTAACATCAGATGTTTTTGCTTTGACAACAGATGGAGATGCACCCATTTTCTTCTGATGTTTTACTCTTAGAGTTAGAGTTAGATGATGCTGGGGGGGAGGAATGTGCACGAGAGTTTAGCTAGACATAACAATACTGAACCTAGTGTGAGAGCCAAGGTTATTGAAATAAGAGATGATAAAGAATTGGTGGGCTGGAGAACTGGAGGGGAAGCCTGCATTTCAAGCTAACTGAAGGATGTGATTTATGACTGTCAATTGGGGGAGGGAATTGTGCTTTGATACTATGTGCTCAGGGGAGGGGAACTCAGATTTTGGCTTTGACTATGTTAGTGCCGATGCTATGCTACTCAAATAAAGATTCTTTAAGGTAAACAACGCCTCGAAGTTCTTTGAGGAGTTCCATCTATCAGAATCATGACAGTGACATTATTTAGGGATTTCAGGTTGAATATTGTCTTCCCAATCTCTACCTTCTCCAGACTTGACAAAACAGAATAAAAGAAGCAGTTTGACTGAATACGGGTGGTCCTCGGCTTATGATCATAGCCGAGCCCAACATTTCTCATTTGTTAAGTGAGTTTCGCCCTATTTTACGACCTTTCTTGCCGTGGTTGTTAAGGGAATCACTGCAGTTGATAGGTTAGTGATCCGGTTAAGTGAATCCGAATTCCCCATTGACTTTGCTTGTCAGAAGGTTGCAAAAGGGGGATCACGTGACCCCGGGACACTGCGACCATCGTAAATCTGAGACAGTTGCAGTTGTGACGTTAGCAACTTGGTTGTGAAGCGAATCTGGCTTCCCTCGTGGACTTTGCGTGTCAGAAGGTTGCAAAAGGGGGATCACGTGACCCCGGGACATTGAAACTGTCATAAGTACTTGCCAGTTGCCAAGCTTTCAAGTCTTGGTCACGTGACCATGAGGATGGTGAGAAATGGTCATGTCACTTTTTTCGGTGCTGTTGTCACTTTGAATGGTCGTAAGTATGAACCAGTTGCCAAGCTTCTGAGTTTTGATCACGTGATCGTGGGGATGCTGTGACGGTTATAAGGGTGAAAATGGTTATAAGTCCCTATTTTCAGGGCCGTTGTAACTTTGAATGGTCACTAAATGAACTGTTGCAAATTGAGGACAACCTGTAGTCAGCTTAACCAAAACTGCAGAAGCTCCCTGTGTAGTTTTACATACTTGGATCCAACCTAACCCTGGTCACAATCTTACTGTGGTCTTCAGACAGGAAAGTCCTTTGGTTAAGTTCAGCTGTGCTGGTAAAGATCCCCTGTTGGCAGCTAAGACGTTGCCCAAAAAAAGAGAAGCAAACCAGCAACGCCAATTGCTTCAGTGGATATGGATTAATTTGGCACAGAGATTTTATTTTTCATTAACTGTCTTGTAATCCAGAACAAACATGCCAGAACCAGATATTTGCAGGTCTGCTGGTGATAATCATTGGAGGTTTTGAAATAGATATTTCCAGTTTTAATAACCAGGGAACCAGCAGAATTTTCTGCCTTTCTCCTAGGCATCTCACAAGCTTCCCCAGACACACTCCTATTCTATCCTATCCTATCCTGTCCTGTCCGGTCCCATCCTATATTCCGTTCCATTCCATTCCATTCCATTCCATTCCATTCCATTCCATTCCATTCCATTCCATTCCATTCTATTCTATTCTATTCTATTCTATTCTATTCTATTCTATTCTATTCTATTCTATTCTATTCTATTCTATTCTATTCTATTCTTAGTCTAGTCTAGTCTAGTCTAGTCTAATCTAGTCTACTGTAGTCTATTCTTCATTCCATTTTATTCTATTGTCTGTCTCTCATCTCTGTCCTGTCCTGTCCTGTCCCATCCTGTCTGTCTGTCTGTCTATCTATCTCCCCTTTCATGGCAGCAGAGAGATAAAATTATTTACTACTTGATTCCATCTAGAGGACATCCAGATTGTTGCAGCCCTGATTTAATAATCCAAATTAATAATTTCTGGATAAGGATATATATAATGGAAAATCGACTCCTTTTGGGGTGTCAAGGTAGACCAGATCAGAATACCAAAGTCATGTGGGCAAATATTACTTTTATTGTGAAGTTATGGAAACAGAATCTTGCAAGTTGGCATGCAGTTCTCCCTTACTTTCTCCTTGACCTTTCTAAGAACGAAGGAGAATCTGATCTGATACATTTCCTTGGCTTACAATTCTGGACTGGACTCAGGTTTCTCTTATCTAACCTTTGCTTGCGAGTGGGTCTTCCTTTTGTTCCTCTATGTCATTCTTTTGGCCCATTACAATGGAAGACCATTTTAAACAAATGTGTTTCAAGCGGATTACCTCCAGAAAGATTTTTAAAAAATGGATGTTTGAGTATTAGCTTCATCTTCTTCTGTCAAAGTGTTGAAAGAAAAATCTTCATCAGGGCCCAGTCCAAGCTGGGAATAATCAAAATGGAGACCGCTTTAGAAAGAAGGTTGCAGTTTATTGAAGAGGAGAGCCAGACAGAAAGATGACTCTGGGAAAAACTGACCACATGGAGCAGGGAGTGGTGGGTTTTTATACTTTCTTGAGCTTTTGTGTGGAGTTCTTCCTGTGGCATGAACTTTGACCTGAGTCTAAGTGTGCCTTTCTGGTATTTTGATGGTGATGGATTAATCCTATTATGTCCCAAAGGTCTTATCCTGCTTCCCTGGGGGAGTGGCTGATGACTGTTGGATTTTTTGGGTATGAGGGATTGTTGATTCTAGGGATCTTTGTCTTCCTAATCCCAGCTTCCTGACCTCAATCTTTCTGACACGATTATCACATCTGCACTTTTGCAGACCTGGTTTCTGTTTGGGGCAGAGAGACTTGAGGGGGTGGGAGGATTGGTTTCTGCCTTTAAAAACCTTTGGGGAAATATATTCTGCCTTTTTAATATCCCCCAAAATATTTCTTTCTCTGGATTCTTCCCACAAAAGACTTCCAGAGGCTTTATGGAAACGCATCCGAAGTTATTTATCTCATGGTCCTGTTGCCTCAAAGATTCCCTTCTTTCGACAAAACCTGAGGGACAAATCTTAACCATCCAAGTGCATCTGTAACTCAAACAATTGTACTGACCTGAGTCTTGATATTGATGAAGATAAGTGTGTAGTCCTTGACCCTGAAATCCGTGTCTTTTCTTTCCCACAGTGGCCCATTACCAGTAACCTTTGCCATTTCGCTTAAGTTATCCACACTGTGTTTTCTCTTTTGAATGAAAGCGTAAACATTTGGCTTGACTGATGCCTTTGGCTTCTGCTCAGCTGCTGGAGTTGAATAGAAGTTTGGAAAAGTGCAATTATTCCGAATTCTGAAGAGAGAGAAAGAGAGAGAGAAAGAGAGAGGGAGAGGGAGCATGAAAGAGAGAGAGAGAGGGGTGGAGAGAGGGCAGAGAAAGAGAATTGAGAGAAAGGGAGGAAAAGAGGGAGGGAGAGGGGAAAAGACGGAGGCAGAAAGAGAGTAAGGGAGAGGGAGAGAGAAAAACAGAGGGAGGAGACGGAGGGAGAAAAGGTTTGCCACAAAGAAGAGGGAGTCAAGCTATTCTCCAAAGCACCAGAAGGCAGGACAAGAAACAACGGATGGAAACTAGTCAAGGAGAGAAGCAACCTGGAACTAAGGAGAAACTTCCTGATACGGAGAACAATTAATCAGTGGAAAAACCTGCCTCCAGAAGTTGTGGGTGCTCCAATATTGGAAGTTTTTAAGAAAAGATTGAACAGCCATTTGTCAAAAATGGTAAAGGGTTTCCTGCCTGAGCAGGGGGTTGGACTAGAAGATCTCCAAGGTCCCTTCCAACTCTATTATTATTATTATTATTATTATTATTATTATTATTATTATTATTATTATTATTATTATTATTATTATTATAAAAGTGAGGGAGAAAGAGAGGGAAAAAGAGGGAGGGAGAGGGAAAGAGAGAGGTAGAGAAAATGTTTCTGTATAACATATAGCAAAATTTCTCTCTATGGGAGAGTCGAAAATTGTATTTCTCCTGCATCCTCTTTCAAAAAGTGTCTGGTAGCACTTTTTGCAACTCACAAAGGCTTATGCCTTTTAATAAAAAATTGTTAGCTGGGGAAAGGCTATCAGGTTCCTTCCAATTTTGGGCTATCTCAGAAAAATACGGTTCTCCTATCATTCCTGCATCTTCTGGGAAAACTTCAGATCTTTCAACCTTCTTTTAAATCAAAAGCTTGTTGAAATTCGAAAGTATATCTCTGAAGATTCTCAGTCATCCAGGTCATGGTTGTCCCAAAGGTGCTTTTTTAAAAGGCAACTGGACTTTCTTTGTTTTTCCTTGAAGGCGTTTGTTTCGCTTCTCATCCAAGAAGCTTCTTCAGTTCTGACTTCAGAGAAGCAAAATGTCTTCAAGGAAAAACAAGGAAAGTCCCGTTGCTTCTTGAAAAAGCACTTTGGGGATAAAGTATAAGGAACATTACTCAGCTATTTACAAATACATCTTACCTTAGAAATTATACATATACATATACATAAAAGGTAAAGGTTCCCCCGCACATGCGTGCTAGTTGATTCCGACTCTAGGGGCCAGTGCTCATCTCCGTTTCAAAGCCGAAGAGCCAGCGCTTGTCCGAGGACGTCTCCGTGGTCATGTGGCCGGCATGACTAGACGCCAAAGGCGCACGGAACGCTGTTACCTTCCCACCGTAGTGGTCCCTATTTTTCTACTTGCGTTTTTATGTGCTTTCGAACTGCTAGGTTGGCAGAAGCTGGGATGAGTAACAGGCGCTCACTCTGTTACGCGGCAGTCGGGATTCAACCCGCCAAACTGCCGACCTTCTGATCGACAAGCTCAGCGTCCTAACCAACTGAGCCACCGCGTCCCTTTGATACATATACATATACATATACATATACATATACATATACATATACATATACATATACATATACATATACATATACATATACATATACATATACATACATAATTGTGTGTGTGTGTGTGCGCACGCGCGCTGTGTGTGTGTGCAAACTGTTGAAGGAAGCAAGAGAAAATGGTTTTTAAATCTGAAATTTATATCCCAAACAAATGAGCCCTTTTTCATTGCACACATGGGCAAATGCATAAACTGATTTAAGTGTCATTGCAAGAAGAGTCGAAGCTTAAGTAGCTGCACTGAACATTCCAGGCACATAAAAATAAATTAAAAAATTCCCCAAATGCACATGACTTGTAAATGAAACCTCTTTAATTATGGAAAATCATTGGCAAGAATAAACACAGATGGGGAGATGACTTTATATTATGAAATGGCTTTTATGCACGAGGCCGGTTTGCATAAATTAACAAATTTGGATCAGGAAAATGAGATCTTCAGTCTTCCTTAAAGAAAACAGCTTGTTAGCCTAATTTTTTCAATAAAAGAATATCTGCTACAACTGAATGATAGGAGAAGTCTACATCAGCACATTTGTTGGCACTTAGATTTATCTGCAATTATTGCAAACAAGGTATTAATCAAAACTATCCCTGGCTGATTTACTTTTTATTATTTTAATGACAACGACAGTTTTTTTAAGCAGTGGATAGTGTAGAGTATCAGCTTTATGTGGAATGTGGATGTTACTCAGAGTTATTTGGCAAAGCAACAGAAGGTGGAAGCTAGGAAGACCATCTGATCTGCTTCTTTATGAAGATCTGTACAACATGCCCTCTCTTGTCATAGTTACAATCCACAACTACATCAAAGTGAAAGAAGAGTACACCAGGTTTTACAGGATTACTGCGTATGTTCCTGTAACTTTCTTGAAAACAGGAATTTGAGTGGGATTTTATTTTTTAATTTCCCACTCTAGGTGATGATTTGCTAGTGGTCTCCCTTCCAAGCGCCGAGTTTCAAACTCACTGCTTAGCTTTTTGTGATCAACAGTTACGTTAATACAATAACAGAGATTAATTTGGGAAGGAGTAGAAAGGCATGTGAAGCTGGGCTTATCAAGTCTCTATTGCAGGGATCTCCCAACTTGGCAACTTTAAGACGTGTGGACTTCAACTTCCAGAATTCCTCAGCCAGAGGAATTCTGGAAGTTGAAGTCCACAAGTCTTAAAGTTGCCAAGTTTGAAGACCCCCTCCTCTAACGCCAGAGTAAAACACAGATTTTTACCATGTCCTTAAAAGGCAAACAAGGGACGCGGTGGCTCAGTGGGTTAGGACGCTGAGCTTGTCGATCAGAAGGTCGGCAGTTTGGCGGGTCGAATCCTGAGTGCCACGTAACAGAGTGAGCGCCTGTTACTCGTCCCAGCTTCTGCCAACCTAGCAGTTCGAAAGCACGTAAAAATGCAAGTAGAAAAATAGGGACCACTACGGTGGAAGGTAACAGCGTTCCGTGCGCCTTTGGCGTCTAGTCATGCCGGCCACATGACCATGGAGACATCCTCGGACAAGCGCTGGCTCTTCAGCTTTGAAACGGAGATGAGCACCGGCCCCTAGAGTCGGAAACGACTAGCACGCATGTGCGGGGGAACCTTTACCTTTACCTAAAAGGCAAACAGGACTGGTGCCAGCCTGCCCTCTTCCCCCCACCACCATGATTAGCGTGGGTGCCATGGCTAAGAAGACCTCAGGCCAATGAGCCAAAGCTGGGTTTTTCTCCATCTGGAGAAGAGACAGCAACCACAGATGGCTGCCACTAATGGTCGATTGGACCTGGGTCTTCCTGCTTTTAACCCAGCATCTTCACCCTTACACCACACTGCATGGAGAGGCCCTATATATTGTCTGCAAAACTGGGGTCTACCGAGGAGGCCCAGAAAACATGGAGTTGACCTTCCATCCTTTTTTTTAATGAAAGTTGGTTTTGTCATGGTCTGATCAGAGCCCAGTGAGGAACAGGAGGAGGAGGAGTTGGAACCAGGACCATCTGACGGGGATGGCACATCTCTCTTGGCACATGTGGGAAGACCAGGGGAGGAAGATGAGGCAATCCCACCCCCCTGAGGCATTGTGGGAGGTGGTGGACTGGATGGAGAGCTGCCTACCCTTTGCAGAAAACAAAGGAGAATTGGCTGCTGACCGGCAGTGGGGCTGATCCCCTCTGATGAGGGGTGTTGTGTAGTGGGTTCTGGAGCGCAGGAAGGACGCTGAGACAATGAGTACAGCATGGCAGATCTTTATTAGGTGGAAGTGACTGTACTGGGGAATAGGGGTTACCTGCCCTCCTTTTAGACCTGGCCAGGTGAGCAGCCGGTCAATGGGTTTAAACCTCTGTTTCCCGCTGAAACTGGGTTCCCGGCAAAACAGTTACAGTTCAACGCCTCCTGGTGGTGACTGCTATGTAAGTGTGTATGTGTTCTCTCCACCTGGATACATAACAAGGGGAACAGCTGCCTCCCCCACTTGATCCCAGGGCACAGAGAGTGGAGCAGAGGCAAGCCCAGAGAAAGGCTGCAAGGCTGCTCGGGAGGAGGCCGCCCCAGCCCTCCTCACAAGGAACAGCTGGCATGGGTTGACTTAAGGAGCAGCGGTGGGGAGAGTTAGTCACGGCCAGGAACAATTGTTTGTTTTGGCTTACACTGCCCCAGGTTGGACTCCTGCCTGTTGCCATTGGCCTTGCCTCTCTTGGAAGATTGCTCTTGGCCTTTTGTCTCAGATCTTGCCCCTTGTCTCGTGGGCTGCTTTTGGCCCTTTGCCTCCCTGTGCTTCTTGCCTGAGACCGTTCCTGTGCCCTGAGGACTGCCCTTGTATTGTGCCCGGACTCTGTCTTGTAAAATGGACTTGGAACCCTGGTTCTTGCCCTGTGAGCGTGCTTCTCCTTCGGGGGGCTTTCCTTGGTACCATAGAGGCTGTGGTTTGGGGACTGAGGGTGGCTGCCTTCAGGGTAGCCAGGGATCTGGAGTCTTACCAGTCACTGGAGGCAGTGGTGGGATTCATATATGTGAACAACCAGTTCTCTGTGTGGATGCCTCTTCTGGAAGTCCATTCTGGGCCTGGGCAACCAAATATTAGCTACCGGTTCTGCCGAAGTGGTGCAAACCCAGCTGAATCCCACCACTGATTGGAGGGCCGCTTGCTGCATTTCCAAATTGCAGATTTATTGAGAGAAGTAAAGGACTCACTAGAGCAGGGGTGTCAAACTGCCGGCCCACCCCATTGCCAGCAGTGGCAAAACCATCCTGATACATTGCGCGAGGTCATGTGACATCACAAGTTTGACACGTCTGCTCTAGAGGCCTGCCTTGACTTGACCACCTGGTCGCAACAGGTTTCTGGGCCTCAAGATTGTGATTTGAGCTTCCACATCTTCTCTTTATCAGAACAAACTTTTTTTTAAAAAAGGCACTGTGAATCGGTGTTTACCTGGAGGAATTTGGCCATGGGAGAATTTGAGAACACCAAGATGAATCCGAAGCTCACCTGTAAGATACGGATTATGGAATCCTTCCTCTGCTTACATTAGCACAACAGCTCTTTGCACACGTTGCTAATAATACGGTATTTGGGAGGTATCTATGTCTTTCCTATGGGATAATAATAATAATAATAATAATAATAATAATAATAATAATAATAATAATAATAATAATAATAATAATAATAATAATAATAATAATAATAATAATAATAATAAAAAACCTGGAGAGAAATCAGGTACATAAAATGATGCTCGTGATTCTGTAAATCAGTGTTTCTCAGTCTTGGCAGCCTTCAATTGAAGACAGGTAGCCTTCAATGCATGGACTTCGACTCCCAGAATTCCTACTGGCTTAGCAATTCTGGGAGTTGAAGTCCACGCGTCTTCAAGCTACCAAGGCTGAGAAGCACTAATGGGTGTGCATCAGCAACTGTACAAGAATCTTTTTTTGAACAAAGCAACTAAAGAATTTAGTGGATTTTTCAGCCCGACTGGCAAGACTAGCAGGCATTAATCTCCCACACCTGCTAAATTTCTGCCTTATTATCTTCTTCGGGCTTTTGTTCCGCGGTGCCCAATTGTCAGCTGGCATTAGGCGGGACAGAGCAAGTGGGAGACTAATTTTAGCAGGAGGGGCCAGAGTGAAAAAAATTGGGGGGGAAAGGATCAGAATCGATGCTTCCAGTTTCCAGATCGCAGAAGCCTCCTCCACTTAGACTTGGGGGGGAAAGAAGCAGTGGCGTAGCGTGGGTTGTCAGCACCCGGGGCAAGGCAAGTAATTTGCGCCCCCTAACCCGTGGATTTTAGCACTCGAGTCTCTTCCACTAGATTAGTTAAAGAAACCCTTACCCCCTAAGCACATGTATTGTTTGTTATGAAAATACTGATGTAATTAAAGTAAAATGCATCTAATGCGCCCCCCCAGATGTTGCGCCCGGTGCGGCCGGCCCCCCCTGCACCCCCCACGCTACGCCACTGGAAAGAAGGAACTCTTTGCACGGAGGAAGGTAATCGCGGCATTCGTATTTCCACAGGTGATGTGCTGTGAAATAAAAGGCCACAATGGCAAGGGATGGGCCGGCCCCTCCCTCGGGGCCTCCCTCTTTATCTCTGCATTATGCCGGAGATATTCCGGCTGCCAACCTGTCTCCATGGCAACCTTTTTGATGCTACCTTTTCTTCAGCTGATAATCTTGCCAGCTCACGTGACCGTCCAGCCGTGGGGAGATACAAAATGGGGCGCAGCTGCAGGAAGTGGGGTTGAACGTCCTCGGCAAATGCGACGGAGGTCAGGAAGGGCTATGGGGAAGAGGGGGCTCCTCTGGCACTGGCCGTGACAAATTGCCAAGTGCAAATAGTTTGGAAATAGTTCTTCCTCTCCCTTTGGTCCTGATCTTCTCCTCTCAGCTGGCTGCTGGAGCCTTTTTTGTTCCTTTGATCAAAGCCATGACCCCCCCAGCAGTGCCCATGGTCACCCGTGGGTCCTCTGAGAACATCTCAGCATCTCACAACTTCTCTGGCATCATGTTGGTGAAGTTGCTGCGCCATAATAAAATGAACTACGGAGGCAAAAGGTATTCTACGGATGGGTAAGATTTGGGGCTAGATGATTCTGAGGTTCTAGCTCAGCCGTTCTCAGCCTGGACCACTTGAAGATGAGGGGACCTCAACTGCCTGTTGCAAAATAACTGCAATTATCTGCAGATAGGTCTTTGACCCTGGCTTTCTGGTAAATGGTTATTGTGTATCAGGGGGTCCTTTATATGAGTTTGATGGTTTTCTTGCAGACATTTCATTACCCAACTAGGGCATAGCATCAGTTCTAGAAGGGAGTGAGGTTTACGAGTGGAGAAGGAGGGGAAGCGTGAGGTCCTTGGTACTCTCTGACCTTGGTTGTTTTCTTGAAGACATTTCGTTACCCAACTAAGGTACGTCATCGGTGATAGAAGGGATTGGGGTTTGCTGCCACCAAGGACCCATCCTTTCAACCCCAAGCTACAAAATATTCTCCTTTATCGACTGTTTTACATCTACTCACCCCCAATAGTGTAAATAGGCAAGTCTCCCATGGGAATTAGTTTCCGAGTTTGCCTTACACATGTTCCCAAAGTGCCCCAAATGCCCCTTTCCTAAAAGATAGCTTATTCCCGAAGTAGAACATTAAAAAGTTAGTTTCAAACCTAGTCTGAGTCAACAGCCTCCTTGCATCTCTACCCAATTGCAACTGGTGCCCTGCATATTGTTGGATTATGACAGAGATCTCCGAACCTGACAACTTTAAGACTTGTGGACCAACTCCCAGAATTCCCCAGCCAGCCGGCTGGGGAATTCTGGAGGTTGAAGTCCACAAGTCATAAAGTTGCCACGTTTGGAGATCCCTGGATTAAGAGTTCCATTTTTGCCAATTCACACATCTCGAGAGGTCCACCCTCAACAATGTGAAATGCCTGGGTGACTCTGGGCTAGCTCTTCATGTCTCTCCACTCAACCCACCCCATAAGATGGTGAATCCTGTAGTGGGGATAAAGGGAGATTGCCAGGCAAGCCAACTTAGGGCCTCGGGAGAAAGAAATAAACCAAACCAGCAAATATTTGCAAAAGGCAAAACAGAAGTTGCATCAGTGCGGTTGGGTGAGGGACAGCTCCACAATATCTGAGAACTTCTCTTGAATTTCAGCATGAATCACATTCATTTACAGCCCGGTAGAACAAAACGGCTTTTGTGCTCAGCCTTCTGTGAATGCCTGAGCTGTTGGAGGGAAGCATTGTGGTGTATCCTTTGTGGGCTATCTGGTTACCAGACAATAACTCATGAGAACAGAGCATTTAGTCCCGATTAGAGTCCTTTTAAGTATAAAAGACAAAATTAGCTCACTGAAAGGAGGTTTTAAGAAGAAATGTAAGAAGATTTTAAAGAAGAGATTGGACAACCATTTCTCTGAAATGGCATAGGGTCTCCTGCTTGAGGAGGGGGTTGGACTAGAAGACCTCCGAGGCCCCTTCCAACTCTGTTTATTCTGTGATTCTATTAAAATCAGTGTGGTTACTTGCGGTTGCCTATGTTGCCTTTGCTCTTATATGTTACTTATATGTAAGGGTGTAGGGTGTAGGTTTATACATATGTCGTATATAGTATGTTTAAAAGTGTGTTATGTATGTGTGCACTTTGAGAGCAAGCAATTAAATGTCATTTTTAATGTGTGCCATTGTGCTCACAGTAAAAAAAATGACAATAAAGGTTCTCTCTTTTTTTTCTTTCTCTTTCTCTCTGTCTCTCTCTTTCTCTCTCTTTCTCTTTCCTCCCCCTCTATCTTTCTCTCTTTCTCTCTCTCTCTTTCTCTTTCCCTCTCTTTTTTCTTTCTTTCTTTCTCTCTCTCTCTCTCTTTCTCTTTCCTCCCCTTCTATCTTTCTTTCTCTCTCTATTTCTCTTTTTCTCTCTTTTTTCTTTCTTTTTCTCTGACTCTCTTTCTCTCTCTTTTTTCTTTCTCTTTCTCTCTGTCTCTCTTTCTCTTTCCTCCCCCTCTCTCTTTCTCTTTCTCTCTCTCTCTCTCTTTCTCTCTCTTTCTCTTCCCTCCACCCCCCCTCTCTCTGTCTGCAACTTGTGTTGTGGCAGGTGGATTTCTACTTAAAGGCCCCATGGCTTTGGGAAGGGAACATGGTGGGGTGGAAAGGAAGAGATACAGGGAAAAAGCCTTAACAACTCACCAACACCAGGGAAGCTCATGAAAAAAGCTTTGGCTTTATATAAATCATCCTCCACCATCTTCATAATAGCACTGAGGCTAAGAGCAGTTGGAATGAGGCCGGATTGGTTGACCCACCAGGATAATATTTCCTTTCTAACCTAGGCTTAGGCTGGCTTATTCTGCCTCGGGGCTGTTTGAAAAAAGTGATTATCTTCTTGACGCTCATCCATGGACATCCATTAGAAGGGGGTGGGGAGGAGAGCAGCATGATATCATTGTGGTTGCTGCCCGACAACACCCATGCCATTGTCCCGGCATTTTGGTAAAAGGAAACGAATTCTGATTGTTCACCGCCAGAGTCCCTGCTTTGAGATCGGTGGCTAGACAAGGAGAATAAATTAATAAATAAATTAAATACTGATTAACAACATGCCTGCATTGTGCAAATTAAGTCTGCTGCTGGAAATAAGGGGCAGACTTGGGGCTGCTATTCGGGCTGAGCTGCAACCCGTATTAAAGACGGGAGTTTAATTCAAAGATATATGCACTTCCCCTCGAATGTCTATTTCAGATTGTTTGACAGTGAGCACAATTAACCAGTGGAACAGCCTGCCTCCAGAAATCGTGGGTGCTCCATCACTGGAGATTTTAAAGAACAGACATTCACCTGTCTGAGGTGGTATAGGTTCTCCTGCTTGAGCAGGGGGCTGGACTAGAAGACCTCCAAGGTCCCTTCCAGCTCTATTCTATTCTAGATATACAAGGGCTGCATATGCCACGAAGGGAGAAGTATTTTGTAGATGCTCAGGTTGGAAGCTAGATTTTTGAGATGAGCTCAGTGTTTTCAATCTGGTGTCAAGTTTCTGACGTATGGGTTTTTCAAGTGACTCTGAGGCATTGTTTACCTTAAAAATCCTTTATTAGCCTAATACACCGGCAAATGCTTGCTCGAAGGAAGCTGGAATCTGAAATCTCCACCCCCTTGCACAATATATTAAAACACAATTCTCCACCTTTCTAATTTTATCATTAATCATATTCTCCAATTAATTTAAAGAATCAGTTTCCCTTCCATTAGAAGACCCACCAAGGCCTTATCTTCTTTAGTTAGAGAGATGGCCTTGAAGGTGCATTCCTACTCATCCCTCCTCCCAACTTCAAACTAAAGCAATACACAAGTCTTAAAGCAATACACAAGTTTAACATATGAAATAGCTACTTCTTCATCTCTTGTCAAGCAATAACATTCGATGTTAGCAGCATTGACATCTGGACCATTTGAAAATGGCTGGACTCCAACTTCTAAAATCCTGGAGTTGAAGCCCATCCATCTTCAAGCTGCCAAGACTGAGAAAGCTGGAATAGTTGACCTTCCAAAGCTAAGCAGGATGACATCGGATTGATTTACGTGGAGCACATACAGTATTCAATGACATAACCAGAGCAAAAATCTTATCACTGTTGCATCATGGTTAAGAAAATGACCATTGGTGCTGTCCAGTTAGTCCCAGCCATTTGATTAAGATTTAATGGTGGATACTGGGGAAGACTTGGGAATTTTTCTGCATCATTAAGCCTGGATGTAAATAAATAATATATGCATTAACTAACAGGTCTGTGTAGACAAAGAAATGACACCCGCTTTATAATCCTGACTGCCCCAGAATGTCAGGCAGTTGTTGGCCAAGGAAAATGGACTCTGCAGCACATTTCCCTAAAATGAGGCTGGAGATGAATTATGAATTATTGGACTAGATAACCTCCAAGGTCCCTTCCATCTTATTATTATTATTATTATATAAAACTTTTATTCATAAAACTCAGTCAACTGAACACTCAAATTGACTGGCACTAACGGTTGACACGGGTTGCTGCCAGCATCCTAGGTATCAACCAGGTATCTCCTTAAAATCTAAGATGTTCCGAGTAGTGCAGTTTTTTGTAGCTTTGCTGGAGTTATTGCAGGAAGCTGCAATTTCTTGATGTATTTTGCAAAGTTTTTGGACATAGTTCCCAGTGCCCCGATGACAATGGGTATCACTGTTACACGTTTCATCCATAATCGCGCAGTTTCGATGGCCAGGTCGCGATATTTTGTAATTTTTTCCAGTTCTTTTTCTTCGACTCTGGCATCTCCTGGTACAGTGATATCAATCAACTGTACGCTTCGGTTCTCTACGACTGCGATATCTGGTGTGTTGTGTTCCAAATGGCGATCTGTCTGTATTCAGAAGTCCCACAAGATCTTCACCTTCTCATTCTCGACAACTTTTTCCACCCTATATTTCCCACGACTTTTCAGACACAAGTCATATTTTTTACACAATGCCCAGTGGATTAGTTTAGCAACTCGGTCATGTCTAGCTTTGTAATCAGTTTGCGTAATTTTGCTGCACTCACATATTAAATGGGAAACAGTTTCAACTTTGTCGTTGCAAAGTCGGCAATTTGGATTGTCAGTAAATTTTCGTATCTTCGCTTTCATGGCATTAGTTTGTAGTGCTTGTTCTTGAGCAGCCAGTATTAAGCCTTCCATCATCATCATCATCATCATCATTATTATTATTATCATCATCATCATCATCATCATTATCATTTTCATTATTTGCAAGTGCAGCTTCTGAGCTGAAGGTTGAGTTTAAGGGTTTCTAAACTTGAGTATCCACAGAAAGAGAGATGGCATTTGCTGCCTCAGTTCTGTGTTCTTTGCAACTTCAGAGCTTTGGACAAGCAACAGAGTAGTTGAGATTAATTCAGAGTTTGCATATTAAGGTAGAGTGATCCCGGTAAGGAAATTGGTGGGGGTTTGCCTCAGTTGCTGTGGAATGGAGGGTGTAAGTTTAGGAAGCTATTGCTGCAAAGTAGCAATGCTCATGGAAAGCAACATCTGCCAAATGAACCAAAGACTAATGTTTTCCAAATGGCAAATACTATCTGGGTGATTACAGAGGCTTATTGTGGGGATGGGGGGGAAGAAACATGCCGGCATGGAAGTTGGAACCACTTCAAGAACTGCTTCTCCCCAAATGAATTTGCTTCCATTTTGGAAGTCTTCCCCATATAAAGGTTGTCCACTCTTTCTATGGACACAAAAATGCAGTCATCTTGTTTGGAAGGCTAGATTTGGATCGTTCCTCCATGGGGTCTTCAAGGGGAGACGTTCTTGCAACACAAAATGCCCTAGTGCCAAATACCCCCTCATTGGTCAGTGGAGGCTGTCACTGAGTCCTATCTCACCAGCCTCTTGTACGCTGCTTGCTTCAGCTTCATAGTTTTTGGCAAGTGGGGAACTCCCATTTCAGAATAACAGAGTTGGTAGTGACCTTGCTCTACCAGGAGACCATATGCTATTTCAGATAAATGACTGTCCAGTCCATTCTTTAAAACCTCCAGTGATGAAGCACCCACAACTTCTGGAGGCAAGTGGTTCCACTGGTTTAATTGTTCTCACTCTCAAGAAATTTCTCCTTAGTTCTAGGTGGCTTCTCTCCTTGATTAGTTTCCATCCATCGCTTCTTGTCCTGCCTTCTGGTGCTTTGGAAAATAGGTTGACCCCCCTCTTCTTTGTGGCAGCCCCTCAAATACTGGAATTCTGCTATCAGGTCACCCCTTGTCCTTTTTTTCACTCACAATAAGCACTCTTTCTTTCTTTCTTTCTTTCTTTCTTTCTTTCTTTCTTTCTTTCTTTCTTTCTTTCTTTCTTTCTTTCTTTCTATCCCATTTATATCCCGCCCCTCTCCGAAGACTCTTTCCAAGTAGCAAGTTGTCCTAAAGTGGTCCTCTCTTACATTGAGTGGTCTGTTCAGGCCCTGGAGGTGATAACAGACTCATCCTATCTTCTGGTCTCCTGCTGCATTGTTGAGGTATCAAGACTCCATGAAGAGGTCCACATTTACCTTGCCAGGGCAAGGGTATGTGATCATGAGGAGAAGATGAGAGATATGCAGTCAGCTTTATTTGATGATGATGATGATGATAATAATAATAATAATAATAATAATAATAATAATAATAATAATAATGATGATGATGATGATGATGATGATGATGATGATGATGATGATGATGGAAGGCTTAATACTGGCTGCTCAAGAACAAGCACTACAAACTAATGCCCTGAAAGCAAAGATAAAAGCGATAATAAAAGTTGGAAGAGACCTTGGAGATCTTTTGCGCATGCCCATGATGGCGGAGGTGCTGGGCTGAGCTCCGTGGAATGTTTCCAGTTTTGGCGTCCTTACCGGTCTTCTGGGGTTCCTGCGAGCCCACGAAGATGTTTTTCTTCTGTGTCGTGGCTCGGAGAGTCGATTGAACTGAGAGAGAGAGAGAAGAGGCGGCATGTTGTTGGAGTTGCAGCCCTCCATTTTCCATCTAAGCTTCGGTGTCTTCATCTCGGAGGTCCTGGTGGAGCTGGGAGGAGCCGCGGCTTGGAGGACTCCGAATGGTGGATCCTCGGGGCCGATAGAGCCACGGCCTAGAGTGGCCTCCGATATACCCGTATGCTGAAATGGAGACTGACTCGGCGTTGGGATAGAACGGTGATTGACAGCGAGCGGAATGGGGAGCGTTTTGCAGGCTTGTGGCCTCTGCACGGTCTGTGGAGGATTGTTTGAAGTTATTTTGGCCTGTTTTCGACTGGGGAGGCCTGCGGCTGGCGTGGGATTGCCTGACTTCTGGTGCTGTGTGTGGCTGGCTGGGCGACGTGCTTTTTGCCTCTGGTTTTCGGCCCCCTGCATCGGGGTCCATCGATCTGCCGTCCGGCGTCTCCTGCTCTCCCCGCTTTGCTCTTCCCGCCTTGAGATGAACTCTGCTCTCCAACCTAACTATGGTTACCCTCAAGTTAACCCTGATAACTGCTGCTCTTCTCTTTCTCTCTCTATGGTCCCTACTGAAGCAAGAAGGTCCTGGACGAGCCTCTGTGAGAGGGCGGCTCGTATATGTTATCATCTATACCAACCAATTACCATCTGCTGCCTCCCTAGAGGTGAGAGATCTAGGGAAGTATGCCTTTCTGAGTTGGTATTTGTCCATCCCATGGTAGATCTGGGCCCTTCGTGAGAGGGAGGTGCCTGTTCTATTTCGGAGTCATCTGATTGGTACCCAGCTCAGTGGCAGGGAGCTGGTGAATTGGACACTCTTGACCTTCCAGCTTTTCTGCTTTCCAACTTTTGACTTATGGACTGCCTGACTGGACTCCCCCGGACTAATGGTTTTATCTTACTCCAGCACAGCTTTACTGGCGCTCAGGGGTGCCCCCCTCTCCTGGGTGCGACCCGCCTGCCTTTCCATCGTACCTCTTGATGACGGGCCCAATTATTGGGACCCCGAGAGATGGCTGGGCAGGGACAGGAGCCTCTCTTCCAAATTTAACAAGAGGCCCCTGGTGTGTTTTTTAGCTAAATGTTTTGAGGGGTTAGGGAGAGGGGTGGGTTTACTGGTTCGGTTGGAAACTAGGGGGGTTCCGCCAACCGTTTCTCAGACCAGGTCAGGGATTGATCGCGCCGTGGTGGGAGTTGGGCTGGGGGCCTACGGGGCCCCGGGGCGGGGTGTGGGATTATCTATTCCCACGGCGGTTGGGAATGGCCACAGGTGTAGGAACAGAGGGCCACATCAATTCCTGGGGGTGCGTCCCCGCTGTCTTCAAGCGGTGATGCGCTCCGACCCTCTGATTTCAGCACGTGGTACCGGGAGCGAGGATGTGCAGCCACCTGAGCTCAGGCTCGTGTATTTCAATGCCAGGTCCGTTATGAATAAAGCACCTCTCATTCGTGATCTGATTGAGGAGGAGCATGCGGACCTGGCTTGCATCACGGAGACCTGGTTGGGCCCAGAGGGCGGAGTCCCCCTGGTTGATCTCAGCCCATCAGGTTTCTGGGTGCTGCACCAGCCTAGGGCTCAGGGTAGGGGCGGTGGAGTGGCAGTTGTTGTGAGGGAGACCCTATGTCCGCGGGAGGCCACCACAGTCCAGATAGCCGGGTGTGAGTCCCTCCTCCTGAGATGTGGTCCCAGAGCTCAGTTGGGCTTGCTGCTGGTGTACGTTTCACCTAGACACGTGGCAGCAGCCCTGCCTGAGCTTCTCGATATCCTCTCAGGGTTGGTGGTTGAGTTCCCCAAACTTATAGTTTTGGGTGACTTTAACCTACCATCCCTGGGGGGATCATCTGAGTTAGCTCGGGAGTTCATGGCTTCCATGACGGCCATGGACCTGAAGCAGGTTATTCTGGGCCCAACTCACGGGGGGGGGGGTCACATGCTCGATCTGGTTTTTCTATCCGGACGGTGGTTAGATGATCTTGGGGGGGGGTTCTCCAATTAATTCACCCCTGTCATGGACCGATCATCATCTCCTGTGGATGGTCTTCCGTTTTGCCACTCCCTGTCGTGGGGTTGCTGAGCCAACAAGATGGTTCCGCCCTAGGCGCCTTATGGACCCTGAGCGGTTCCAAACGGCGCTTGGGCCCCCACCTGCCTCCTTTGCTCACAGCTCGGTCGATGCCCTAGTGGAAGCCTGGGAAAGGGCAGCCACAGAGGCACTCGACCAAGTTGTACCCATGCGGCCCTTGACCCGACGCAGATCCCAACGGGCCCCATGGTTCTCCATGGAGCTCCGTGAGATGAAGCGTTGGAGACGGGGCCTAGAGAGCTGTTGGAGGTCCAGCCGATCCGAATCCGACCGGTTATGACTAAGGTCGTTTACGAGAACTTATCTCGCAGCATTGAGGGTGGCTAGGTCTAACCACTTTGCCACCCTCATCGCGTCCGCGGATAATCGCCCGGCCGCCCTGTTTAGGGTAACTCGCTCTCTCCTTAATCAGGAGGTGAGGGAGGAACCCTTGCAGGGTCGAGCCAAGGAATTTAGCCGATTTCTGTCGGACAAAATCGCTCGGATCCGGACCGGTTTGGACTCCGACTGGGCAGAGTCTGACGAAGAGGATATGGGCGGCCTTGTCGATTTAATCTGGGAAGAGTTTGATCCTGTGACTCCTGAAGAAGTGGACAAGATCATGGGGAAGCTGAGCTCCACCACGTGTTTGTTGGACCCGTGCCCCTCCTGGCTGACTTATGCAGCCCGGGATGGGACACGAGGCTGGCTCCAGGCAGTGATTACTGCCTCTTTGAGTCAGGGTAGTTTTCCCTCCGCCTTGAAGGAGGCGGTGGTGAGACCCCTCCTCAAGAAGCCTGCCTTGGACCCAGCAATTTTAAACAACTATCGTCCGGTCTCCAACCTTCGCTTTTTGGCGAAGGTTGTTGAGAGCGTGGTGGCGCAGCAGCTCCCTTTGTTCTTGGATGAAGCTGACTACCTAGACCCGTACCAATCGGGTTTCAGGCCCGGGTACAGCACGGAGACGGCATTGGTCGCGCTGGCGAATGATCTCTGGCGGGCTCAGGACAGAGGTTGCTCCTCTGTCCTAGTCCTTTTAGACCTCTCAGTAGCTTTTGATACCATCGACCATGGTATCCTGCTGCGACGTCTCAGAGGGTTAGGAGTGGGAGGCACAGTTCTCCAGTGGTTCTCCTCTTACCTTCTGGGACGTTCGCAGTCGGTGTTGGCAGGGGGGCAGAGATCGACCTTGAGACCTCTCATTTGTGGAGTTCCTCAGGGATCGGTTCTCTCGCCTCTCCTGTTCAACATCTATATGAAGCCGCTGGGTGAGATCATTCGTGGTTTTGGAGTTGGGTATCACCAATATGCTGATGATACCCAACTTTTTATTTCTACCCCAAACCACCCCAGCGATGCCCTCGACGTGATGTCCCGTTGCCTGGAGGCGGTCCGGGTCTGGATGGGGAGGAACAGGCTTCGACTCAACCCTGACAAGACTGAGTGGCTGTTCGTGCCAGCATCCCGGGAAATTCCGATTATTCCATCATTGGCCATGGGGAGTGAGCTATTACCCCCCATAGATAGGGCCCGCAACTTGGGGGTCCTTCTAGACTCACAGCTCTCTTTGGAAGAGCATATTGGAGCTGTGACTAGGGGGGCCTTTGCCCAGGTTCGCCGGGTGCGCCAGTTGCGGCCCTATCTAGACCGGGATGCCTTGCGCACAGTCACTCATGCGCTCGTGACCTCTCGTCTAGACTACTGTAATGCTCTCTACATGGGGCTGCCCTTGAGATCCACCCGGAGACTCCAGCTGGTGCAGAATGCAGCTGCGCGAGTTGTCTTGGGAGTTTCCCGATACTCCCATGTTACACCTTTGCTCTGCGAGCTGCATTGGCTACCGGTTGCTCTCCGGGTGAGGTTCAAGGTGTTAGTGATGACTTACAAAGCCCTTCATGGCATGGGTCCGGATTACCTACGGCAACACCTGCGGCCGGCGTCAACTTCCCTCCGTCCAGTGCGCTCCCACAGAGAGGGCCTCCTCAGGGTGCCGCCGATCAAAGAATGCCGATTGGTGACCCCCAGGGGGAGAGCGTTCTCTGTGGGCGCGGCAGACCTTTGGAACCGCTTACCGGTTGAGCTCCGGACGGCCCCCGACCTTCGCTCCTTCCGGCGCGATCTCAAAACTTTCTTTTTCGAACAAGCTGGCCTGGTCTGACGGGATGGGGTTGGGTTTTTATAAATAGTTTTAATTGTAATATGTATTAATTTTAAGGGCATAATGTTTAATGGTTTTTTAATTTTTGTATAATATTTTTATTGTGTATTGCCCTGTTCACCGCCCTGAGTCCTTCGGGAGAAGGGCGGTATAGAAATCAAATTATTAAATTAAATTAAATTAATTCTAGTCCAACACCCTGCTCAGGCAGAAAACCCTATACCATTTCAGTCAAATGGCTGTCCAGCTTCTTCTTAAAAACTTCCATTCACAACTTCTGGAGGCAGGTTGTTCCACTGATTAACAGTTCTAACTGTCAGGAAGTTTCTCCTTAGTTCCAGGTTGCTTCTCTCTTGGGTTAGTTTCCATCCGTTGCTTCTTGTCCTGCTTTCAGGCGCTTTGGAGAATAGCTTTTTAAGGTGGGGGGGGGGAGATGTCAATGGCTGAAAGCAGGATGAAGCATTCCTTTCTGGCTATCAGAATCAGAATAGAGCTGGAAGGGACCTTGGAGGTCTTCTAGTCCAGCCCCCTGCTCAGGCAGGAAACCCTATACCCAGTGCTTTTTTTGTAAAAGAAAAAGGTGCCGGAACTCACACATGTCATACAACCCGCTTTGCCTACCCTACAAGGTTCCATCCAAAAAAGGTGCCGGAACTCCGTTCTATGCGTTCTATGACAAAAAAAGTCCTGCCTATACCATTTCAGACAAATGGCTGTCCAGTCTCTTCTTGAAAACCTCAAGTGATGAAGCACCCCCAACGTCTGAAGGCAACTTCTGTTCCACTGGTTAATTGTCCTCAGTGCTAGGAAGTTTCTCCTTAGCCCTGATTAGTTAAGACAGCTCTGCACTTGTCTACTAGCTGGGAAGAGACAGCTTTGATTAGCTACTGGTTCTCTGTGAGGATTTGCAAACATGGCTGGCTTGACAGGCTTTTGCTAATCTGAAATAGTCAGATCAGCCAAGCCCTGTTTTATTTAAATGAGGCACTGGGGGGGGGGGGAATTTCAAGATGCACTAATTATCTCGTGAAAGATTGGTGTTTGCTTTTAGTCGGGCAGAAATATATATATTCCGTCTAGCGTTTCTGAAACATTTTCTTTTAAGGCTATTACTCTTGATCTTTTCCAATCAGTTTATAGAAGTTCCTTTGTAAATTATGTATCGCTTCATACATTTTAGAAAGTGGGTGAGAAATGCCAGAAATATAAAGGTCATAATTATAAAGGGGAGGAAAAAAAATCAAGCTTTGCTCTTACTCTAGGTTATTTCTTTAAGGATTTTTTTCTACTCTATACATTGCTTGTTTTGTTTAAGACTAACATCTAATTTCAGTGGCAGCTGAATGTGGTTTGTTTTTTTCGGATTCAGAATGTGTGTAGATTTAATCTGGTTTTTAAGCTGGCCTTTCATAAGAAATGCCGTATACCAGTGATGGCGAACCTTTTAGAGACCGAGTGCCCAAACTGCAACCCCAAACCCACTTATGTATTGTCGGGTGCCAGGTGGGTGTGGCCTATTGGGTGGGCGTGGCCAATGGGTGGCTGTGGCTGCGGTGGTAACACCAGACTGGGTGGGACTAAAAAGTTCAATCAATTTCAACTTTGCGAGATCTTTGTTTTTCCCCGCGAGAAGTTGAAATTGATTGATTGAACCTTCTTTTTTTTTTGCACACGGCAGCGGAGGCCTAAAGTGAAAAGGTTTTATGAAACTCAGCTGAAGGCCTGGGACTGGGGCGATGGCGCGCGTGCCCACAGAGAGGGCTCTGCGTGCCACCTGTGGCACGCGTGCCATAGGTTTTCCACCATGGCCATATACTGTGTGCAGCAAATATGGAACCTGTCCCATTTTGCGTGTTTTTTCCAGGTAAAATCCTTTCCAGAGGTAAATATTGATTGTTCTACCTTCTCTCTATGAGTATAATAAGAAGGGAAGGCAAACTGTTAGAGAATCCAAGAATACTGCTTTATGGTATGTGTGTCTAAACTAGAAAAAAAATGGTAAATTATTGATTATGTCTCAAAGCCATAAGTCAATGGAACAACATTTCTGCCAAGTTTTATTGTGCTGCTGGCCAAATTTTGAAGACTCTTCCTCTAGGATACTTAAGAAGGAAACTGTAGATTCCCTGAAATGTTTCTAGTATTTATATGGTGCTTTGCCAATGGTGATATGAAGCTGCACCACCCATTATTTATATATTTAAAAAGGTAAAGGTTCCCCCGCATATGCATGCTAGTCATTGCCGACTCTAGGGGCCGGTGCTCATCTCTGTTTCAAAGCCGAAGAGCCAGCGCTTGTCCGAGGACGTCTCCGTGGTCATGTGGCCAGCATGACTAGATGCCAAAGGCGCATGGAACGCTGTTACCTTCCCACCGTAGTGGTCCCTATTTTTCTACTTGCATTTTTATGTGCTTTCGAACTGCTAGGTTGGCAGAAGCTGGTGTTGTGATTCAGGGTCAGCCTGTGGGTTCGGCAGTTGGGTTGGACGACTCAGAGGAGGAGGAGGGGGGTGTTGAAGAGCTTGCTGAGGGGATTGGACAGCTTGATGAGAGCCCCCAGCCAGGCCCCTCTCATCTGGTCACGATGCAGACCCAGCTGTGTGAGCCTGACAGCGTGGATGAAGAGCTGGCCCTGTTCAAGGACGCCCGAAGCAGGAGGCAGGAGTAAACAGAGGAAGGCAATGGGGCACCTCGGAAGGAGGCAGAGAGAGGCCACGCCCTGAACTGTATTTAAGGGGAATATGTGGGAGGGCTGGTTTGCTGAAGGCAACCGCTTGGATAGTTCCTGTTTCTTAGCTCGTGTTTTATGGTTGGTGTCTTGTCTTGCTCTGTTTTATGTGAATAAATTTGGCAGGCTTTATTCCAGCCTCTTGCCGCTTGTAAAGTGGTTGTCCCTGCTTTTGCTGCAGAGCCGGTAGCAGGCTGGTACAGAACAGCTGGGACGAGTAACAGGCACTCACTCTGTAACAGGCACTCGGGATTCGACCCGCCAAACTGCCGACCTTCTGATCGACAAGCTCAGTGTCCTAACCCACTGAGCCACTGCGTCCCTATTTATATATTTAGCAAACCCTATAAACCTCTGACAGGGCCCATCGGTTATCTTCATCTTTCAGTGACTTTTGAAAGTCAAAGGGGCACCCAACTTTCAGTTCAGTTCTGAGTTCAGAGTTTAATCTAGGATTTTTCTGGCTTAGAATTCCTGCTCTTAATCATTATGTACTTATATCTCAGTGTATAATTTTCAGTAATTTTTAATAAGCTTTCAATCAGATAAAGCGACAGTCTTAATTGTGTGAGAAGTTCCCCCCTCTACAAAGATTAACACGGCTAAGAATGATATCTTTATTCCAAAATAAGGAACCACATAAGATAACGAACAGTTGCTGGAATAACGTTCAGAATTTATACTTGGCCAGATTTCAAAGTTTTCATCTTTCTGACCCTCTCAGAAGGCGAACCTTGGAAAATAACATATTGATAGGAAACTGAGTTCCATTAGAAGAGGGTTCCCCAATCTTGGCAACTTGGCAACAAAGTGACTAGAAAAAATGGTACTATAGGATCTCCTTCCTGAGCAAGAGATTGGACTAGAAGACCTCCAAGGTCCCACCCAGCTCTGTTATTCTATGTTCTACGTGGTTACATGTTGAGGACTCCCCATTATATCCTCTGCTCAGAATTGTGTATATTGTTGAAAAGCATAGCCTTGTTTTCCGCTTCTACAAACTCCTTGAGGCACTCTGAGCGGTGAATATGAGCAGGGAGGTTTCCATTTCGGGTCCGTGTTAAATACCTCTGTGTCAGCTTTAGACAAAGTCATTCTTACTAATAGACATCCGTTACTTCTGTCTTCCTCCTTCATCCACAAAAGACCTCTTGGCCAAAAGGAACAGATTTTGAGAGGCACTCCCTTGCCTCACACCCTTGTGCATCCCTGCTTGCAAGTCCTTTTAACTTCCACAATCTTTACTCCAGGGCAGTAGATACACAGTTACAGCCTTTTATCACTGCGATCGCACTAACCACCTTGGGTGAAGTGTGTAAAACCTCCTTTCTTCACACAATCCCCAGCTCAATGAATACGTATTCTTAAACCCAAGACGGGCTACTAATAAAGGAGATTATTTGTAGCTCAGGGTCGACATTGAGGGGTGCTTGGCGGTCTCTGAGCTGGGTAGTTTTCTTGCAGACGTTTCAATACCCAAACTAGGTAACATCCTCAGCGCCACTAAGGAGTGGGCTTTGCTCTCAATTTATATTCTAGTGGCTTGCCCGATTGGTGCTGGTGGGGATTGTCTTAGATGTTCTTTAGTCGGGCTGTTTACTGTTGACTTCGGTTTGGCAATTCCTTGATTAGGGGGTTGTTTACTTGAGCGTTTGGTCTGATGTTAATCTTGGAGTTAATCTATGCTCATCTGGGTATTTATGGCTGGTGGGGAAGGTGTCTTGGTCTTTTTGTTCCCTTTTGGGCTTGTCGATTGTCTCTTTTGCGTAGCGTGTAGATGTTACCTGGTTTGGATAATAAAATATCTGCAATCTTGCCTAAAGG